>NC_056436.1:42222966-42554216 GCF_018296145.1 Oncorhynchus tshawytscha | reverse complement strand
GACGACTGCACCGTAATGAGGGGAGGATGGATGGGGCCATGTATCGCGAGATCTTGGCCAGCAACCTCCTTCCCTCAGTAAGAGCATTGAAGATGAGTCGTGGCTGGGTCTTCCAGCATGACAACGACCCGAAACACACAGCCAGGGCAACTAAGGAATGGCTCCGAATGGCTCCATCTCAAGGTCCTGGAGTGGCCTAGCCCGTCTCCAGACCTGAAGCCAATAGAAAATCTTTGGAGGCAGCTGAAAGTCCGTATTGCCCAGCGACAGCCCCAGAACCTGAAGAATCTGGAGAAGGTCTGTGTGGAGGAGTGGGCCAAAATCCCTGCTGCAGTGTGCAAACCTGGTCAAGAACTACAGGAAATGTATGATCTCTGTAATTGCAAACAAAGGTTTCTGTACCAAATATTAAGTTCTGCTTTTCTGATGTATCGAATACTTATGTCATGCAATAAAATGCTAATTAATTACTTAAAAATCATACAATGTGATTTTCTGGATGTTTGTTTTAGATTCCTTCTCTCACAGTTGAAGTGTACCTATGATAAAAATTACAGACCTTACATGCTTTGTAAGTAGGAAAACCTGCAAAATTGGCAGTGTATCAAATACTTGTTCTCCCATCTGTATGTATGTATGTATGTATGTACGTACGTACGTACGTACGTACGTACGTACGTACGTACGTCTGTCTGTAATTGTGTATGTCTTCGCTGAATAAACTGTGAATGTGTCCTTTGTCGATAAGCCATGTAATAGCCGTCACACCTACAGGGGTGCCTTGTGAGAATTCATTGGTGAGTGGGTAACCCGCCTCTAACATCTGTTCTATTGGCCAACGTGCAATCACTGGAGAATACACTGGGTGAGGTAAGTTTGAGACAATCCTACCAACAGGACATTAAAAACTAATATTTTATGTTTCAACGAGTCGTGGCTGATCAACAACACGGATAATATACAGTTGGTTGGGTTTTGGGTGCATCGGCAGGACAGAACAGCTACGTCCGGTAAGACGAGGGGTGTGTCTATTTGTCAATAACAGCGGGTGCGCAATGTCTAATATTAAGGTAGTCTCGAGGTATTGCTCGCCTGAGGTAGAGCGCCTCATGATATGCTACAGACCACACTATCTACCAAGAGAGTTTTCATCTATATTTTTCGTAGCCATCTATTTACCACCACAAATCGATGCTGGCACTAAGACCGCACTCAACGACCTGTATAAAGCCATAAGCAAACAAGAAAAAGCTCATCCAGAAGCGGTGCTTCTAGTGGCCAGGGACTTTAATGCAGGTAAACTTATATCCGTTTTACCTCGTTTCTACCAGCATGTCACATGTGGAACAAGAGAAAAAAAACTATAGACCTCCTTTACTCCACACACAGAGATTTTCAAGTTCATAACTGTGCACTCTCCTCAAACAATAGCATGCTATTATTTCACTGTAATAGCTGCTGTAACTTGGACAGTGCATTTAGATTAACAAGAATTTAAGCTTTCTGCCGATATCAGATATGTCTATGTCCTGGGAAATGTTCTTGTTATTTACAACCTCATGCTAATCGCATTAGCCTACGTTAGCTCAACCGTCCCGAGGTCGGGACACCGATCCTGTGGAGGTTAAAGTATTCAGAAAGGCTGTTTTGTCAACATTCTTGCAACATCAAAGAAATGTTTTGCTCACCCTGATACAAACATTATCTGAATGTCAGCAACACTGGACAGTTTTTGTGTTTTGGGAACATATCTCTTGTCATGTCCTTACAATGTTACCACAACTGAATTAAATATTCTGGGAACCTTTAAACAGCAGACTGAATGTGTTCTGGGAATGTCGTTGTAACATCAGGTGAATGTTTCTTACACCCTAATTCTTACACCCTAAAAGAAACATTGTAGAATCATCCGCAAAATTGGACAGTTTTTGTGTTTTGGGAACATATCTTTTGTGATGTCCCCACAATGTTCCCTCTAGACTGTTCCCACAACCTAATGAAACATTCCGGGAACCTTCAAAGAACAGACCAAATGTGTTCTAGGAACGTTCTTATAACATCAGGTGAATGGTTTTTTTACAACCTAAAAGAAACATTGTAGAATGTTTTTGTGTTTTGGGAACATATCTTTTGTGATGTCTCCACAATGATCCCACCAGATTGTTCCCAGAACCAAATGAAACATGCTTGGAACCTTGAAAAAAAACAGATGACATGTTATAGGAACGTTCAACATCAGGTGAATGTTTTATACAAATGTTTTTGTATAAAGAACCTGATTGTATTCTATCTATGGTAATCATAGGGCATTGACGCCAGCATCCAACACAATTTCATTCAACCTTCAAATCATATAGGGTGAAAAACGAATTAATGGTAATCAAAAATGGTGAAATCTCGAGTTTTCAATAGACTTCAATCGATATGTCCTAGGATCATCATCTTGCAATATGTGCAATGTGTCAATAGAGTACAACAGTATGAGCCATAATACCATAAAACCTAGCGGATAAACAGGTAAATGGTTCCAATAGTTTTTCCACCATAAATGTTTCACATAGTAGATTTTAGAAACCCTTAAAATAAGGGCTGTGTTTCATGTAAACCTACCCTGGCGTGGAGTTTTGATAACCGTGTAAATCTCTCAAGGACAAGGTGACTTTTATCAATACATTCGTCTGTATTTACCCCTCAAATAATGACATGTTAATTAGCTGCTAATGTGGCTATGATAAAGAACTACAAATTCCATGATGATCTGGACGAGACTCCTGAATCGAGGCAAATATAAGATTCTTTGAATTAACTATATCATGTTACCTAAATGTGGTAATGAATAAATTGGCAACTTTTTTAAAACAGACAATTCTTTAAACTGTCTTGTGCACGTTTTAAATTGACACAATACCTGTTAGCAAAGGTTAGTTTTTTTTGCATGATTTCTACTTTGATGCTAGTTGGCATCTTCGAATCTGAGAGTAAATAGAACTGAATATATTGGTAAAAGTCACCTTGTCCGACAGAGTTTACATGGTTATTAAAACGTCATGCCAGGGTAAGCCTACACGAAACACAGCCCTTATTTTAAGTGTTTCTAAAATCTGCTATGGGAACATTTTCCCACAACTAATTTATTTGAACCGTAAGCCTGTTTGACCGCTAGGTTTTATGGGTATTATGACACCTCCACTGTGGTGCTCTATGGTCTTTGCCATACTGACTTGCAGCATGCAATTTTAAGTTTAACCACTACATGTCAGCACATATTCACAAATTAGGTCAAGTAGGGCAAGAGAGGCCAGTGCTTTTATTTAATTGGCACAGGTAGTCTCAGAGGTCAGAGTACTTGTATAAACTGCCTTCATTTTGCTGGACCCCCTAATGGGGATCCATAATAAATAAAAATACAAATACTTGTAACATTCTTATGTCTTCTAAAAGCATTTACAAACCAAATAGGTACAGGTATCAATAGCATGTTTATTCTCATCATATAGTTCAAAGGAGCAATTGCACACATTTGGCACACAACACATGGAGTTTGAAATTGTAGAAATAGCAATTTCATGATATTATTTCCTACTGTTTTGTGTAATAATGACTACCTATTGCAACATAAAGGTGGGCTACCTAAATCCCCAACCTCTAGGCATAAAAAGGTTCAAAGGTGAAGCAGGCTTGAATTTTCTTCAAAGTTCTATTGCTGTAAAGAATGGCGCCGGAGGAGATGGCTGCCGTTTTACAGGCTCCTAAACAATTGTGCTATTTTGTGTGTTTTGCCACATTGTTTGTAACTTGTTTTGTACATAATGTTTATGCTACCATCTCTTATGACCGAAAAGAGATTCTGGATATCAGAACAGTGATTTCTCACCTTGACCTGGATGAAGATATTTCTTTAATGAGTCTGACTCGAGGGATATAATGTTGCTCCCAGACAAGGCCCAAATCCCCGTCATTCGCATGAAGAAAATAAGGAAAAACGGGGCGGAGATCAGGATACCTTGTGAGAATTCGTTGGCGAGTGGGTAACCCGCCTCTACCATCCGTTCTATTAGCCAACATGCAATCACTGGAGAATAAACTGGATGAGCTCCGTTCAAGACTATCCTGCCAACGGGACATTAAAAACTGTAATATTGTGTGCTTCACCGAGTCGTTGCTGAACGACAACACGAATAATATACAGCTGGCTGGGTTTTCCGCGCATCGGCAGAACAGCTTCGTCCATTAAAATGAGGCGTGGGGTTGTGTGCCTATTTGTCAATAACAGCTGTAATGTCTAAAATTAAGATAGTCACGAGATATTGCTCGCCTGACGTAGACTACCTCATGATAAGCTGTAGACCACACTATCTATCAAGAGAGTTTATATCTCTATTTTTCATAGACGTCTATTTACCACCACAAACCGACGCTGGCACTAAAACCTCACTCAGCGAGCTCTATAAGGCCATAAGCGAACAAGAAAATGCTCATCCAGAAGCGGCGCTCTTAGTGGCCAGGGACATTAACGCAGCCAAACTTAAATCCATTTGACCTAATTTCTACCAGCATGTCACATGTGCAACCAGAGGGAAAAAAAACTGTAGACCACCTTTACTCCACAAACAGAGATGCGTTCAAAGCTCTCCCTTGCCCTCCATTTGGCAAATCTGACCATAATTATATTCTCCTGATTCCTTCTTACAAGCAAAAACTAAAGCAGGAAGTACAAGTGACTCGCTCAATACTGAAGTGGTCCGATGATGCAGATGCTACACTACAAGACTGTTTCGCTAGCGCAGACTGGAATATGTTCCGGGTTTCATCCAATGGCATTGAGGAGAATACCACCTCAATCACTGGCTTCATCAACAAGTGCATCGACAACGTCGTCCCCACAGTGACCTTACGCACATATCCCAACCAGAAGCTATGGATCACAGGTAACATCCGCACCGAGCTAAAAGCTAGACCTTCCACTTTCAAGGAGTGTGACACTAATCCAGACGCTTATAAGAAATCCTGCTAGGCCCTCAGACTAACCATCATATAGGCAAAGCGTCAGTACAGGACTAAAATGTAATCCTACTACACCGGCTTTGACGGTCGTCGGATGTGGCAGGGCTTGCAAACTACTTAAAAGGGAAATCCAGTCGCACGCTGCCCAGTGACTTGAGCCTACCAGACGGGATAAATGCCTTTTATGCTCGCTTCGAGGCAAGCAACACTGAAGCATACATTAGAGCACAAGCTGTTCTGGATGCTCTGCGTAGCAGATGTGAGCAAGACATTTAAACAGGTCAACATTCACCAGGCCTCGGGACCAGACGGATTACCAGGATGTGTACTCAGAGCATACGCAGACCAACTAGCAAGTGTCTTCACTGACATTTTTAACCTCTCCCTGACCGAGTCTGTAATACCTACATGTTTCAAGCAGACCACCAGAGTCCCTGTGCCCATGAAAATGAAGGTAACCTGCCTAAATGACTACCGGCCCATTGCACTCACTTCGGTATCCATGAAGTGCTTTGAAAGGCTGGCTCACATAAAGAATGGCTCACATAAATACCATCCTCCTGGAAACCCTAGACCCACTCCAATTCGCATACAGCCCCAATAGATACACAGATGACGCAATCTGAATCGCATTTCACACTGCCCTTTTCCACCTGGACAAAAATAACACCTATGTGAGTATGCTGTTCATTGATTACAGTTCAGCGTTCAACCCCATTGTGCCCATAAAGCTCATCACTAACCTGAGGACCCTGGGACGAAACACCTCCCTCTGCAATTGGATCCTGGATTTCCTAATGGGCCGCCCCCAGGTGGTAAGGGTAGGCAACAGCACATCTGTCCAAACACACCAAGAAAGTCGTGAAGAGGGTACGACAATGCCTTTTCCCCCTCAGGAGACTGAAAAGATTTGGCATGGGACCTCAGATACTCAAAAGGTTCTACAGCTGCACCATCGAGAGCATCCTGACTGGTTGCATCACCGCCTGGTATTTCAAATGCTTGGCATCCAACCGTAAGACGCTACATCGGGTAGTGCGTACGGCCAAGTACATCACGGGGGCCAAGCTTCCTGCCATCCAGGATCTACACTACCGTTCAAAAGTTTGGGGTCACTTAGAAATCTCCTTGTTTTTGAAAGAAAAGCACATTTTTCATCCATGAAAATAACATCAAATTGATCAGAGGTACAGTGTAGACATAGTTAATGTTGTAAATGACTATTGTAGCTGGAAACTGAAGTAGATTTTTAATGGAATATCTACATAGGCGTACAGAAACTGAAGATCTCGTGCAACGCTGTGAACTACTCCCTTCACAGAATAGCGCAAACTGGCTCTAAGCAGAATAGAAAGAGGAGTGGGAGGCCCCGGTGCACACCTGAGCAAGAGGACAAGTACATTAGAGTGTCTAGTTTGAGAAACGTACGCCTCACAAGTCCTCAACTGGCAGCTTCATTAAATAGTACCCGCAATACACCAGTCTCAACATCAACAGTGAAGAGGCGACTCCGGGATGTTGGCCTTCTAGGCAGAGTTACAAAGAAAAAGCCATATCTCAGACTGGCCAATAAAAAGAAAAGATTAAGACTGGCAAAAGAACATAGACGCTGGACAGAGAAACATTGCTTATAAGGCCAGCATCTAGGAGTCGCCTCTTCACTGCTGACGTTGAGACTAGTGTTTCCAGGCTTTCCAGCTACAATAGTTTCCAGCTACAACTTCAAAAGGGTTTTCTAATGATCAATTAGCCTTTTAAAATGATCAACTTGGATTAGCTAACACAACGTGCCATTGGAACACAGGAGCGATGGTTGCTGATAATGGGCCTCTGCACGCCTATGTAGATATTCCATTAAAAATCTGCCGTTTCCAGCTACAATAGTCATTTACAACATTAACAATGTCTACACTGTATTTCTAATCAATTTGATGTTCATTTAATGGTCAAAAAAGTAGCTTTTCTTTCAAAAACAAGGACATTTCTAAGTGACTAGAAACCTTTGAACGGTAGTGTATATAATAGGTGGTGTCAGAGGAAGGCCCCAAAAAATTGTCAAAGCAGTCACCCAAGTCATGTTGTCTCTGCTTCCGCACGGCAAGCGGTACTGGAGTGCCAAGTCTAGGTCCAAAAGGCTCTTTAACATCTTCTACCCTCATGCCATAAGACTGCTGAACAATTAATAAAATGGCCACCCGGTCTATTTGCATTGACACCACCCCCCCTTTGTTTTTACACTGCTGCTACCCGCTGTTTATTATCTATGCATAGTCACTTTACCCCTACCTACATGTACAAATTACCTCGACTAACCAGTACCCCCGCACATTGACTTGGTACTGGTACTCCCTGTATATGGCCTCATTATTGTTATTTTATTGTGTTTCTTCTTTTCTTACTTTAGTTTATTTAGTAAATATTTTCTTAACTCTATTTTCTTAAAACTGTCTTGTTGGTTATGGACTTGTAAGTAAGCATTTCACGGTAAGGTCTATCTATAACTGTTGTATACAGCGCTAGTGACAAATAAAATTTGATATGATTTGAATATTGATCTCTGTACTGTCTCTGGACCAGCTGGTCAACTAGACCTTGAAAGCTAGCTTGACTAATTAGAAGTAATCATTTACCTACATCACAAAATAAACAAATCATAGATATATAGCAATAGTCTCCAAAAAAGCTTAGGTCTGATGTTGAGATCCATTGTGACAACCCACTGGGCAAAAACTGGTTGAATCAATGTTGTTTGCACGTAATTGCAACCCAAAAATGCAATGTGATGACGTTGAATCAATGTCAAAAACTGATTGGATTTGCAAAAAGTCATCAACGTGAGGGAATTGTCTTTTTTTTCACCTGACTTTTAAACTAAATCCAATGACATGGGGATTTGTTTTGTTGATTTGACTTTGAATTCACGTTAGTTGACAACTCAACGAAATGTAAATCAAAATGAAACGTCTGTGCCCAGTGGGAAAGCTGTTGACTTCTGTTAGGGTAGGTGAAAATCATTAGGCTACAAACACAAGTATAGGCGATCGAACCAGTTCTGATCTATTATGTTGTGTTGATTGGATATAATAAGAGTAATGTTATTTGTAACTAGGTGTCAACTCCTCTGAATACCATCATGATTAGCACCTAGAGAGCATGCTGCTTAAGTTAGGGCCTATGCTCATGGAAAACTGAGATAGATACAGGAAACACTCGTCATGTGATTTCCAACCACAAGACCTCAATCGCCTGTTGAATACATCCTGTCATCTCAAAGTATTTTATGAAATCATAAGAGTTTTTCAAGCTAATCAACCACCATACACCATATATATATATATACAGAATATGTCCCAAATGGCACCCTATTCCCTATATAGGGCACTGATATGGGCCTTGACTAAAAGTGTGCACTGCCAAGGGAACAAGGTGCCATTTGGGACGCAACCCTAAAGTTATTACTGTCCAAGAAAAAAAAAAGCTACAGTACTTCACAGAACGCTCAGAACATTTAGTAATTTTATTACATAAGAACGTACATACAAAACACACTTTTATAAAAAGTTGATAAAACTCAGCAATTATTTGACATTGTCCGTAGAAATACACAATCCCTACAAACATTTACAATCAACTCTAGTATAGAGTTGTGATTCTAACAACTAACAACAGGACCCCCCTCCCCCGACCACATTCTTCTGAACTATCTCCCTCATTGCTTTCACAAATTAGATATGTACACAATTTGACCTAGTTGGAAAAACCTTCAAATTATAAGATAACAAGGGGAGGGGGGTACACACACATATACAAAAAACAACTGAGAGGAACAAGTAGCGAGTATATCCATTCAAATCTTTTTCTGCTTTGGTGTTTGTTTACGCCACGTCCAGTGAGAAGAGACTGGAGGAGTATAGAGAAGCTGTCAATCCTCCCCTCCCCACACTCCAAATACTACCCCTTCATTCTGCCCCTCTTATCCTCAACCCAGAGTGAAGTGGAGACATGTGTTTCTCTGCACCTGCACACAGAGAGAAAGGGAAGGAAAAAGTTAAGTCAGTCCTCTCTCTCTCTGCCTCTCTCACGCTCCCCTCCCTCTCGCCCTCCCTCCACTGGAGAAAGGGAGCAGACAGACTGGCGCCTAGTGTGGAACTTTCACTAACCCCAGGCTGATAGCAATGAATCCCCTACACATTCACTGGCTTGGCTAATTGGCAACCATGGTGAGAGGGAGGGTGGGGGGTAAGAAAAAGAGGGTAAAGGGGACTAGACTCTTTCCCTGCATAGCAATGCCCCCTTCATCTACAAAACCAGTGTCTGATATTGCTATTGGTTGCTGTTAATAATTTGAAGAAGTATGGAGTTTGTTCACACAGTCCAATGCCATGTGCCAGCCTATTCACAGCAAACATGTAATGCAACAGTAATAACACATGAATAGATGTAAATAGATGTATAGATACCTACCATTTCTGGAAGTCACACTCCTCCTGTTTAATGGCACAATCGTCCATCTTCTTGGGAGAAATTGCGTGCAAGGTCTGCAGTCTTCATGGAAAAGGAAAATTAGAAATATTATAGCCACTGAAATCGAAATTCTTAGCCAGACTTGACAACAAGATATAAACAGTGACGCATGGAGTGGATACGCTGTGGTTACATATAATGGCATCACGCACCGATACATGATAAATACATTTGGACCGTTCATCACGTTACAGCGTTACAGCATCTCTTTCCGACAACATCACATTGTTCACAGGTAAAACATAGCGAAAAACATGACTTCCTTTACATGCACGTCTATTCCTCCATTTGATACAATAGGAATTAAAGAGACATGCAATCAAATTCAGCATAACGGGGACGGGAGCGGGGTAACCATCTTCACCTTTAGTGACAGCACCAAGTCAGGCGTGGTTGCCGCGGAAGACTCGTCTTCTAGCGCGATTTGCAGGTCGAAGATGTAGTCGATAACGTGCTGCAGAATTTCCACTTGGCTGACTGACTTGTTCTGTGGGATACTCGGCACCAGCTCCTTGAGTTTCGAGTAGCAGTCATTCATATCGCACAGCGCGCCCAGGGGTTCCTCCATAGATGGCTTATTCCGGGTGATGGAGAGACTCTGATCCGAAATGCAGCAAACAGCTTCGTAGCAGCTTCTGACAGACCTCATTGGACTGATGGCTTTCATGTTTGTGAGTAGGCTGCAATTAATTATTTCAATTCGAAATGACGTTCCGATTCGGATAAGAAGGGTACAATATTCTCACTCAGGCAACAACCAGCTACAGTAGTTCTGTTAGTGTGAGGACGGCTTTATACACCATTGTCAACCAGTCGCCGCCCCCTTCTCACAAATAAATAAACCCTCGAACTCTGATTAGCCAGTGTAGAGACTTCCTGGTGGTTCTGGGGAGCATAGGGTTTCTGATTGGATGTTCAAACGTCACTTACGGGGGGGGTGCTATGAGAGATTGACCAACAATTAGACACTTGATTTCAGGTAGACCACAATCAACAAAGCATATTTTGGTGAGCACTGAATACGGATGACAACACATGTTAGGCTTTTCTACTTGATTAACAGGCCTAAATATGTCTAGGCTACTATTTTGTTCACTGACATAGTTTGTGCCAAGACAAATATAGGCTTAGGGCCCACTCTGGATCTTCTTTCTTTATCAAATTGGAGCCACACGTTACCTTTACAGCTTTAACGGAAGTTTGTTCCCGTCATGACTTTGCAGACATCTCGGTGTCTGGAATCTTTTTTTCCCCCACCTCTCTTGGCGTCACATGATTTTAAAAGATGTCAAGAGACAAGACAGAGAGCAGACAGACAGCTTGAAAATCCTATAATTATAAGCAGTATTAAAGGTGATGGTTTTCACACCATTCACTCCACATTTATTTATCTAAAAGATGTGGGCTTTATAGGAATAACAATCCTTTCCATTCACAAGAAATTAGATAATTTATCCAAACAGTTATAAAACGTATCATACATGAGTGCTTGAAAGTTCAAACTCCCTTCATTGTGAAATACAGTTTTGAATTTGCTATTATTAGCTATCATATTATTATCTTTGTTTTGTTATAGCCCCAGCAACCCTCTCTGTTTTATGGCTAAATTGTGAACAGTGTCTATATCTCCCCACCACTCTCAAGGATTTTCCTTGATAATTTTCCTCTCAATTAAAATAAAGATAAAAGATAGGAACAAAATCCAAACAAAATGAAATCTAGTTAGTCACGGCAGACGAAAAAATCCTTTGGGTGATGTTGTGAATACAATTCGGGATGAACACTTACTGAAAATAAGTTATAAATTGTTCTCTTTCTTTTTAACCCATGCATTTTTTTTTGTTTAAACCAAAGTGTGTCCCTCTGTTCCTTTTTGGTCTTATTTTCCCTTTTCTCACAATCCTGTTTTGTGGAGGAATGCACCCTTACGCCAGCTGTGTGTCCTATTCCACCCCAGCTGTGTTGATCTAACGCGCCAGTCCCAGACAGCCTGGCGCCAGTCTCCCGACGTCATCCATTCACCCGCTCCAACGCGCCCCTCATGGCAAACGCCCGCCCTCACCAGAACCTCTTCGTGGAGCTCGCTTACTGGGCCCTTCACTCAAAGTCGTGGACCTGCCCCCTTTTCTCTCTTTCTGTTGCCGCAGCCCACTGAGATTTGTCCCGACTCCCGACCTATAATGCATGAGATTGACAATACGCTGACTCCCTAAAAATAACCCATTTAGTTCCTCTCCTCTGACAGCGCAACCAATCCTTGTTAGAGTCAATAATAATAGTAGTAGATAACATTTATGTTGGTGTGTGCATAATCTGAAGAAAGAGGGAGTACATATTTGTCATCAGTTGGTGAAACCCAGGATGTGTTAAAGATTCAATTAAAACACACAAACATAGAAAAATATAGATTTACTAAGGAGTTTTCACGCTCAGTATTTTTTATGTTATGAACAAATAAAGAGGTATCTTAATTGTTTTCTGATGGATAAGCACTATCAGTGAAGTTGGCCCAATAGCCCGCCCCTTTGCAGTGGTTGCACAGATGTTAATGTCAGCGGGTAGGCTGCCTTCTGCAGCTTGGCAGAAGCTTGGCAGAAACCCCCCCCCACACACACACTCATTGACCCCTAATGACTACAAGTCATTCAATGACCTCATTCAAGAGGGAACCACTCATGTTATAACGTGTGGTGTGACCAGTCTTCGGTCCATTGCTATATTAAAAATACATTTTGTGAACGATATTTGTTGTCCCAAGAAGACTTCGACCTCTTAAATATGTCAAGGGTAGGAGGGTGGACAAATATTGTCCTAAAATCTCTGGCCTGGTAGGAAAATTACTATTTATACAGTACCAGTCAAAAGTTTGGACACACCTATTCATTCAAGGGTTTTTCTTTATTTTTTACTATTTTCTACATTGTAGAATAATAGTGAAGACATGAAAATTATGAAATAACACATATGGAATCATGTAGTAATTAAAAAAGTGCTGAGCGGCAGGTAGCCTTGTGGTTAGAGTGTTGGACAAGTAACTGAAAGGTTGTTAGATCAAATCCCTGAGCTGACATGGTAAAAATCTGTTGTTCTGCCCCTGAACGAGGCAGTTAACCCACTGTTCCTAGGCTGTCATTGTATATAACTATTTGTTCTTAACTGAATTGCCTTGTTAAATAACAAATCAAAATGAATTTGAGATTCTTCAAAGTAGCCACCCTTTGCCTTGATGACAGCTTTGCAAACTCTTGGTATTCTCTCAACCAGCTTCATAAGGTAGTCACTTGGAATGCATTTGAATTAACCGGTGTGTCTTGTTCAAAGTGAATTTGTGCAATTTCTTTCCTTCTTAATGCGTTTGAGCAAATCAGTTGTGACAAGGTAGGGGTGGTATACAGAACATAGCACTATTTGGTAAAATATCAAGTCCATATTATGGCAAGAACAGCTCAACTAAGCAAAGAGAAATGACAGTCCATCATTACTTAAAAACATGGTCAGTCAATCCAGAACATTTCAAGAACTTTTAAAGTTTCTTCATGAGCAGTCGCAAAAAACATCAAGCGCTATGATGAAACTGGCTCTCATGAGGACCGCCACAGGAAAGGAAGACCCAGAGTTACCTCTGCTGCAGAGGATAAGTTCATTAGTGTTACCAGCCTCAAAAATTGCAGCCCAAATAAAAGCTTCACAGAGTAACAGACACATCTTAACATCAACTGTTCAGAGGAGACTGCATGAATTATGCCTTCATGGTCAAATTGCTGCAAAGAAACCACTACTAAAGGACACCAATAAGAAGAAGTGACTTGCTTGAGAAATGGACATTAGACCGGTGGAAATCTGTCCTTTGGTCTGATGAGTCCACATTTGAGAATTTTGGTTCCAACCACCGTGTCTTTGTGAGACGCGGAGTAGGTGAATAGATGATCTCAGCATGTGTGTTTCCCACAGTGAAGCTTGGAGGAGGAGGTGCGATGGTGTGGAGGTGCTTTGCTGGTGACACTGTCTGTGATTTATTAAGAATTCAAGGCACACTTAACCAGCATGGCTACCACAGCATTCTGCAGCGATACGCCATCCCATCCGGTTTGCACTTAGTGGGACTATAATTTGTTTTTCAACAGGCTGTGTAAGGGTCATTTGACCAAGAAGTGATGGAGTGCTGCATCAGATTACCTGGCCTCCACAATGTTGTTATATATATTTTTATTTATTTAACCTTTATTTAACTAGGCAAATCAGTTAAGAACACATTCTTGTTTACAATAACAGCCTACACCTGACCTCAAGCTAATTGAGATGGTTTGGGATGAGTTGGACCACAGAGTGAAGGGAAAGCAGCCAGCAAGTGTTCAGCATATATGGGAACTCCTTCAAGACTGTTGGAAAAGCATTCCAGGTGAAGCTGGTTGAGAGAATGTCAAGAGTGTGCAAAGCCTCAAGGCAAAGGGTGGCTACTCTGAAGAATCTCAAGAATCATGTTCAGTAATTTTTTGGTTACTACATGATTCCATATGTGTTATTTCATAGTTTTGATGTCTTCACTATTATTCTACAATGTAGAACATAGTAAAAATAAAGAAAAACCCTTCAATGAGTAGGTGTGTCCAAACTTTTGACTGGTACTGTATGTGTTATCTGTAAAAGCAACTGCATATTATTGCATATGCGTAAACAATAAATCAATACAAATTGGAAGAATATTGTGATGAACAAAGTTGGGCTATATGAAATTATAAAAATAAGAAAAAGTTATATAATACAGTTATGTTGTTATTATAGGAATAACAGCATACTGCAAAATTATGAACACTTTTTTCGCTTTGGTAGGCTACAATGTTATAATTCTGGATGGTCAAAAATGGCACAGCCTACGCACTGGCCTGCAAGTTCATTCCCTACGCACCCAGGATTTTTTTATTTCCTATTTGCAGATTCCAGAGCTCTGAATCCGTGTGACACTGGTGCGTCTGGGCAGGGATCAGGTGCCCTCGCGCTGCGCTGTTGGAAAGGCCCGGACACAAACGAGGCTCTCTTTCAATGGATGGGAGAATTTCGAGACTGGCGTCAGTGAGTCTGCCTCGCTCCGCATCCCCGCCCTCTCTCTCTCCCCCGGTCCTCCGTGCAGCTGGACGCAGACAATCAAGCTATCAACAATCGCCATGCATAATTAGCATCGCCCTCCCTACCCCACCTCCCCCCTCGTAACCCCTGTCGCCTCCCCCTCGCCTCTACCCAAAGAAAACCTTTCAAGGCGTTCGTTTTTTAATTCGCTGTCAACAAAGACTCTCTATTTCTTCTCCTGGTAACAAAAGAGGAGAGAGTAGCTAGAAGTCCAGTGTCATCTCGCTGAGAGCTCGCCCCACACTCACACACAGGCGGTTGGGTTGGAAAGGCAGGCAATTGAAGACAAAACCCACTGTGCATAGAAGTCGATTCAACATCTATTCCGCATTGGTTTAATGTCATTTCAAAGAAATGACGTGGAAACAACGTTGATTCAACCAGTGTGTGCCCAGTGGGAAGGGCACCTTTCCCCACAAGTATCACGGGGTAATTTACAGAATGAAACTTCATTTGTGTTATCTGTAGTGTCATCCATCTCCTCTCTCCCTCTCTCTGTCTGCCATCAAAGAAGACCCTTGAGTTTTCTTTTAGGCTTTGAGGGGCTTAGAAATTCCAATGCGCTCTCTCATGTCACTGTGTCCAACTCCAGAACAATGTATATGCCAAGTCTGCTAATATTTTGCTCCGATAAAGTCTATCTGATAATAGTAACTAATATCATATTCATTCACAGCATTTGAGAATGTCACATTATCACAACAGCATGAACAAATGTCCATATACAGTATAACTGGCATTACTGAAATCTCTTTTTACTTTTGAACATAAGCTATGATATGTACAATAAATCATGATTGAGATGATCTTCTTCAGGACAGTTACTAAGGCCTATAGTAACTGAATAGTAACTAAATAATAACGCTTAATAACTTAATTTAATTTAGTTTTGCTATATGAGTATTTATAGTATATCTTCATTGAGACAATGTTCTTCAGGACAATTATATAGAGTCTAAGGCAGGGTTCCCCAATTGGCGACAATTTTATTTGTCCCCTCTAGGTTTCTGATAAAAAATAAAATCTTTTTCATATATTTTTTTATTGTTGGACATAAAATATTATAATAACACCAGCAAATCAGCTCTGAGTGATTTTAATTTTGGAATCTGTTCCAAAGTATTCCCACACATAAAGAGAAATTATCGTATACAAGGTTTGAAATTATGATGTTTCAGTCAATTATATCTGTTTGGGCTTCTTGCGGTCAGTTTGCAGTCTACAAATGATTTGTAATTATGTTCTGGCCCCCTGACCATCCACTCAAGAAAAAAATCGTCCCACAGCTGAATCTAGTTGATGATCCCTGGCCTAAAATCCCGGTTGGAAGATTCCCAGAATCAGAAGAGAATAAGCAGGAAATCCTGAATCTTCCACCCAGGATTTCTGAAAAACCTGGGACTTTTTGTGAAAGTTTACCCGAATTCTACCACCCATGTAGGTTTACAGTAGCCGATGTAATGACTTCCACACCATGAAAATATTAATAGTCACCGCTATCATGTTCTCAGCTAGAAATGACACTGTCAACTGCACAATACCAATACCAAAACCAGCACTTTGACCTAGACGCAGTGCCGCGCACAAGGTTTTTCTCTTTTTTGTTGTTGTTGCATAAATACAATATTGGGATGGGCACTGGGAATGACAAGGGAGGAAGGCGAGCTGAAACAAGCTAACAGAAGGCCAAACATGGCCTGCTCATAGTGTGCCCAGCCGCCCCCTGTTTTTTATCTCTTTATCGGAGAACAAACTGTTTGTGCCTTTCAAGAAGAGACCTGCCGGAGTAGCCATTTGTTTCAGACATGCGCCTTTTCTTTGGCGTAAACACAGAAAAAAGGGGGCTGGGTCCAATGTCACATACCTTTGCTTAGGCTAGTGTCTGGCGCACCTCAGGTACATTTGGAGGCGGGAGGGACCTTGTAGGTGAACACAATGACAGTATGATGCCATTGTCACGTGGGAAATCCTGTTTTGGGTCTGTTAGACACATAGACAGACAGACAAGGAAGACAGACGGACGGACGGACAGACAGACAGACAGACAGACAGACAGACAGACAGACAGACAGACAGACAGACAGACAGACAGACAGACAGACAGACAGACAGACAGACAGACATAAGGTATGTCATTATGATCCTGTAGTAGACTAGAGATGTTACAAATTTAGACCCATCTGAGATACATTTTTTTTTACAGGTAATCAGTTTACGATGCACAATGCCTTATATTAGTCTGCATAGTTGGAGACAGTTAAATGTCTGCCATCTCATATGGAAAACGTAACTTTGGTTCAGCTGATAAATCTAATAAATGCTGATCCCATACGAATCTTCTAGCATCCATCAGACCCATGTGATTTTTAAATTTTTAATTGAACCTTTATTTAACTAGGCAAGTCAGTTAAGGACAAATTCTTATTTACAATGAAGGCCTACCCCGGCCAACACTGGGCCAATTCGGTGCTGCCAATTGTGATGTAACTGGACCAACGTAAACTAAGGTTAAGCTAAACCAGCTCCATCTGGAACAATTTGAATATTGCAATTGCAATATGAATATTGGATTAACATGAATAGAAACCTAACAGGCTCTAGCAGTCATAGTGATAGTGTTGCTTCTCTCCAGAGTTTAATGTTTTATGTTCACTGTATTTAAATTGTATGATGACCATGTTGACTTGTGTCTGTATTCTACATTTTATATTGCTGGCAGCACCTTCTCACTAAGTAAAATTCCAGGTATGTGTAAATGTACTTAGAGAATAAAGGGATTCTGAATCTGATTCCCTCTTTAGGCAAAAGCCATTTGAGGACCCAGTTCTTGTGTGTGAGTGTGTGTGTGTGTGTGTGTGTGTGTCTGAGAGAGAGGGGGAGGAAGAGGGAGTCAGACAGTTGGGAAGAGGGGTATAGATAGACAGGTAGAGGGAGTTAAAGAGGGAGCCAGAAAGAGAGGTAGATCAAGGAAGAGGTGAAAGAGGGAAAGGTAGATAGTGCGGGAGAAGGAAAGGGCCCTGCTACTGCTGTGGGTTCAGCTGGTCAGGTCTCCAAGAGACACAACGTGGGAGGACAAGAGGTCCCTGGTGGGTATCTCTGCACCTGTGTGCACTAGTGTGTGTTTCTGGGTCAAGAGGGTCCCTGAGAAATAAGACGGGTCACAGCAGTTGCTTTCTCCATCCCCCTCTCCCTTTGCTCACTCTCTTTCTTCAGCCATCTTCAGCTCCACTCCTTCCATCTTCTCCCCCATCCCCCCTTCTCCTCATCACTCCCTCTCCTCCACACACCTCTAATGAAGTGAAACAATGGGATTGAGAGGTGACACACAGCTGATCCCCCTCTCCTCCCTCCTCCTCCCCCTTGCTCTCCTCCTCCACTCACCCTCTGCCAATCTGGGTCACTGATCTCCCCCTACCCCCTTACCCCCCTCCCCCGCCACCCCCTTACCCCCTCCGACCAACCCTTACCCCTTCCAGATGGTTGCACACAAGGAGGGGTCTGGGACACAGAGTGACCTGATTAGGTGAGAGTCTTGCACGAACTAGTGAGAAAGTAAGCTAATCAGAACAGAAACCATGTCTGTCTGTGGGTCGGTCAGTCTGTCTGTCTGTCTAGTCTTTCGTACAGTGGGACGGTTGGTCGGTCGATTGGTCCGTCTTGTCTTTATCTCTGTTTATGTGTCTCTCTGCCCGCCTGTGTGTCTGTCCGTCATCCATTCGTATTGTCCGTCCAGCCCCTGCCCCTCTCGCTTCCGCACGCTCTAACGAGTCAGTCTGAATGGTGGGATAGTCTGGGACATGTGTCTAAACATGGAAATTCATCTTATTATTCATGCACAAATGGTATTAATTTTATTACGTATAGCTGAAGGTATGCGGGGGTTTCGTATACTTAACTCAGGGTCAGTGTAACAGATGCAGCGTGGATGGTGATGTAAGATATCACTGAAAGTCTTGTGTGTGAAACATGTCAACCATTACGGGATAGGCCTATTGTTTCTTGTGTTGAATGCTGGGCTAAGGCCAGACAGGACTCAGTGTAAGAGCTATAGACGTTAATTGGAAATGCATAGGTTTTGTGTCCCAAATAGCACCCTATTCCATATAGTACATTACTTTTGACCAAAAGTAGTGCACTATATAGGGAATAGGGTGTCATTTGGGATGCATTCCTCGTCTCCGATCTGTGTATTGTCTTGTGTGTGCTCATTTCCTGCTAGCCTAGCATACTTTCTTCACTCCGTAATTGGCTCAAAATATCTCCCCACCACTAGGTTAGACCTTCCAATGTGGCCGAGGATCATTGGCTCTCAAGATTCCTCAAATGGTATGTTCTCATCTCTTCTCTTCACATGGCCAAAAGAGGCACGGCCCTGAAAACAAAGTTCTCACAAACCAGTATAGCTCTTATACTTAAAATAACATTGTCATTAATAATGATACAAAAATATATTCGTGAGAGTGATGTTCAATTGGTACAGCTGGTAGAAGAATGTGAGCAACTTGCATTTTAGAGAAGTCTCATGGCTATGAACTCACGTACACTATAGACTAGCTATTGCAAGACTACTGTATTCAATTCAATACAACTTTATTAATCCCACAGTGGCAATCCAAAATATATTGGGGGCTCATCTACTGAGTGCATGATATGTACTGTAACAGAAGCAACTATAATGTTTGCATTTCTAAAATAAAAACGAAGTAATTGGTATTAGCATTGACATTGCTAGAGTGTTGCTAATGTAAGCTAGGCAATCTTGGAGTCTGAAGAATGTGTTGAGATAGGGCTAAATTTAATTGAACAGTAAAACCCATAAAGTAACATCAGTGACATCACTTCCTTTTCTGAGAGGCCAAACTACAAACACACAGAGCTAAGAGAGGGAGCAAGAGCGAGTGAGAGAGAGAAAGAAAGTGTGAGAAAGGAAGAAATAAATGAAGAAAGGTGAGAGAAAGAAAAATATAAAAGAAAGATGGAAATAAAGTAAGAGGGAGAGAGGGAGAGAGAGAGAAAAAGAACAGACAGATAATAGGTTGATGAACTGAACATACAGAGCTCAGATAAAGTCAAATGCTTCAAACAGGGAGAGATAAGATACACACAGTGAAGGACGAGAGTAGTTCCTTTGAAACTGCGAAAAACTGTGATAGGCCCTAAAGAACTAAACCCTCACAGACTCACAAAGACAGCTATTAAAGATAGTGGATGGCCCAAATCATGAGGTGTTAATGTTTCTGCATAGTATTCATAGTACATGTTGTTGTAGGCTGTGTATGTTCATTAGTGTGTATGAGTGTGTATTGGGTGTGTTGTTATGTACTGTATCTACAGTACCAGTCAAAAGTTTGGACACCTACTCATTCAAGTTAAAAGAATATTTAAAAAAAAAATATATATATATATATATATATATATATATATATTCCCCCCCTCTACATTGTAGAGTAATTGTGAATACATCACGACTATGAAATAACACATGTAGTAACCAAAAAAGTGTTAAACAAATCAAAATATATTTAATATTTTAGATTCTTCAGAGTAGCCACCCTTTGCGTTGATGACAGCTTTGCACACTCTTGGCATTCTCTCAACCAGCTTCACCTGGAATGCTTTTCCAACAGTCTTGAAGGAGTTCCCACATATGCTGAGCACTTGTTGGGTGCTTTTCCTTCACTCTGCTGTCCAACTCATCCCAAACCAACTCAATTGGGTTGAGGTCGTGTGATTGTGGAAGCCAGGTCATCTGATGCAGCACTCCATCACTCTTCTTCTTGCTCAAATAGCCCTCACACAGCCTGGAGGTGTGTTTTGGGTCATTGTCCTGTTGAAAAACAAATGATAGTCCCACTAAGCAAAAACCAGATGGGATGGCGTAACGCTGCAGAATACTGTGGTAGCCATGCTGCTTAAGTGTCCCTTGAATTCTAAATAAATCACTGAGATTGTCACCAGCAAAGCACCCCCACATCATCGCACCTCTTCCTCCATGCTTCACAGTGGGAACCACACATGCAGAGATCATCCGTTCACCTACTCTGCATCTCACAAAGACACGGGGGTTGGAACGGGGTTGGAACCATATTTGGACTCATCAGACCTAAGGACAGATTTCCACCAGTCTAATGTCCATTGCTTGTGTTTCTTTGCCCAAGCATGTCTCTTCTTCTTATTGCTGTCCTTTAGTAGTGGTTTCTTTGCAGCAATTCAACCATGAAGGCCTGATTCATGCAGTCTCCCCTGAACAGTTGATGTTGAGATGTGTCTGTTACTTGAACTCTGTGAAGCATTTATTTGGGCTGCAATTTCTGAGCCTGGGAACTCCAATGAACTTATCCTCTGCAACAGAGGTAACACTGGGTCTTCCATTCCTATGGCAGTCCTCATGAGAGCAAGTTTCATCATAGCGCTTGATGGTTTTTGCGACTGCACTTGAATAATTTTTCCATATTGACTGACCTTCATGTCTTAAAGTAATGAGGGAATGTCATTTCTCTTTGCTTAGTTGAGCTGTTCTTGCCATAATATGGATTTGGTCTTTTGCCAAATAGGGCTATCTTCTCTATACCACCCCTACCTTGTCACAACCCAACTGATTGGCTCAAACACATTAAGAAGGAAAGAAATTCCACAAATTAACTTTTAACAAGGCACACCTGTTAATTGAAATTCATTCCAGGTGACTACCTCATGAAGCAGTATTTTATTTAACCTTTATTTAACTAGGCAAGTCAGTTAAAAACAAATTCTTATTTACAGTACAATGACAGTCTACCCTGGCCAAACCCGGACGACGCTGGGCCAATTGTGCACCGCCCTGTGGGACTCCCAATCATGGCCAGATGTGACACAGCCTGGATTTGAACCAGGTACTTGCACTGAGATGCAGTGTCTTAGATCACTGCGCCACTCGGGAGCCAAGGCTGGCTACTTTGAAGAAAGGCAAATGGGGGCTACTTTGATGAATCTCAAATATAAAATACATGTTGATTTGTTTAACACTTTTTTGGTTACTACATGATTCCATTATTATTCTACAATGTAGAAAATAGTATAAAATAAAGAAAAACCCTTGAATGAGTAAGTGTGTCCAAACTTTTGACTGGTACTGTATATCTAATCAGACTACACACATTTTAATTTGCACTGACACCTAGCCATGTGCCAATGGTTATTTACAGTATAGGAGACAGTTGTTAACAATTGAGTGTGTGTGTGTATATGCACACATTTGTGTATGTTTGTGTCTGGTTATCTGTTAGTGTGTGTGTGCATGTGTTTATCCTCTTTGTGACCACCCTCTAATGGCTGTTAAGAGCCGTGTGTCAATCTAAGTAACATAGTAAAAAAAAATCCAGATCAAAATATGTTAGTTTAAGCTAGAGATATCAGATATCTCAATCCACCACATCCGTCTACGTCGGCCTTACGGATCTGTGGTGGAAGGTGGCCAGGCTACAGCGGTGTTCGTCAGACCATGAGACATCACGAAAACCGGTCTTCTCACAAAAACGTCTGTAGCGTCTGAATGGTTCGTCTAAAGTTGGTAATACTGATGTGCCAACTTTTGTCTGTAGTGTCCTAATGATTTGGGCTACAAACGAATATGACTCTCACGAATACAATGGCGTTCTCTGTTTTAACCTACGACCCCCACAAGTATCACGGGACTTGTACGAAGGTAACCCATACAAATGAATTGAAGTATGGAGGTAGGTTTGTGTCAACAAAAATGTGTGTAAAAATATATATATTCCCTGAGCTTTCTTATATCTCCTAGATATATGACAGACACTTCAAAACCTTATTCCTCATGATTTATTTTTTGAATGTCTTTTTTTTTGCCATTTCTAAATGTGTTACTCAATGCGTTGCTATGGGCAAGAGTATTAAAGGCCAAATTCAAATAATATTAATATATATATTTTTTTATTCCTAAAATTCTAAATCAAATAGCTAAATGATCAATGACCATCTTAAAACAATTCCATATGTTAGCTTAGTAGAATGGCTTAGACTACTAGAGGTTGCATTCATGCATTCAGTTGGGATGGGATGCTAAGAGCTATCGCAAAAACAAACATGCCCATAACGGAGCAGTGCGTTCTTGTTTAGGTGTCCACAAGTTTGCGCCTATACTGGCAATAACTGGGGACATGGTCTGGGAACCCAGTGAGTGGAAAGTGTGCATGGTGAGACTTTGGAATAGACGGTTAGATATGCCAATTGCCAGAATAGCCAGCAAAGTTTTTCAATAGGATCTCTCCACAGGGGGAGGCAGGGAAACCGAAATGTCTGACCTTTCCCAACAGTCTGACTGTGAACATTTGTACGAAAACCAAATTAGGGAAGACATATTAAAAAAAGAACTGACGATGCAATATGAAGATAAATGTGTGGAGGAGATTAATCATAAACCCACATTGAGAACCTTTTATTTGATTAAGGGTGAATTTGTGTGTGACAGAGATATTATGTACAACCCACCTAAAAGCAAGAGATTGCTATGTGCACAGATAAGAGCAGGGATATTGCCTGTGCGTATTGAAACAGGTCGGTATAATGGTGAAACGGTAGAGGAAAGACTATGTAACTATTGTGACCTCAAAGAGATGAAATTCATGTTATCCTCCATTGCACTTTCTACCACAATATACGCTTGTCCTTATTCCAGAAAGCCCACCAGATATGTGGCTGAGTGATCAGCAAAAACCGAAATGTTTTTTTTGTCCATTGTGTATTTCCGTTTTTCCCTGAATTTTTAGATAAAGCCTGGAATAAAAGAAAAAGGGCGACCTATAATTAAATAAAGAAAATCTTTAGCTCCTATATAGCAAAGGGCACGTATATACTGTAGATTGTGTGTAGGCCTGTCTCACACTTTGCGCCAGACCGTGTTCAAACGCCTTCCGTTTCATTTTTCTGTCTTTTATTTATCAGTATTTATAGATTTTTAAAATGATTTCTACTGCTCTAGAGTTATTATTATTGCTTGGATAACCTTATTATTTATTGATTTCGTTTTCATTCTTTACGCAGTACGCACGGCACAGACCACCGGAAGAATTATCACTGTGAATTATTGTATTGTTTGTTTATGTGTCAATTGATCCCATAAGAGATGGGTTGCCAACTGGCAATTTGACACAAAAATAAAATAATACATAAATTCCCATTAATGATTGTCTGTGTGGCAGACTTCTGCAGCATGGCTACAGGCTTCGATATAATGACAGAAATCAGGGAGAGAGAGAACGAGAGAGAGACCAGAGAGAGAGACCAGAGAGAGAGAGAGAGACCAGAGAGAGAGAGACCGGAGAGAGAGAGACCAGAGAGAGAGAGAGACCAGAGAGAGAGAGAGACCGGAGAGAGAGAGTGACCGGAGAGAGAGACCAGAGAGAGAGAGAGAAACTAAAAGAAACATAGGTAGAGAAAGAGAATAAGAGAAAGAAGAGACACACATGACAAGATAGGCATCCTCACAACCACCTAACTACATCTCATACAAACCTCCTACAACAGGGCCGGCCCTAGCCATTTGAGGGCCCAAAGCGAGATTTGTTTTAAAGTTAATTTCCTGCAATTCTACACATTTTGCCATGGGGAGTATAGAAAATGTTGCAGTTTTAAAGCAAGCCTTCTATATTTCTTCACATTTTGCCATGGGACAGAAAAGTTGAGCAATTTTATAACAAATTTCATGCAATTCTACAAATTTTGCTATGGGGCAGAGATCATTTTTTGCAGTTTTACAGCACATTTCCCTAAATTCTATACATTTTGCCATTGGGTGGTGAGAAATGTCTGCAGTTTTAAAGCTAATTTCCTGCAATTACAAAGATTTTGCCAAGTGAGAGTGACTAACAAAATCAATGGGGGCCCCTTGGAGGTCAGGGCCCCTGGGCACATGCCCTGCGTACCTGGTCGGTTTTCAGACATTATTACTACAAGTTTAGATAGCTAGCTAGACTAACTTACCAATTTAAGATTGTTAGCTGACATGGCTAATTGAGTGACTGTCAGTGACTGACATGCACAACCAAATTTCGAAATTGCACCTTGTGTATTCTACTATTCTAATTCTCAACAGTACATTGAGAACACGACTGTTGAGAACCCCCCAAAAAAGCTAGGGCCCTATGTGACCACTTATGTAACTTATGCCTGGAGCTGGCCCAGTATTAATTTACACTGAGAGTTCATCCATCGTCGTGACTCAATGCTAGTGGGTTAGTAAAGGAAAGGTCGAAGGTCAAACGCCTTTGCTGCCGTCTTTTGAATTATCTTTTTAAAAAGTAGATATTTTTAGTTTCCCTTATTCCATCTTGTTCTAAGGGAAGAAATGTTATTGGTTAAGTTTAGGGGTGGGAATCTAACTAGGTACCTTATGTATGGCAACCCACATGTTAACGACCTCCACCGCCCACCAACTTTTTATGTGAGGCCTAAAGTTACAAATATGCATCAGTTGACATTGTGTTATGTTGTGGCTTGGCAAGTCAGTAAGTAAGTGATAAATAAGGGTTCTGTGTGTGTGTTGGCGTGGGTGCGTGCATGCGTGTGCGTGTGTGTGTGTGTTGGTGTGGGTGCGTGCATGCGTGTGTGTGCAACACTCCCTGTTCACTAGTTGCCAGATGTAAGCCCTTGTCCAAATAGGAGATTATTCGCCCTCCTCAACGAACAACAACACTCAATGTTGCGCTAACCTCCCGGTGACATTACGGCAACATCTGGAAAACATTAGGCTTCACCTGGATCCCTGTTTACGCTGTAATCCGAGCAGAGGACTTACAGATGCAGAACGGAAGGGGCTAGGCAGTGAATGCCTGCTCGAAGGGGTTAACACAATGCACCCAGTTCATGATGGGAACCATCCTTTTTCACATCGCGCACAATAATAACCCTAGAGAGAATGTGGGTCTTTTTTTCTCCCTCCACACAACGACATTGTGCGCACGGTGGCGGTGGGTGATGCTGGGTCTATGCCTCCTAGTCTCCTTTTTGTCACGCGCTACTTTTAGAAAACAGAAGGAAAAAAATAAAAAGAAGAATACCCCTACGCCTGTCGCTTGCACACAGCTGGCATATTTTGAGCTGCTATTTCCTGTAAAAATTGTGACACGGGAATAATGACGGCTTTGATTGGACCGCTAGTAAACGAGAGGCACTTCCTGTTCTTTTGTATTGGTTTCATTGTGAAGAGATGGGCGAGATGGGGGGGATGAGGGGAGGGAAGTGGGGGGATAGGGGTACAGGGAAACAGCTGGTAGAGATACCACAGTCAGGAACATCTCCTTTCCTTTCCGCTCCTCTCCTTTCATACAGATCTAGGATCAGTTTACCCTCCCCCAATAGGGGAGAAAAAACCCACAACCACCCTAAGAAACTACCCTTGGATCAGGATTACTTCGCCCTTTAACTGTCAATGACTGATTGGTCAAATTAATCAACTGGTCAGGGTGAGATGTTTGAATCATCAATATTTTACAGCTGATTGATGATCTTTGAAGATGTATTTTTGAGGTTGAAGATGTTACTCTGTTTTTTCAGATCAGATTTCAAGCAACGCTCACACACACACACACACACACACACACACACACACACACACACACACACACACACACACACACACACACACACACACACACACACACACACACACACACACACACACACACACACACACACACACACACACACACACACACACACACACACACACACACACAGTGTCTGCCACAATGTCTACTCTCTCAGTGTGACCACTAAGTGAATTACCTGATTCAACCAATCATAATTTAAGATTAGCGAGTGGCGCTTCCTTACAAAGTGCTGAATTGCATTCCTCCAACTAATAATCAACACAGAGGTGAAGAAGCCAGGGTTGTGTTCATTAGGCACTACCTGCATTGGTCCAATAAGAAACGCACATTTTTGTTTTCCGTTTGTTATGGTTGGCACAAAGGAATCCAGGTGATAATCCAGGCTGTATCACATCCAGCCGTGATTGGCCCAGCATCGTCCGGGTTTGGCCGGGGTAGGCCGCCATTGTAAATAAGAATTTGTTGTTAGCTGACTTGCATAGTTACATAAAAGCTACATTAAAAAAAAGAGTCTATAGCGGAGCACCAATAGAAACACTGCCACTGTACATTACAGTATCCCATTGCACCTGAAATGTAGGGTAGAAGTAGAACAGAGAGCAGTTTTGCAACTTCCTTTTTCACATGATCTGTTCTGTCCTATCATACTGTTAGATCAGATATGGCTCAAGACATCCAAAAGGAGATACACACAGAAGACGTTAAAACAACTCAGAAATGTCTAAAGATTATAGCTGTTATCTTATTTTCTGTGTGTTTTTAACTCTCTGTGCTGTCTTGGTCTTTTTATAAAAACACCTGATTTCTTATCTTCGGGAGCAGGAGAGCAAATGTGTCAAAGTGGGGTCTCTAAAAATGGTTCTAGAGGACCTCTCTCTCTCTCTCTCTCTCTCTCTGACACACACACAAGCGCACACACAGGCGCACACACACACACACACACACACACTGGTTGTTCTATCTTAGTGAATTTTTCCATTAGCGTTTGCAGAGATCACAGGTTGGGGTGCTTCCTGCCACAGTGTTTGTCACCACAGCAGCTAACCAGTATGTGCTCTCTCTGCTAGCTTGAGTATTATACACTTTTTTCTCGATCATGTACAAACAATTCTTGGGATCTGTGTTGAAATGTATCTATAACAGAACAGCAATGATCAAATGCTCAAATACATTTACAGAAGTTCAGATCATTTTCTTGCCTTTGTACCTGACTTGCATATCTTAGACCACCTTTTGCAAAACTTTAAATACAAATGTCATCAGTGAATACACAATACACAATTCACTGCTAAGTGTTTTGTTCACAGAATATTAACATTGTTTCATCAGAAGGGAAATGTACGCAAATTCACTGTGTCCAGCCATAAGTAAACACTAGTGCACAAAAGTCAAAATCACCCCATCAGTGTCATACCATGTACAATATAGGGAAATATTTAAGCAATAGGGACTGTCTAATGTTTACGATTTTTTACAATATTGCGGACATGCAGAGATACAGAGAATGAAGTTGGGTTACTTCTTGGTAGGCCAATACGTTCATATCCACGTCCATTGTATTCACCTTTCATTATTTCAATTGTGGACTGTGTATCTGTGTGCCACTGAAAGTCTACAAAACTATGACAAACCAGTATATGCATTGAATGTATAAATTATTCATGCACACAATGTGCTTATTTTTTAAAATCAGGAATAACATTTGATTGGATGCGTATGAAATTGTTTGGTGAAATATGCATAAAATGAGTAATTGCCCATAATGCTGCACCTTTGGGTAGTCCAATTTTGATCGTCATGATTTTGTGACTGCAAAGAAAATATATTGCAACCCAATCTCCAAATAAAACGTCAGGCTGTGGCGTAACAGATGTAACAGTGTTATGCCATTGCATTAATCATTGGCATTAAAATGGAGATTGTCCCCCCCTTGCTGCTATAACAGCCTCCCCTCTTCTGGGAAGGCTTTCCACTAGATGTTGGAACATTGCTGAGGGGACTTGCTTCCATTTGGCGACTGTCCCAATTCATCCCAAAGGTGTTCGATGGGGTTGAGGTCAGGGCTTTGTGTAGGCCAGTCACATTCTTCCACACCAATCTCGACAAACTATTTCTGTATGTACCTCGCTTTGTGCACGGGGGAATTGTCATACTGAAACAGGAAAGGGCCTTTCCCAAACTGTTGCCACAAAGTTGGAAGCACAGAATCGTCTAGAATGTCATTGTATGCTGTAGCGTTAAGATTTCCCTTCACTGGAACTAAGAGGCCTATCCTGAACCTTGAAAAACAGCCCCAGACCATTATTCCTCCTCCACCAAACTTACAGTTGGCACTATGCATTGGGGAAGGCAGCGTTCTCCTGGCATACGCCAAACCCAGATTTGTCCATCAAGACTGCCAGATGGTGAAGCGTGATTCATCACTCCAGAAAACGCATTTCCACTGCTCCAGAGTCCAATGGCGGCGAACTTCACACCACACAAGGTCCCATTCTGTGAGCTTGTGTGGCCTACCAATTCATGGCTGAGCCGTTGTTACTTCTAGATGTTTCCACTTCACAATAACAGCACTTACAGCACTCTAGCAGGGCAGAATTTTGATGAACTGGCTTGTTGGAAAGGTAACATCCTATGACGGTGCCACGTTAGAAGTCACTGAGCTCTTCAGTATGGCCATTCTACTGCCAATGTTTGTCTATGGAGATTGCATGGCTGCGTGCTCAAATTTATACACCTGTCAGCAATGGGTGTGGCTGAAATGGCAGAATCCACTAATCTGAAGGAGTGTCCACATACTTAAGTTTATATAGTGTAAGTAGGTCAGCATTAATCCTTTTGCAGGCAATTGTGTTCTTAAAAAAATAAAGATTTAACAATACAAAACATACACATACATCAACAACATCATACAAACATCAACTACATCACACCTGTCCAGACCCACTAGCACCCCCCCCCATATCCAGCGCCTGCATCCCTTTCCGCAACATGGCTTCAAACTGCACCATTTTGTTTCTCTCCGTAGCCCATGCCCTTGCAATTTTTAGATAATAAAGCATTTGACCCTTCCATTGCATAAACGATGGAGGATTGGTTGTTTTCCAGTTTGCACTGCACCCTCATATGCCATGTCTTGAAATATGTAGACAGACGGATTAAAAGTACATTTACATTGTAATACTTCTGACAGCCAACTTTCTGACTCCGCCCATAACCTTTGGACTTCATAAGATTCCCAGAAGGCATTGATTATTGTGTCATTATTAGTTTTACACTTCAGACATAATTTGTGAATTTTGTCTCTTGTATACTCAATTCTATATATTAATTTATACTTGATTAAGCGTACATTTTAGTTAACTGTAATCTTGTTAGTTATGTTCCAACATTCCCTCCATCTTGTGCCAATATCAGTTCTTTTTAAGTCTTGGTTCAAATAGTTGATATTTTTTTTCTAAGAAATTGTCAGTTGGATAGGCTCTCTTTAAAGTTTTGTATAGCTTATCTATCATATGAATATCATTTTCTGACTCAAATAGGATTCCCTCCAGATTGCTCTGATATTCAAAAGATATCAAACCAATTTCATTTTATATAAAACTTTTAAGTTGCATTCTTTTTTAAAGAATGTCTTTGGTGAGGTAATTGGTGTTATCTTTGGGAGCCGTGCCATTCTGAAGAGGTTTCTTCTACCTGTAAGATTTATGGGAAGATTGTTCCATTCAATTAGATCTGATTTTGTATTGTTGAGTAATGGAATAAAGTTATCTTTATACATTTGTTGATTGTTGTCAGCCATTAAATACTAATATTTTGGTTGTGGTCCTCTTAAAGGATTGCTGTATATCGTGAGTTATTATTTGTATTTTTCTTATTGCCATTATTTCATTCCCCCCCCCCATGTCAATGTTATATACTGGGATTTGAGAGTATTCTGAAATTATTTTTAGCAGAGGAGGCATTTAGTTTTCAATATTGGTCAGTTATATCATGAGATCATCCGCAAATACATTTAGTTAACATTCATATTTTACCAATACTGACACCTGTTACATGGGTCCTGTCTAATTCTTTCTGTAAGGGGTTCAATTGCCAGTGCAAACAGTAGGGCGAGAGGGGACATCCCTGTATTGTGCCCCTTTCTAAAACCATTTCATCAGATAATGTATTATATGTGTATATATTTGCTTTAGGACATTTATATGATGTTTTTATTACATGTATTATTTCAGCTGGAAAGTTGAAAGCTTCCAAAGTTTTAAATAGAAAAGACCATTCAAGATGGTCAAAGGCCTTTTCGTCATCAACAGTCATTATTGATACACTTATTTTTTTCATATTGTATTAAACTGAAACATGTTCTTTTATTTGTTTGTAAGTGTCTTATTAATAAATCCAATTTGATTGATATGTATCAAGTCTGGTAAGACTTTTGCCTCTCTATTGTTTATAAGCTTTGTTATTATTTTATTGTCACAAATAATTAAACTTATGGGTCTAGAATCAGTAGGGGACTCCAGATTTTCCAGGTTTAATATAACTGAAATAACTGTTTGATACATGGAACTAGGAAGTACTGAATTGAGTGACGTGTGTTGTCATTTGTGTAAATAGGGGTGATACTGTAATGGTCGTCGTATGAAGGAGAAGAGGAGGACCAAAATGCAGCGTGGCATGTGTCCATATTTATTAAATGAACACGGAAATAACAAAACTAACAAAGAGAACGACCAAAAACAGTTCTGGCTGGTGCAGACACACAACAGAAAACAGAAAATAATCACCCACAAAACTCTTCTGACCCACTGGGAAAGGGATGAAAGAAATAAAAGCTGAAATGAATCATTCTCTCTACTATTTCACATTCTTAAAATAAAGTGGTGATCTTAACTGTATTTCAGTTACTAGGATTAAATATCAGGAATTGTGAAACTGAGTTTAAATGTATTTGGCTAAGGTGTATGTAAACTTCCAACTTCAACTGTGTTTAAATATTCATAGAAGCTTTTAAAAATTGTAATTAATCAAGTTGTAATTACCACATTTGTATCTGTATCTTTTAAAATCATAACTGGTTTAGCATGTATTTGTTTTGTGAGAGCTGTGAGATATTTGCCAGGTTTAAGAAATATGCTTTTTTTTTGTTGAACCTGTATTTGTTGTCTCTCTTCAAAAGTAAAATATTGGATTCCTGCTTAAATTGACATTTTATTTTATTCTTTACCTTGTATATATGTTTTAATGTTTTTTTTCTCCAGAGATTTGTCTTGAATTTTAGTTTCTAAATCCGCTATTTCCGAGTATGAGATTATCATTCCCTTAATGTAAAGGCATCCCAGATTATATAGAGGGTAGGCTTTACTCCATCCTCTATGTCTACATTTGTAATGGTAAAGGATTTTATTTTTAGTTTACGTGTTTAATATATTTTGGTTCCAGAAGATGCGCTCTGTTCATTCTCCAAATTGTGGCACACGTTGTGTGCCATTGGAACACAGGAGTGATGGTTGCTGATAATGGGCCTCTGTACGCCTATGTAGATATTCCATAATAAATCTGATCAATTTGATGTTATATTAATGAACCAAAAATGTGCTTTTCTTTCAAAAACAAGGAGATTTCTAAGTGACACCAGTGTATGTCATACATTTTTTAAATCCAGAAATTGTTGAGTGGATTTTATGAAATTAAACTGTAGTTAGTTCTTGAGATGTTCTTACTTTGATAAAAAAAAAGGAATAGTCTTTTGTAGTTGGGAATAGTAATCTCCAAGTGTCCTGTAAATTATTTGTAGAGATGACATTTTTCAGCCTCTTTGGAGGCTCCCCAAATGTGCCTTTTTTATTACTACAACTTTCAATCTTATCTTATGTACGATTTAGGTCACCTGCTAAAATAATAGTTCCTGTCTGGATTTGACCTAATATATCTTGAGTTCTATCTAAAAAAGAAACACCAGATTTGCCCTTGGTGGGATAAACAATGACATCAATGCAGTCGTGTTCTTTTGATTAATGTATTTGCAATTTTGAAAGTATAATTTAGTTTTGATTAATGTATTTAAGTTTTGAGACGGCAACTATATTTTGAAAATACATTTACTGTTTAGCAAAAGACCACAGAGACCCCCCAAAAGGCTTGTATGTGATTGAGAAAAAATGTATTGACACACACATGCACACATAGGGATACAGGCAGGCACACACGCACACCCTGACTGACACACACACACAAAAAAACTAAAGTAAGTGCTCTGTAGTAAGTATTTTACATTTTCAATAGTTACAAAAATATAATTGTCATTTGTCAGTTATTTATGAATATTTGGTGATAGTTTGATTCTAACCCCCTGTGCAGAGGAATCTGCTGCGTGTTGGTGTGTGTGTATGTGTGTGTAACGACCGTCGTCGGTGGAAGAAGGTGAGGACCAAGGTGCAGCGTGGTATGTGTCCATATTTATTAAATTAACACGGAAATAACAAAATAACAAAGAGAAATGACCGAAAACAGTTCTGGCTGGTGCAGACACACAACAGAAAACAGAAAACAATCCCCCACGAAACATGCTGCTCTCCTCCCTTGTCCCCTCTCTCTCCCCCCTCCCCTCCTCTAACCTTTCCTCTTTCCTCCTACATGCCCTTCTCCTTTCAATTCAATTCAATTCAAGGGCTTTATTGGCTGTCACACCCTGATCTGTTTCACCCGTCTTTGTGATTTTCTCCACCCCCCTCCAGGTGTCGCACTTCTTCCCCATTATCCCATGGGTACTTATACCTGTGTTCTCTGTTTGTCTGTTGCCAGTTTGTCTTGTTTATCAAGTCAACCAGCATTTTGTTTCTCAGCTCCTGCTTTTCCCCAGTCTCTCTTTTCTCACCCTCCTGGTTTTGACCTTTGCCTGTCCTGACTCTGAGCCCGCCTGCCTGACCACTCTGCCTGCCCCTGACCCTGCCATCTGGTGCCTTTGCCCCTACTCTGGATTACCGACCTCTGCCTGCCTTGACCTGTCGTTTGCCTGCCCGTTGTTGTAATAAACATTGTTACTGCAACACAGTCTGCACTTGGGTCTTACCTGAAATGTGATAATTGGCATGGTTAATATATGTTAACATTGCCAAAGCAAGTGAAGTAGATAATAAACAAAAGTGAAATCAACACTAAAAATGAACAGTAAACATTACAATAAAGACATGTCAAATGTAAAATGATGTATAGCGTTGTAACAATGTGCTGATAGTGAAAGTACAAAAGGGGAAATAAATAAGCATAAATATGGGCTGTATTTACAATGGTGTTTGTTCTTCACTGGTTGCCCTTTTCTTGTGGCAACAGGTCACTGATCTTGCTGCTGTGATGGCACACTGTAGTATTTCATAGTATTTCTGTAGTATTCCAGTAGATATGGGAATTGATCAAAATTGGGTTTGTTTTTCGAATTCTTTGTGGATCTGTGTAATCTGTGGGAAATATGTGTCTCTAATATTGTCATACATTTGGCAGGAGGTTAGGAAGTGCACCTCAGTTTCCACCTCATTTTGTGGGCAGTATGCACATAGCCTGTCTTCTCTTGAAAGACAGGTCTACCTACGGCGGCCTTTCTCAATAGCAAGGCTATGCTCACTGAGTCTGTACATAGTCAAAGCGTTCCTTAAATTTGGGTCAGTCACAGTGGTCAGGTATTCTGCCACTGTGTACTCTATGTTTAGGGCCAAGTAGCATTCTAGTTTGCACAGTGTTTTGTTAATTCTTTCCAGTGTGTCAAGTAATTATCTTTTTGTTTTCTCATGATTTGCTTGTGTCTAATTGTGTTGCTCTCCTGGGGCTCTGTGGGGTCTGTTTGTGTTTGTGAACAGAGCCCCAGGACCAGCTTGCTTAGGGGACTCTTCTCCAGGTTCATCTCTCTGTAGGTGATGGCTTTGTTATGGAAGGTTTGGAAATCGCTTCCTTTTAGGTGGTTGTAGAATTTAACCACTCTTTTCTGGATTTAGATTATTAGCGGGTATCAGCCTAATTGTGCTCTGTATGTATTATTCTGCATGCAGTCTCAATTTGGTGTTTGTCCCATTTTGTGAATTATTTATTGGTGAGCGGACCCCAGACCTCACAACCATAGAGGGCAATGGGTTCTATAACGGACTCAAGTATTTTTTTAGCCAGATCCTAATTGGTATGTCGAATTTGATGTTCCTTTTGATGGCATAGAAGGCCCCTCGTTGCCTTGTCTCTCAGCTCGTTCACAGCTTTGTGGAAGTTACCTCTTCCCCCTTCTCCTCCTCCTCCTCTCCCTTTGGCCTCCATGCTCCTCCCCTCTTCTCTCAGGAGGCCTGATGTGAGCTTCGGATGTTATGAAGGCAGGGAGGCAGACTGGCTGGAGACAGAGAAGGCTCCCCCGTGGCACAGCATTACCAGCCCCTTACACCAGATCTTTGTCCAAATGTCATCCTACTACTCCCTCATAGTGCACTACTTTTGACTAGAGCCATAATGGCCATGGTTAACAGTAGTGCACAAAAAATAAGGAATAGGGTGCCACTTTGGACAAAGGTCAGGTCTGACCAGGGAACCAGCAGCAACAGAGAATGACTTGACAAAATGAAATAGTTTTTTTCAATTGAACCTTTATTTAACTAGGCAAGTCAGTTAAGAACAAATGATTATTTACAACGATGGCCTAAGAACAGTGGGTTAACAGCCTTGTTCAGGGGCAGAACGACAGATTTTTACCTTATCAGCTCAGGGATTCGATCCAGCAACCTTTCGGTTACTGGCCCAGCACTCTGACCAGTAGGCTACCTGCCTTGAGGGACAACAAAAGTTAGACGGGTGGAGAGAGAGAGAGCAAAGAGAGGAGATACAGTCTAATAATAATAGTGACAGAGAAACATAGTTTTATTTGGAAATCCGCCCATGATTTTGACACAGTCAACCATGTCATACCACCATCATATGCTCTCAAGGTAGCCGGGGGCAATGTAATTTCATCACCCACTGTCTAGGTGACCACTTACATACAGAAAATAATTGAAAGGTTGCATGCCAGCAGTGGTGATTTTAGCATGTAAATCTTGGTGGGGCAAACAAAAAAAAAATACACATTATTATGCATGCCTACAAAGTCACTAAACAATACATGAATTGCACTATAACGGTGACAAACGGTGCCCACAAACTGTTAAGGCCTACATAAAGCTGTCCCAACAACAGAGTCCCAACAGCAGTCCCCCAACACCTTACCACTGCTACACCTGGTTATCAGCGGAGCCTTGTCTGGCAGCAAAACAACCCCATTTACTGCCTTTAAAAAATAAATAGCTGATATGGCTGACTTGCTTATACAAATGTGGTTTCTATTGACAATTGAAATAAACAAATTTTGGCATAAGGGGACAACGAGCGCATGAGAGGCAATCCGTAATTTTGATTAAGACATGAATGAGCGAGCTAGGACGGACGTAGTCAATATAACTATTTGTTCAGCGACAGAATTCAGAAAATGGGCCGATCTTACAGTATTCTCCTTGCACACCATGTCAGAACCATAGGATAAATAAAGGGGCATAAAAGTAGACAATGAAAGCTCTTACAATATTCTATGATTACATTTATCTAAAACAGGCTATAGGCTACATGTGCACCACCAAGTCAGAACAGCAGGCAAAATCAAGAGTGGCACAACATACACTTAGCTACAGTATACATACAGTGGGGAGAACAAGTATTTGACACACTGATGATTTTACAGGTTTTCCTACTTACAAAGCATGTAGAGGTCTGTATTTTTTTAAATCATAGGTACACTTCAACTGTGAGAGACGGAATCTAAAACAAAAATCCAGAAATCACATTGTATGATTTTTAAGTAATTAATTTGCATTTTATTGCATGATATAAGTATTTGATCACCTACCAACCAGTAAGAATTCCGGCTCTCACAGACCTGTTAGTTTTTCTTTAAGAAGCCATCCTGTTCTCCACTCATTACCTGTATAAAAGACACTTGTCCACACACTCAATCAAACAGACTCCAACCTCTAGAGACCTCTACATGCTTTGTAAGTAGGAAAACCTGCAAAATCGGCAGTGTATCAAATACTTGTTCTCCCCACTGTATCTTCCCGGCATATTACATAATTTATGCAGCATCATACAATACATTTTTTGTACTCACCTTGTTGTGCTGTGCTCACTTGAAAAGAAAGGTGGAAGGACCGTCCTTCATGGACAAATCTTGTCATCAAACTGTCATCAAGGTCTGGCATTTTCTGGACTTATGGTGCTTTCAAGATAACTGGGACCTCGGAAAAAAACAAGGTCGAATCATGATGACGTCAGTGATTTTCAGGTCAGAGCTCTAGAAAGAGTTCCCGACTTGCAATTCCGAGTTGGATGACCGTTCAAAACGTATTTTCCCAGTCAGAACTCCTTTTTTTTAGAGTTCCCAGTTGTCTTGAAATCACTGAAGTCATATTTCCCAGTTCCGAGTTTCCAGTTGTTTTGAGCACGGCAGAAGTCATGCTGGATTGACAACATGGCCAATCCTTTTAAGCTTGGAAAAGAGACCCTTAATGTCACGTTCTGACCTTTATTTCCTTTGTTTTGTCATTATTTAGTATGGTCAGGGCGTGAGTTGGGGTGGGCAGTCTATGTTTGTTTTTCTATGATTTGGGGATTTCTATGTTTCAGCCTAGTATGGTTCTCAATCAGAGGCAGGTGTCATTAGTTGTCTCTGATTGAGAATCATACTTAGGTAGCCTGGGTTGCACTGTTTGTTTGTGGGTGATTGTCTATGTTGATGGCTTGTTTCAGCGCAGCTCGCATTAGCTTCACGGTTGTTATTTTGTTTACTGGTTTTTTATAGTGTTTCAGTGTTCAGTATTTTCTTTATTAAAATTCATGATGAACACATACCACGCCGCATTTTGGTCCTCCGATCCTTCTCACCTCTCCTCTTCAGATGAAGAGGAGGACGACCGTGACACTTAAACCCAGACTTGGGACCACACAAACACTCCACTGAATCTATTGATTGCTTTGCAATGCTTGCCATTTGCCACTGATTCACCCCAAACCACTCATTGTTGAATTAGCGATTTCCAGATTGTTGTGTAATGTTTATGGCCAATGAGCACCGATACATTTTATCTATAATTTATCTTCATTATTTCTCTTCATATGACAAGGATTAAAAAGCATTTAACAGATTGCCAACTTGATTCGTGATGATAACTGCTAGCTTGTTAGCTAAGAACAGTCCAATCAAAGCTACTGTAGATATAACGTGATTTGACATTTATCTGTGGCCAATGACCTTGAGCCTTCTTAGATGGGCACTTCTAATGTAACTCAATGGCAGCATCCAAGGGGCTTGAATTTTTGAGTTCCACCCTTAGATTTGGCGGTGACGTAGTGTCCCCATGAGTGACAGAACAATGAGCCAATCACGGCGCAAGTAGAGAACATTACCCACTCACGGCGCTACTAGAGAACATTACCAACACTCCGCAAAAAAGAGACCAAGTTCGTATGCGGCTTTATAAACTTAATGATTAAAAAAAATATTTTTCTTTACATTGTTTGCAAACTGATATGTCAAAATAACATGCACAAAAGGTACGGCTCAAAACAGCCCTACCTGCCCTGAATGAGGGGTCGCCACTGCATGCCGGGTCACCACTGCATGACGGGTCGCCACTGCATGATGGTTCGCCACTGCATGATGGGTCGCCACTGCATGATGGGTCGCCAGTGCATGCCAGGGATAAATAATAGTAAGGGGTTTAAATGAGTGTGTGTGTGTGTCTGTGTCTGTGCATGGATAAATATGTGAGTAAGTTAAGGACTCCTATGAGCAAGGGAGAGAGAAATAGCAGCGAGACAGAATAAGAGAGAGACGGAATAACGAAAATAACTGCCTGGCGACAACAGTCGACTTCACAGTTGGTCAAATAGTGTTGTTGTTTTGACTGCTCCACTCAACAAACACTGACCTGTCTTCTCACCACAGGACCTTTGTACAAACACACAAATGTACAAGCATGGGCATACAAGCACACACACGCACACACACGCGCGCGCTCGCACGCGCCATCCACAACCAAAAGTCATACCCCCACACTTCCAACCCAGTGAACACTGAACACACATGAAACCACTCACATTATGCATCCACACACACACAGGACAGGAAGTCAGTAGTGAAAACCAACCACCTCTCTCTCTTCATAAGAGCCTGTAGGCCAGGTCAAAGTTACCCAGTCTCACTCTCTCCATCTGAGGAGCAATCTGTCACTCCAGCCAGCGCACGCCCCCTTCCTCACCCCCGTCCCCTAGTCCCCTTCAAAGGGTGCAGGTGATGGATGGGGTGCGTTGGTCCTTGTTGGGAGCCTAGTGGGGGCTTGGCGGGGGGTTATAGCCGTGAAATTGGGCGCCGTGCGGAGGAGCTAATTGAAGTGAGGGTCACTAGCGCGTGTCTCCGGCTATGGCAGCCAGCGAGGTGTCTGATTGGCCCTAACAGAGAGCGAGAGACAGATAAGGAAGAAGATGGTTGTGTGTGTGTGTGTTTGTCAGTTTGACAGAGGTATATGGCCACTCAGGCTATAGGGTCGTTGGAGGAACAAACAAACGATAACAAAAACAACAACTAGGAACAATTTGGAGGGCTTAGCAAATGAAGTAAGACAAACAAAAGTGGGGATGTTGGTTGATAAGGGAGGGAGAGGTGGAAGGGTAATGGCTTTTAGACCGAGAAGTGTGTGTGTGTCATAGCTTTGTATGGCAGGAAAGAGAGGACAGTCAGTGGTTTCAATGGAGACTACCCATCATGACAAACTACACACACACATACAAGCAAAACATTTTAGCGGCCCTTCTCGTGACAGCGAAGATGAAACATTTTACATTTTTAAAGTTCAGTTCCTGCAATTCTATGGGGAGGAGAGAAAAATTAGCAATTCTACAGATACTTTTCTGAAATTGTTCACATTCTGCCATAGGGTGGAGGCAAATTTTTGCCGTTTTTAACGTGATAATTTATGATAATCAGGCCCCACCCAGGTTGGTAATTCAACCATGCTTACTACAAGTTTATATAGTTGGCCGCTAAGACTCATTCACCAATCTAAAAATGTTTAGCTGACGCACAGCCAAATTTAGAAATTGCACATTGTGTATTCTATTATTCTAACTCTCAACAGAGTAAAAATTTAAATGTTTAATTTAAAAAGATGGGACATGGGCCTACAAGTGGGGCCGCTGGCTCCATGCAGCCAGTTGACCATCACTGGTCCATAGCATGACACCCTTGGTAGAGGTCAGGTAGAGGTCAGGGGGGTTACAATCCCGGCCTAATTCCTGGAACAGGTTTTCAATACTGAAGGATACTAGCTCAGACATGATAAGAATCACATTTCCATTTACTATTGATCATAAACGGTATAAGGACAAAGTACAAAGTATTAGCCTTACAGTAGAGGTCGCTGTCCTAAATTCTGTACAAAGCATTATGCTAGCCCTTATGAGCAAAGATGTTGAAAATACACCTTGTTTTGTTGAAAATATATATTTTGGGTTGAAAACACGTTGAAAAGACATCTTGGGATCAGTAGAAGACTAAACAGTTAGCATATAAACATTAGGGGGTCAGGGCATTGATTGGTGTTTGAAGGCAGATCTTCTATAGAGGTCGTTGTGTTCAACTGGAATAATTATGAACGGACTCTGTGAATGAAAGCCCTGTCGTCTCTGCCTGTTTGATGTTGACCGTACCGTACTATTATCAAATAACCAGCACATCCACTGATAGACTAGACATCCAGGTGGGCTGCCGTGTGTGTGTGTGTGTGTGTCTAATCTATGTTTGTGTATGTGTGTGTGTGTGTCTAATCTATGTTTGTGTATGTGTGTGTGTGTGTGTGTGTGTCTAATCTATGTTTGTGTATGTGTATGTGTGTGTGTGTGTGTGTCTAATCTATGTTTGTGTATGTGTGTGTGTGTCTAATCTATGTATGTGTGTGTGTGTGTGTCTAATCTATGTTTGTGTATGTGTGTGTGTGTGTGTCTAATCTATGTTTGTGTATGTGTGTGTGTCTAATCTATGTTTGTGTATGTGTGTGTGTCTAATCTATGTTTGTGTATGTGTGTGTGTGTGTGTGTCCCACATTATTCTTTAAACACTTGAGCACACTTTAATAAGCACCACTATCCCAGGTCAAGTGTGTTACACCTACTAGTAGAGATACGTGATCGTTGTATTCCCTGTTTTCCAGATGACTTGCTCCCTCTGCAGAAGATCCTAAGAATTGCAACTGCATCCCAACTAACAACAAGTCAATCCTCAAACTAAGGGCTAAATTCACTCCGGACAGTGGAAGATCAACGTTATAGTGCCATTGACATTTAAAGGTAATTTCCAATTGTGCGGGACATATGCAGTGTTTACCGTGAATGCAGTCTCCGCGAGCATGTCAATGTTGAATTTAAATGTCAATCGCACTATAATGCGGATCTCCTGCAGTCCGGATTGAATCTAGACCTAACTCCCCTAGCCTTTAACTTGTACCTTATGTATTCTATTATTCTAACTCTGATTGAGTTCCCCCCCCCAAAAAAAATATATACATATATATACGAAAAATATTTACGACCGCTTATGTCGCTTATGTCTGGGGCTGGCCCTGCTAACACCTCACTACTATGACTGATCATAGATACTTGAAACTTATACTGAAAAAATTGTTTCGTAAGGTAATGGTTTGAACTTATGATAATGGTTTGACTGCTGTCATAAGCTCCCAAACTGTGTTGTCCAACCTCTGACCAATATCATTTCAAAGGAAAAACAGGGAGGAATCCTTTTCAACAATATGGAGATAGAGTATTGTGAAAATGCCAAGGGGATCAAAAGCATACAGTATGTTGTGTTCCCTCCCTACATTAATAAGAAAATAACAATGTTGTTGTATCATGTCATCATCTGACCCTTGGCATTCAAGTCCCTTTCTGATCTCCCCCATCAGGTAAACCAATTGCTTTTAAATGTTGTCACCAAGCTGAGAAAAAGTCAATCTTGGCTTTACTAGTTTTTATGAATTTCATGAATTCAAACAAGCAATCCAGACAATAGTACAAATATTTTTTTGTAAGAGTTGACAGCACACAGATATGTGCGCACACTCACACAGACCTCTCCCTCTCAGACAGAGTTCTCCGGGCCCCATAGTAACACACAGGGCCTCATTCGTCTCCTCCCATCCCTCTATCTCCCCCCTGCTAGGATCGCCACAGCTGCGCGGACCAGGTGCGTTCCGCCCATACACACACACACACACACACACACACACACACACACACACACACACACACACACACACACACACACACACACACATTTCCACCCGCCAACGGACACAGCAGGAAATGCCTAATACCAGTTTTAGAATGATGCCACTATGCCAGCGTGACAGGGTGCCTGCAGGAGCTGCCACTCTTCCTCCCTGAGGAGAGAGTGAGAGAGAGATAAAGAGGCAGAGATGGAGAGAGAAAGAGACAGATATGGAGAGAGCGAAAGAGGATGAGAGAGTTAATCATAGAAATGAAGTGCTATTTAGCATTTACTTCAGAAAATCGATTGAGAGGAGCAGTAGAGTATCTCCCTTCAGCTAGATTGTATATCAGAAAAAAAAAGCTTTTGAGAAGGTCAGGCCTCTGGTTCTGCAATAAAAAATAATAAAAAAGCTAACGGAACACACGTCGTAGTTCAACAGTGTCAAGTTCTGACCTTAGTTCCTTTGTTATGTCTTTGTTTTAGTATGGTCAGGGCGTGAGTTGGGTGGGTTGTCTATGTTCGTTTTTCTATAATTTGGGATTTCTGTGTTCGGCCTAGTATGGTCCTCAATCAGAGGCAGTTGTCAATCGTTGTCCCTGATTGAGAATCATACTTAGGTAGCCTGGTTTCACTTTTGAGTTGTGGGTGTATATTTTCCGTGTTAGTGTCTGTGCCACACGGGACTGTTTCGGTTTGATTTACGTCACGTTTATTGTTTTGTTCAGTGTTCGTTATTCATTAAAAAACATGAACGCTTACCACGCTGCGTTTTGGTCCTCCGATCCTTCATACTACTCCTCTTCCTTACAAACAGTTAGTCATATTGGAATTTCTGGCCTTGTCTAAACCTCGATATCCCTCTGGCTTCCTCGAGTTGAATAGGAGAGCTGGAAGTGTGGCAAAGAGATTCTAGCCTTGTCCAAACAAGAGGCCTTGGTTTATAGGCAACAGGATGAAAGGCTTTCCTCTTTCTCCTCAGTCAGAGGAACTAGGAGTGGTGGTGGAGACCTGGTGTTACTGACTGAGAGGGAAGCAGCTCCACTCACATTGATAAGACACAGTGTGTGTGTTACAGCCCATGTCAACATCAGGCCTATTGTACTGTGTACTGAGAAAGATTGGGTCCTCCCAAGATCAGCTTTAGCTTCCCTGGTCTGGTTTATTCAGTGCTTCCTAGAGGAACATGGAGCATGATACTAGGATAACGGTACAGAGAGGAAGGAGAGAGAGGAGATAGGGGGAGAGGGAGCCACCATGGTGGGAATCTCACAGTCACTAAGAAGCGTGTGGAGCTTGGGTATGTTTTTGTGTGAATGTGTGTGTGTGTGGGTGGGGATTCAAATCAAATCAAATCTTATTGGTCACATACACATGGTTAGCAGATGTTATTGCGAGTGTAGCAAAATGCTTGCGCTTCCAGTTCCGACAGTGCAGCAATATCCAACATGTAATCTAACAATTCTACAACAACTACCTAATGCACACAAATCTAAGTAAAGGAATGGAATAAGAATATATACATATAAATATATGGATGAGCAATGACAGAGCGGCATAGGCAAGATGCAATAGATGGTATAAAATACAGTACATACTGTACATATAAGATGAGTAATGCAAGATATGTAAACCTGATTAAAGTGGCATCACTAAAGTGACCAGTGATCCACTTATTAAAGTGGCCAATGATTTCAAGTCTGTATGTAGGCAGTAGCCTCACCGTGTCAGGGACGTTGAACAATATGAAGGTATTTTTCACTCTTGTGAACATGTGCATGTTCGTGTGTGCACATGCTTCGAGAATGTGTGCATGAGCATACGAGCGTGAGTATCTGTGTAAATCTGTGTATGCGTGTGGAATGTGTGTACATACGGGACATTATGTCAGTGTGTACATACTGGACATTTTGTCAGTGTGTGTCGGCCACATGCGTGACAGGCTGTAGACACACGGAGAGATGCCAGAGACAGAGGAAAGGGTAGAGCACGGGGAGGATGAAAAAGAGTCGTTTGTGGCCAGGGCCTGCTGACAGGTGGGCTGGGTCGATCCCTCTACCCGTCCACCCCCCGCACGCCCTCCCTCCGCCCACACTAACTCAGCCAGGTGCCGTTGCTGTGGCAACAGGGTGGCCCTCGACCGACACACACACACATACTGTGCATCACGATAGCATGCTAACCACAGAGAGGAAGGGCTACCAGGCGCTGTCACTCAACCATAAAACACAGTCCATTTTTCCCCGACAACCAATGACAATGCAGGTGTGGTACAATATCCTGTTGTGATGGTTGCAAATCATTTGTAGGTAGAAAAGAACAGACATTGGTATCGTATGCTATACCGTTGGCCTGAATGCTTATCCTGTGTGTTGTCATCATGGTGGTGTATACACTGACTATACCAAACATTAGCAACACCTTCCTAACATTGAGTTGCACACCCTTTTGCCCTCAGATGAGCCTCAATTCACCGGGGCATGGACTCTAAAAGGTGTGGAAAGTGTTCCACAGGGATGCTGGCCCATGTTGACTCCAATGCTTCCACAGTTGTGTTAAGTTGGCTGGATGTCCTTTGAGTAGTGGACCATTCTTGATACACACGGGAAACTGTTGAGCGTGAAAAACCCAGCAGCATTGCAGTTCTTGACACAAACCGTGCGTCTGGCACCTACTCCCATGCCCCGTTCAAAGGCACTTAAATATTTTGTCTTGCCCATTCACCCTCTGAATGGCACACATACACAATCCATGTCTCAATTGTCTCGAAGGCTTAAAAATCCTTCTTTAACCTGTCTCCACGTCATCTAGACTGATTGAGCTAGACTTAACAAGTGACGTCAATAAGGGATCATATCTTTCACCTGGTCAGTCTATGTCATGGAAAGAGCAGGTGTTTTTCATGTTTGTATAGTCAGTGTATATGGAGCTTCTCCCACCATCTTCACTGATCAGCCCAACAAGAGGCCTTCTTCTCTGGGGGCACTTGCATGCGTGTAACTGTGTGTTTGAATCGGTATGTGTACACGTGTGTGTGTAACTTAGCTATGTGTGTGTCTGTGTATCTGTGTGTGCATCTGTGTGTGGGTGGGTGCACATGGGTTTTTATAAAACAAGTACTAGAGTTATTTTGGTCTGTGGCTCACCACAGCTCACACTCTCCCTGTCATGTTCTGTTGTCACACGGCCTTGAAGACCAAGAGAAAGACTGAAAAGAAGACCGGCCCCACGGACAACATGCTAGCCCTGCTTATCATATAGGCTCTTCGCTTTCCGAATAAACACCATAGAACCCATTGAACTCACACTGGATGGTAATGCAACATGAACACCATAAGACACGGGCATGCTTAATGGTTATGTCTGAATGATGTTTTAGCCAGTAATATTAGTCATTCATCATTTATGTGTAATTCATATATTAGTAACTTATTTTGCCCACTGTGTATGTATGCTGGTGAATATGCGCATGTGTGTGCACGCACACGTGTATTTGCATGTGTGTGTGTGTGTGTAGTGTGTGTTGAAAAACAGGTCAAGTAAGACCCTCTCAGCACAAGTAAGGTCCCAACCCAAGCTTCGCCTGAATGGAGAGGTCTGGCTGCTTATGAACAAGCCAGTCAGTTCATTCGGATGTGACCAGTCATATCTAGAGCTGTCGCTGCTGATGAGCAGTATATGTACAATGGAAACAACTCACCACAACAAACATCACTGTTTGTCCTGAACCATCTATACCTAGTCCACCAACCACTAGTGACTTCCACCCTCAATGAGCTGGGGCGCCTACCTACGCAGTTGGAGGATGGGTTCACACATATAGGTGTATGAGTGTGTGTGTGTGTGTGTGTGTGTGTGTACGCGTGTGGTCACACACTCACCTTAACGTTTTCCATCCACAAGCTGTCAGGCCAAGCTGCCACCACCGGATGTTTTTTGAGGCCAGTTTTGTTTGACAATCCTGCTGCGTAGCGTGAGCCTCACGGAGCTACAGGGGGTTAAGGTTTAGTCGACTTATTCATATCTCTGTGGCTGTTCTCAGTCATAAATAGGTTACTGAATGGTATCAGGTAGCACAATGTCTTTTCCACATATTTTTAAAAGGTCCAATGCAGCTATTTTTATCTAAATAGAAAATAAACAAAGATGGCTTCTAAGCAAAGAGCAGTGTCGCGAGCAGGAATTTTGCTAGGACTGTCTGGGAGTGGTCTGAGTGGGGAGGGGAAAACTAGTTGTTATTGGCAGACAGGTATGGATCTATCTTTCTTATTGGTCTATTAACTAGTTTACTGCCTGGTGATGTCACCATGGAAGGCCAAAACTCCATCCCACCAAAACAGGCAGAAATTTAAGGCCGTCTTTTCAAACAGCTCTGACACTAAACGCGCATTATCATAATTTTCACAATTTCAAAGTATTATTCCAACCCCATAGTGTGGATATAAAACAGTTTGACAAAGTATTTACATATGAGTAAAATAATACGATACATAAAAGTATGTAAGTTTGTATCTATGTAGAGCCATGTACAAATCCAATAGCAGTCCCACACACACACACACACACACACACACACACACACACACACACACACACACACACACACACACACACACACACACACACACACACACACACACACACACACACACACACACACACACACACACACACACACACTCCAACAGGAATAGTGTGGGTGTTTGGGAGCAGCTGCATGGGAGAAGTGTCAAACATGGTTTCCTCCTGAATCTCTCTTCTTTCATTCTCTCTCCCTCTTGTGTGCACGCGCTCACACACACACACACACACGCACACGCACGCACACACACCATCTCCACCAACTATCTTTACCACTCCATAGCTCTTATCAGGAAGCAGAACCATATCATGCAATTCAAAGAAACAGGAGATTAAAATCTGCAGAGTTAGCACAGCTAGTGTGTGTGTGTGTTTGTGTGACTTAGCGTAGAGAAAACGGAAGGACTGACGCAAAGACCGTTACTTATACAGTGTCAGCCAAAGTTTGGACACACCTACACAATCAAGGGTTTTTTCTTTATTTTTTATATGTTCTACATTGCAGAACAATAGTGACATCAAAAAAGACATCACAACTATGAAATAACACATATGGAATCATGTAGTAACCAAAAAAGTTTTAAACAAATCAAAATATGTTTTATATTTGAGATTCTTCAAAGTAGCCACCCTTTGCCTTGATGACAGCTTGGCACACTCTTGGGATTCTCTCAACCGGCTTCATCAGGTAGTCACCTGGAATGCATTTCAATTAACAGGTGTGCCTTGTTAAAAGTTAATTTGTTGAATTTCTTTCCTTCTTAATGTGTTTGAGCCAATCAGTTGTGTTGTGACAAGGTAGGGGTGGTATACAGAAAATATCCCTATTCGGTAAAAGACCAAGTCCATATTATGCCAAGAACAGCTCAAATAAGCAAAGAGAAATGACGGTCCATCATTACTTTTAGACATGGAGGTCTGTCAATCCGAAAAATGTCAAGAACTTTGAAAGTTTCTTCAAGTGCAGTCGCAAAAACCATCAAGCGCTATGATGAAACTGGCTCTCATGAGGACCGCCACAGGAAAGGAAGACCCAGAGTTACCTCTGCTGCAGAGGACAAGTTCATTAGAGTTACCAGGCTCAGAAATTGCAGCCCAAATAAATGCTTCACAGAGTTCAAGTAACAGACACATCTCAGCATCAACTGTTCAGAGGAGACTGCGTGAACAAGGCCTTCATGGTCGAATTGCTGCAAAGAAAATGGACACCAATAAGAAGAAGAGACTTCTTCTGGACACCAATAAGAAGAAGAGACTTCTTCACATGATTTGGAATAATGTGACACCGTGTCTTTGTGAGACGCAGAGTAGGTGAACGGATGATCTCTGCATGTGTGGTTCCCACTGTGAAGCATGGAGGAGGAGGTGTGATGGTGTGGCGGTGCTTTGCTGGTGACACTGTCTGTGATTTATTTAGAATTCAAGGCACACTTAACTAGCATGGCTACCACAGCATTCTGCAGCGATATGCCATCCCATCTGGTTTGCGCTTAGTCCCACTATCATTTGTTTTTCAACAGGACAATGACCCAACACACCTCCAGGCTGTGTAAGGGCTATTTGACCAAGAAGGAGAGTGATGGAGTGCTGCACCAGATAATCTGGCCTCCACAATCACACGACTTCAACCCAATTAAGATGGTTTGGGATGAGTTGGACTACCGAGTGAAGGAAAAGCAGCCAAAAAGTGCTCAGCTTATGTGGGAACTCCTTCAAGACTGTTGGAAAAGGATTCCCCTGAGAGAATGCCAAAAGCTGTCATCAAGGCAAAGGGTGGCTACTTTGAAGAATCTCCAATATAAAATATATTTTGATTTACTTTAACACGTTATTGGTTACAACATGATTCCATATGTGGTATTTCATAGTTTTGATGTCTTCACTATTATTCTACAATGTAGAAAATAATGACAATTAAGAATAACCCTACTTTTAACTGGTACTGTAAGTATGTGTCCTATTTTCGTGAAACTGTAAGTATTGTCACTTAATGTGATGTGGATGTTGAGCGGCTTCACTGCAGGTAGATTGTATGTTTTAATATTCAATAAAAAAAAATATATATATATGTTGTCACTTAACACCTTCTGATAGTGTCATGATAAATGCTGAAATAAGTCCAGCTTCGTTTAAGGTCTATTTATACTTTGGTTAAGAGAGTGGCTGATGGCAATAGAAAAGATGTTATGGTTAGAATCATTAACAACGAAAGAGTAACCAAGGAGAAATATACAGTGTAATTTGAAATGACACAAACATACCTAGCTCAACGGATAAACTTAACATTCACAGTCAGACTCTTGGGGGAGAGTTGGGGCAACTCCCCCATGGCTTCCTTTTGGTACATAAGATTGTGTCTTTGTCTTTAGCTAGTGGAGAGAAGGATCCCGATGAGCACAAGACACTGAAAAGACGTCTCTTCAATGTCTTGTGCTCACTGGGATGGAGTGGTGTACAGGCTCAAAGCTCATGGCGTTTGGACACAGTCCGAGACAGGACAGTCACAGGACAGGAGGCCTCAGACAGGCCCTATTGTGTCCAGATGGGCCTTTATTGAGTCCACAGCTGGGCACAAAGAGCCTGCCGGTATGCCTCTGCAATGTGTCATTCTCTCTCTCACACACACACACACACACACACACACACACACACACACACACACACACACACACACACACACACACACACACACACACACACACACACACACACACACACACACACACACACACACACACACACACACACAATGGCAATGGGACAGAGAACATGACATTTGATACATTTGGTGTCTCATTAAATTAGTCCACTAGTTTTCACAAATCAAAGAAAGGTCAATCAGCCAATCAGGTTGCCAGGTGCAGTCCTTTGAGGCTAAGCTTTAGGTGGGGTTCCCCACTGGAAAACAACTATTGGTTTGAGGGGAAACTGGCAACCTAGGAACCTGGAGGTGTAAATGAGTCATCGACATGGGAGTGGCTAGTTAGTTGGTTGACAACCAGAAGGGAAGTGATGCAATCTTGTTTACCAGAGCTCCAGCTCCATCTCTGCACCCCCGCTGCCCCCACTTCCCGCCCCCGTCCCAACCGCCACCGCTAGTGGCGTCCTGCACTGTGACTGCAGCCCTAATGCAGAGAGGTGCACCCACGCACCCCTGCTGCACACCCCTGTGAATCAAAACACAACGGTATAAGCCTCGAGCTCAGCCCTTCAATACACCACAGATGTTATTATAGCTAACAGCAATTTGGTACTGTATGCTCTGTCCTAGATTGTCTGCTATTTATTATTTGTATGCAAAACTCCACACAACCCCACACGGTAAAATAAAGTTCTTTGAATTGAATTGAATGAAAGGGACAACATTATTACTATAATTAAGAGATGGTACCCCTAGGCAGTTGGCAGTTGGAATGGGAACCATTGGTAATGATATTCTGACTGTCATTCAGAGGGAACGGAGGTCACTCTGAAGAGATGGTCATACTAATTATATAATAGGTGGGTCTCATCCTGAATGCTGATTGGTTAAAACCGCATTCCAGTCGGTGTCTCTTCCACAAGTTACCGCCGGCAAGATCGATGACGTTAAAATGCCGCTTTACTCGGTTCCATCTAACTGCGCAATCCACTGTCTCATCAGCCCAGCCAGGCAATTTATAAACTTGATCTCCAATATAAAAAGCATCTAGACATTTAGCTTTCAACAGCGGAGAAGTGTATAAACCTCGCTGTCTGTCTCTCAGACATTTGCAACATTGTTTCAATATTCAAATTCGATCTCCAGCTGTCCCATAGTAATGAACGTGTCCTGAGTCGGAATGAGACAGACAAGCAGGCAGCGTTTCTCAGCCAGTCGAAATCACGAATCAGCCGGCATAATTTGTATGGATACTGTATATACAAAACAATGTCTGTTGAAAAAAGGTCAACGGAAACGAAGTGCAGCTATTTTGCAGTCTTTCCAGCTTCAGTTTGAAGTGACTGTTTTAACTGTGTTGTTGGCTAGCTCCTCTGAACAACAGTGTCCTGATGATTTAGCTCATTGTTATGGATGTATCCAAATAAATGTCACGAGAAAACAGCATAAACAAATGCAAATGCAACCACTTTGCTGTGATTCTGGCTGCACTTTTTTGACGTGACTGTAAGTTGGCCATAGTTGGCTAGCTAGCAAGCACGGGATAAGAACGTTGCCAGCCAGTATGGCAATGGAACATTTAGAATGAACGATAGATACAGAACAAAAAGACTGAACGACTGGGTCGCGTCTCTAGCAACCGAACCGATAGAACGAACGACCAGTCGGCTTGGGTAGCAACCCTAGATTTGTGTTGGGACTATATCTTGTGGAAGGATGAAATAGTATAAATAAATTGAAAGTGTGTCAATCATTATTTGAATATGTTGGTTACCCGTTGCATAAAAGTGATAAGCCCTCGAAGCCGGTGTTTGGAGGATACATTGGCACAGTTTGTCGACAGTTGACTTCGCCTCGGACCTAACAACACCTGTGCCAATATATCCTCCAAACACTCGGCTTCGAGGGCCTCGTCACTTTATTAGAACATTCTAAGTTAGAACCTATTTAAAGACATAAATTCACAAAAGAACAACGTCTTCGAACATACAATTACGAAACTTCAGAAGCTATTTTCATTTTTTTTTCTTGGTCCTAGAGTAATGAAATGTTCAGAGTGCATTCAGGGGAGTTACTGCTTTCAATACATTTGAAAACATTTAATTGGGCAAAAAAATCAGTTGCAAAGGTTTTTTGTCCGACAGCGACATGATGTAAAGACTTGGAAAGGGACAAACAATCGGTTATATGTGCACCTGACAAAGCTTGGCTATATCATCATGACCCACCTCAGGTGCACCATTATCATTCCTTATCGATAAATACCAGTTTTTCCATTTGATTAGACATGCCATGGCAGTCATGGAGCCATTACTATATGCACTGAGCACAAAGCTTGCCACACACACACACACACACACACACACACACACACACACACACACACACACACACACACACACACACACACACACACACACACACACACACACACACACACACACACACACACACACACACACACACACACACACACACACACACACACACACACACACGCAGCCTCGCTGCTCAGCTCCTCTCTTCCGCTTGTGTTGTCAGCTCCTCTCTGACTATGTCCTGTTTTGTGTGTGTGCGTGAATGCGTATATGAGCGCGTGTGTCAGTGTGTGTGTGTGTGTGTGTGACTATGCTTGTACGTGTGTGTGGCTGAGTGTGTATGTACGTGTGTGCATGTGTGTGTGGCTGAGTGTGTATGTACGTGTGTGTGGCTGAGTGTGTATGTACGTGTGTGTGGCTGAGTGTGTATGTACGTGTGTGTGGCTGAGTGTGTATGTACGTGTGTGCATGTGTGTGTGCGTGGATGCCAGATGTGTTTTGCGTCCCCTCTCCGTCCGTCCGGCACGCCGGGTCTTAATCGGAGCGTCACAGCTCTGGAGCTCCGGAGCACAGCGGGCCCTCTGTGTCGCCCCAAGAAACGCACCGTTGTGTGGGCCTGGGCATCTGCAGCCCGGGGGCGAGGGAGGAGCCGGTGGCCTTCCCTGGTGGCTTTTACAAGCTGCCTCCTTTTTTGGGATGGTTGACCTCTGAACTCTTGGAGATAGCACTACAACCTCCACACAAATACACACATGCATGAAGGCGTACACACACAAAAGGAGATGTACACACACATGCATGCAGACGGACACACGCATGAGCATGTCACGCACATGGGTACACGCACCCGTGCACACACGCAAGCTCAAGCAAGGGCATGCACAAACTCGCACACACACCCTCGTACTCACCCATCCACACACACACGGATGGTCTCGGGGGGGCAGTGTATGGCGTGTCACTCTCTCTGGCCCCAGTGGCACGTGCTCCACTAGGCCTGGCTGGAGGCCCAACTCGCTGGCACCCTGCACCTGTGAGCCTGAGCCACCAAGAGACAGGAAACCCCGAAATAACTGCTGAGTGTCTTCATCTCGTGAGTGTCTGTGACAGAGAGAGAGAGAGAGAGATACAGAAAGAGAGTGGGTGGGGGTGAAATCTCTGGAGGGAGGTAGAGTGATAGAGAGGGAGAGAGAGAGAGAGAGAGAGAGAGAGAGAGAGAGAGACATTTGCACCTGGACAGTTTGGCTGTTACAATCGCTGCCTCAATATCACCAGTCAAACTCTTGGCCTGCCCATCCTACTGCTTACAGCAATTCCCCTCAACCCAAAGTGAACAGGGTCATCTACTCAAACTACACATCCTTCAATTCTGACTATAATAAAGCCTCAGTACCCTATACATTTAAGCGTTCATCATTTTCAATGAGGAGGCCACACAGCCAATCACGACCTCTGAACCCTCCAGAGGCTCAGAGAAACTGTAACTCACAGTGTGGAAAACAATCAACAGTGCTGCCGTAGCATGCTGTTGGCCTCATTGAGACACCGACATTGAAACTACAACAGTGTGTGATTAAAATCATTCCACTCAGATACTGTGTGTAAGTGTGTGTGTGTCTGCTTTGTGTGTGTGTGTGTGTGTGGCTGCTTTATCATAGGTTATCAGACAAGTACAGACGCTAACAAACAGGTAGCCAGCCCGACCACATATGTCTCTGAGCTAGCGGGCATAGTTCATATCCTCATCGTTCAAACGCTTCGCATAGAGAGACAGAGAGCTACATGCAGACCCATGCAAAAATCTGTGGCCCAATACTAAAATAAGCCCAGAGAGCGTGCACCTGCACCCCAGTCGGGTCCACCTACACACAGGTGTCAGGAAGTGACACACACAAAGAGAGAAAGAGGGAGGGGGGGAAAAACTAGAGCAGGGTGAAATCTGTCTGCTGCGGTCACCCAAAGAGCTTTCTCTAGATTTCTCTTCTCTACTCTTTGGAGGGTACGCATGAGTGTTTGAGTAGAGATGTGAGTCTGTATGAAAGTGTGAGTACTTCAGTATGTGTATGACTGTGTGTGTGTGTGTGTCTGGGTGAACTGGAGGGTGTAACTAGAATTTGGGTAGACAGCAGTGGAGGCTCCTCAGAGGAGGAAGGGGAGGACCATCCCCCTCGGTGAATTTCATAAAAATATGAAACATTAAAAAAGTTATCCTTTTTAGATAAAACTATGCTAAATATATTCACGTCACCAAACAATTGACTTAAATACAGTAGCCCCACCAACACTCTGTAGGGTAGCACCATGGTGTAGCCGGAGGACAGCTAGTTTCCGTCCTCCTCTGGGTACATTGACTTCAATACAAAACCTAGGAGGCTCATGGTTCTCACCCCTCTCCATAGACTTAAACCGTAATTACGACAACTTCCGGAAGATGTTCTCCAACCTATCAGAGCTCTTGCAGCATGAACTGACATGTTGTCGACCTAATCAAAGGACCAGAGAATTAGTACTAGAATTAGCACTATTCTAGTACTAAAAGCATAAGCTATAGCTAGCTAGCACTGCAGTGCATAAAATGTGGAGAGTCGTTGACTCAAAGAGAGAGAAAGACAATAGTTTAACAGTTTTTAACAAATACATTTTTCGCGGTGTAAGTGTCGATCCACTGATCACCCGTCTTGGAATACCTGACGGTCAAATATTGACCCTTCTACCTTCTGAGGGAGTTTTCAGCTGTTATCGTAACTGCTGTATACATTCCACCTCAAGACAATAAAAATAACAAGCTGGCGCTTAAAACTTCTTAAGGCTAGGGGGCACAAATTGGTCGATTTGGATAGAAAACACTCTAAAGTCTCTGTTAAAATTATGTCTGTGAGTATAACAGAACTTATTTGGCACGCAAAACCCCAAGGACAAACCATCCAGGAATTATTTTTTTTGAGGTCACTCTCTTTTCAATGGGTTTTCTATGTGGATCTAGATTTCTAAGGCACTTGCTTGTAGTTCCTATCGCTTCCACTAGATGTCAACAGTCTTTAGAAATTGGTTGATGTTTTTCCTTTGAGAAATGAAGAAGTAGGGCTGTTCAGAATGAGGGTCGAGTCTAGTGTACTGTTGTGGTTGCAAGACCTGAAAGCTCGCTCCACTTTGTTTTCGTCCGGTATTGAACACAGTTCCGTCTTAAATTTTTATAGATTATTTACGTTTAAAACTACCTAAAGTTGAATTAGGAAAGTTGTTTGAAATGTTTGGATCAAGTTTACAGATAACTTATTAGATACTTTGTAGTCATGTTGCGCGAGTTGGAACCGGTGTATTTTCAGAATCAAATGCGCCAAATAAATTGGCATTTTGGGGATATAACAACAGAATTAATCGAACAAAAGGACCATTTGTGATGTTTAATGGACATATTGGAGTGGCAAAAGAAGAAGATCTTCAAAGGTAAGGCATGAATTGTATCGTTATTTCTGAGTTTTGTGTCGCGCCTGGCGGAATGAAATATGATTGTCTGTGTTTGTTTGATGGGGTGCTGTCCTCAGATAATAGCATGGTTTGCTTTCGCCGTAAAGCCTTTTTGAAATCTGACACTGTGGCTGGATTAACAAGAAGTTCATCTTTAAACCGATGTATAACACTTGTATGATTTATGAATTATCATTATGAGTATTTCTGTTTTTGAATTTGGTGCGTTGCTATTTCACTGGGTGTTGTTAACGAGATTGGCGCGCGAAGGGATCACTAAGAAGTTAACGGACTGTACAAGGCTATAAACAAGCAGGAATCCCTACACACAGAGGCTGCCTTTCTGGTTGCCGGAGATTTTGAATCCTCTATGACACATGATGCCCAACTTCCATCGGCACGTCTCCAACGCCACTAGGCGTGACAAAGTCCTAGACCACTGCTATTCTACCCACAAGCAAGCATACAAGGCACTCCCTCGTCCACTATTTGGTAAATCAGATCATGACTATGCACTCTTGCTTTCTGTTTACAACAAGAAACTAAAACAGGAAGTACAGGATTGGAATATGTTTTGAGACGATCTAACCTCCTCCGTCCCCAGCTTCATTAGAAAATGCGTTGGCGATGTTGTACTCACGCTGAGGGTTCGCTGCTTCCCCAATCAAAAGCCCTGGATTAACAGAGAGGTTGGCGCTAAAACTAAAGAGCAGGGCTGCCGCACACAGACCTATCGTAGACAACCCTGATGCTACGGCCGAAGACAATAATAAGTACAAGAAGGCCCGCTATGACCTCTGCAGAGTTATTAAATGAGCAAAAGGACAATATAGGAATAAGGTGGAATCATATTACACCGGTGCCGACACACGCCGGATGTGACAGGGGCTACAATCAATTACGGATTACAAAGGAAGACCAAAACATGATCTTCCCAAAGATGCCTCTCTACCAGACGAACTCGTTGCATTTTATGCACGCTTTGACAACAACAACATCGAGCCGGGTGTGAGGGCCGTCACCGACACAAAGGACTGGTTGATCTCACTCTCCAGGGCCAACGTGAGATGGGTCTTTCATCAGGTCAACACCCGTAAGGCCGCGGGCCCAACGGTATTCCAGGGTGCGTTCTCAGAGCATGTGCAGAACAGCTGGCAGGCATATTTTTAACCCCCACGTTTTAAGATGACCGCAATCATCCCTGTCCCTAAGAACTCTAAGGCTTCATGCTACAATGATTACCGCCCTGTAGCACTCAATTCTGTAATCATGAAGTGCTTTGAGAGGCTGGCACACATTAACTCCACCATTCCAGCCCCCCTAGACTCACTCCAATTTGCATACCACCGCAACAGATCCATAGATGACGCAATCTCAATTGCTCTTCACACTGCCCTCACCCACCTGGATAAGAGGAATACCTACGTGAGAATAATGTTAATTGACTACAGCTCAGCGTTCAACACCATTATCCCCTCCAAGCTCGTCACCAAGCTAAGAACTCTGGGTCTGAACACCTCCCTCTGCAACTGGATCCTGGACATCCTGACGGACCGACCCCAGGTAGTGAGGGTAGGCAACATCACTTCCACCATGCTGACCCTTAACACAGGGGCCCCACAGGGGGGTGTGCTTAGTCCCCTCCTGTACTACCTGTTCACCCACGACTCCAACACAATTATCAAGTGTGCTGATGACACAAGGATTGTAGGCCTGATCACCGGCGACGATGAGTCAGCCTATAGGGAGAAGGCTAGTGACCTCGTAGTGTGGTGACGGACCAACAACCTCACCCTCAACGTCAGCAAGACCAGGAACCTGATCATGGACTACAGGAAACGGGGGAGGGGGCGAGCACGCCCCCAACCACATCGACAGGGCGGCAGTGGAGCAGGTAGACAGCTTCAAGTTCCTTGGTGTCCAAATCACTAAAGACTTTAAAATGGTCCTAACACACGCACAGTCGTGAAGAAGTTGCAGAAGTGCCTATTCCCTCTCAGGAGGTTGAAAACGTTTGGCATGGGTCTTCAAATCCTGAAAAGGTTTTACAACTGTACCACTGAGAGCATACTGACTGGCTGCATCACTGCTTGGTATGGCAATAGCACCGCCCTCGTTCACATGGTGCTACAAAGGGTTGTGTGGACAGCCGAACATCATTGGGGCCGAGCTCCCTGCCATTCAGGACCTCTTTATCAGGCAGTCAAAGACCCCAACCACCCAAGACAAAGACTATTTTCTCTGCTGCTGCCAGGCAAGAGGTACCGGTACATCAAATCTGACACCAACAGGCTCTTTAAACAGCTTCTATCCCCAAGATATATGACTGATAAATAGCTCCCAAAATAGCTACAGTTGAAGTTGGAAGTTTACATACACTTAGGTTGGAGTCATTAAAACTTGTTTTTCAACCACTCCTGTTAACAAACTATAGTTTTGGCAAGTCGGTTAGGACATCTACTTTGTGCATGACACAAGTAATTTTTCCAACAATTGTTCACAGACTATTTCACTTATGAATTCACTGTATCACAATCCCAGTGGGTCAGAAGTTTCCATACAATAAGTTGACTGCGCCTGTAAACAGCTTGGAAAATTCCATAAAATGATGTCATGGCTTTAGAAGCTTCTGAGCTTCTTTGAGTCAATTGGAGGTGTACCTGTGGATGTATTTCAAGGCCTACCTTCAAACTCAGTGCCTCTTTGCTTGACATTATGGGAAAATCAAAAGAAATCAGCCAAGACCCCCGAAAATAAATTACAGACCTCCACAAGTCTGGTTCATCCTTAGGAGCAATTTCCAAATGCCTGAAAGTACCACATTCATCTGTACAAACAATAGTACGCAAGTATAAACACCATGGGACCACGCAGCCATCATACCGCTCAGGAAGGAGACGCATTCTGTCTCCTAGAGATGAACATACTTTGGTGCAACAAGTGCAAATCAATCCCAGAACAACAGCAAAGGACCTTATGAAGATGCTGGAGGAAACAGGTACAAAAGTATCCACAGTACAACGAGTCCTATAATCGACATAACCTGAAAGGCCGCACAACAAGGAAGAAGCCACTGCTCCAAAATCGCCATAAAAAAGCCTTGAGTCAATAACTATTCAACCCCTTTGTTATGGCAAGCCTAAATAAGTTCAGGAGAAAAAAATGTGCTTAACTAGTCACATTATGAGTTGCTCTTTGTGTAAAAATAGTTAAACATTATTTTTGAATGACTAACTCATCTCAATACCCCACACATACAATTATCTGTAAGGTCCCTCAGTAGAGCAGTTAATGTCAAATAGAGATTCAACCACAAAGACCAGGGAGGTTTCATATGCCTCGCAAAGAAGGGCACCTATTGGTAGATGGGTAAAAAAAAACAGACATTAAATATCTCTTTGAGCATGGTGAAGTTATTAATTACACTTTGGATGGTGTATCAATACACCCAGTCACTACAAAGATACAGGCGTCCTTCCTAACTCAGTTGCCAGAGAGGAAGGAAACCGGTCAGGGATGTCACCATGAGACCAATGGTGACTTTAAAACAGTTGGAGTTTTATGGCTGTGATAGGAGAAAACTGAGGATGGATCAACAATCTTGTATTTACACAATGTTTTGCAATGGAGGTCTACAGAAGCCTTAACAGCACTCTGTAGGGTAGTACCATGGCGAAGCCGGAGGACAGCTAGTTTCCGTCCTCCTCTGGGTACATTGACTTCAATACAAAACCTAGGAGGCTCATGGTTCTCACCCACTTCCAGACTTACACAGTAATTTTGACAACTTCTGGAAGATTTCCTTCAACCAATCAGAGCTCTTGCAGTATGAACTGACATGTTGTCCACCCAATCAAAGGAGCAGATAATTAATCTAGTACTGAAAGCATAAGCTACAGCCAGATAACACTGCACTGCATAACATGTGGATTAGTTGACTCAAAAAGAGAGAAAGACAATAGTTCAACAGTTTCAAACAAATGTATTTATTCAAAAATGAAGGAGAAGAAAGAGAGAGATGTATGTCATTTAAAAAAAATAGCTTTCACTTACTTAGCTAGCGAATGCAGCTAGCTAGTTTATTCTACTCAAACACCCGGATAAAGCAGAGAGGGATGCTATGTTCGCTAGCTGGCTATGGCTATCCAACACTGGAACTCTTCCAAGTCAAGGTAAGCTTTTGGTTTTATTAACTTATTACCACTGGGGCTGGCCGGTGTAACTGCTAAACTGCTTGCTGACTGTACACTGTACTGCATGATTTTAGCTAGCGGGTTTACTAATGCGCTAGTTCCAGTAGCTAGTAGTCATGTGTTGCTGTCATGCAATGTTGTTGTCTTAGGTCTCTCTTTATGTAGTATTGTGGTGTCTCTCTTGTCGTGAGTGTTTTGTCCTCTATTTTTTTTGTTTTCCTTTTGGTAGGCCGTCATTGTAAATAAGAATTTGTTCTTAACTGACTAGCCTATTTAAATAAAGGTTAAATAAATGAATAAATACAAAGCTACAATGCATTCGGAAAGTATTCAGACCCCATGATTTTTCCAAATTTTTCTATGTTACAGTCTTATTCTAAAATGGATTAAATTGATTTTTCCCGTCATCAATCTACACACAATACCCCATAATGACAGAGCAAAAACAGGTTTTTATACATTTTTGCAAATTAATAAAAAAACAAACAGAAATATCACATTTACATAAGTATTCAGACCCTTTACTCAGTGCTTTGTAGAAGCATCTTTGGCAGCGATTACAGTCTCAAGTCTTCTTAGGTATGACACTACAAGATTGGCACACCTGTATTTGGGAAGTTTCTCCCATTCTTCTCTGCAGATCCTCTCAAGCTCTGTCTATTTTCAGGTCTCTCCAGAGATGTTTGATCGGGTTCAAGTCCGGGCTCTGGCTGGGCTTCTCAAGAACATTCAGAGACTTGTCCCAAAGCCACTCCTCCATTGTCTTGGCTGTGTGCTTTGGGTCATTGTCCTGTTGGAAGGTGAACCTTCACCCCAGTCTGAGGTCCTCAGCACTCCGGAGCAGGTTTTCATCGAGGATCTCTCTGTACTTTGCTCCGTTCATCTTTCCCTCGATCCTGACAAGTCTCCAAGTCCCTACTGCTGAAAAACACCCCGACCCCCACACTCTGGAGCTCTGTCAAAGCGACCATCGACCTCCCTGAACAAGAACTTTCTCCCCCGATTGCTCAGGTTGTCTAGGCTGCCAGCTCTAGGAAGATTCTTGGTGGTTCCAAACTTTTCCATTTAAGAATGATGGAGGCTACTGTGTTCTTGGAGACCTTCTATGCTGCAGAAATGTTTTGGTACTTTTCCCCAGATCTGTGCCTCAACACAATCCTGTCTCGGAGCTCTACGGACAATTCCTTCAACCTCATGGCTTGGTTTTTGCTCTGACATGCACTTTCAACTGTTGGATCTTATCAAATCAAATGCGCCTAATACAACAGGTGTAGTTCACCTTACAGTGAAATGCTTACTTACAAGCCCTTAACCAACAATAAAGTTAAGAAAAATACACCCCCCAAAACAATATATATATATACACACACACACACACACATATATATATACAAATAAAAGTAACAAATAATTAAGAGCAGCAGAAAAATAACAATAGCGAGGCTATATACAGGGGGTACAGAGTCAGGCAATGCAAATAGTCTGGGTAGCCATTTGATTACATGTTCAGAGTCTTATGGCTTGGGGGTAGAAGCTGTTTAGAAGCCTCTTGGACCTAGACTTGGCTCTCCGGTACCGCTTGCCGTGCGGTAGCAGAGGGAACAGTCTATGACTAGGGTGGCTGGAGTCTTTGACAATTTTTAGGGCCTTCCTTCCTCCGCCTGGTATAGAGGTGATGGATGGCAGGAAGCTTGGCCCCAGTGATGTACTGGGCCGAAACGCACTACCCTCTGTAGTGCCTTGCGGTCGGAGGCTGAGCGGTTGCCATACCAGGCAGTGATGCAACCAGTCAGGATGCTCTCGATGGCACAGCTGTAGAACCCTTTGAGGATCTGAGAACACATGCCAAATCTTTTCAGTCTCTTGAGGGGGAATAGGTTTTGTCATGCCCTCTTCACGACTGTCTTGGTGTGCTTGGACCATGTTAGTTTGTTAGTGATGTGGACACCAAGGAACTTGAAGTTCTCAACCTGCTCCACTACAGCCCCGTTGATGGGAATGGGGACGTGCTCGGCCCTCCTTTTCCTGTAGTCCACAAATCATCTCCTTATATAGACAGGTGTGTGCCTTTCCAAATCATGTCCAATCAATTTAATTTACCACAGGTGGACGCCAATCAAGTTGTAGAAACATATCAAGGATGATCAATAGAAACAGGATCCACCTGAGCTCAATTTCAAGTCTCATAGGGATGGGTCTGAATACTTAAATAAGGTATTTCATTATGCAAACATTTCTAAAAACCTGTTTTCGCTTTGTCATTATGGGGTATTGTGTGTAGATTGATGAGGAAAACAATTCATTTAATCCATTTTAGAATAAAACAAAATGGCTGTAGCAAAATGTAGAAAAAGTCAGTGTCTGAATAACTTTCCGAATGCACTGAATGTTGACAATGACGTTAGCTAATATGGTGACAACAATGTAGGCTGTGTGTAGCGGTTATGATATGAAGGTTTGGCTTGGAAACGTTTTTTTCACCTGGTCAGGGAGCTGATGTGTTGTGCACTAAAGTCCACAAGCGAAGGGAAAGGTGAGAGGAGGAGTGCGTGTAGATGTGAGAAGGAATTATACAACGCGCAAAGTGCTTGTGCTATTTGTATGTGGCTGCTATGGAAATGAACTGTCTGCGTGTGATCAGGGGTGTATTCATTTCACTGATTCTGTTGAAAAACGTTTCTTAAACGGAAACAAACGGTGATAAACATACCTGAATTTGTCCAATAGAAACTCTTGTTTGTCATTATTGGACAAATGATTACATTCTAGATCAGCTAGATGCTGGCAAGAGTGTGCAAGGCATTATTGAATGTGTCATTGCCTGTCACCTTGATTACTCATATTCTTCTCTCGACCTATGGACTTCTGTTGTAAACTTTCATTCATAGGCTAGGTTGTAGCAACCTTATGATGGATATAGGAAACATGTGAGTATCATGTAGTAGCCTAAACATATCGATGTTACATTGATCTCGGTGAAGGGAATATGAATGACAGTGTCACGACTCCTAACGAAGGTGGCTCCCATTCCTGTTCGGGTGGCGCTCGGCGGTCGTCGTCACCGGCCTACTAGCTGCCACTGATCCCTTTTCCCCTTTCAGTTTATTGGTTTCACCTGTTTTGTGTTTTAGGCTGATTGGTCGGGCTTCATTTACCGGTAGGCCCGCCTGATCTTTGTGCAGGATTGTTTTGTGTTGCTACTGTGCACATTTGAGGTTGACGTGTTTTTCGTTCGTGGGCTTTTCTCCCGACTGTTTGAGTCCCCGTGTTTGGGGCATTTGTTTTGTGTGCGGGGTGGCTTATGTTCGCTGTGTGTGCAATTTAAAGCACTACTCTGTACTCTCAATATTCAATAGAAATAAGGCCATGCCCATAATATTTTTTTTAATTCTCCCTTATCTAAATGGCACTGACCGCCACTGGTAGAGAGGTCTGTGTCTCTCTCTTTAGGCACTGTTGTGTGTATCCGTGTGTATGTGTGTGTATGTGTACCAACAGGTAATCAGCAAAGACCGTGATGCAACCGAGGTGCACACAAACTCACACGGAAAAATAATTACCCACAAAACACAAGGTGGGAAAAGGCTACCTAAGTATGGTTCTCAATCAGAGACAACGACAGACAGCTAGCTGTCCCTGATTGAGAACCATACCCGGCCATTAACAAAGAAATACAAACATAGAAAAAATAACATAGAACACCCACCCTAGTCACACCCTGGCCTAACCAAAATAGAGAATAAAAAGCCTCTCTATGGCCAGGGAGTGACACATTGCACATCATTGTACACGCGATAGAACAGCAGAGTACTACGTTTTTATTTTACCACCATGCTGGATTTTCATTTCCTCAAAACAAAAACAATAACAAATGCGCCTAGGGGCACATTTGTTTCGCCTATCGCGGATGTCAGCTTTAATGGCCACTCTGTAGATTATTAAGGACCTCGCGGACTGTTCACTCGGCGCAGACAGAGATAGTGCAGGCGCATCAGTGTCAAGACAGAGAGACTATAACACTGCTTCTATTACCAGGCATCAGACTGTTGAACAGCCATCACTAGCCGTCTACCAGGTGATGCAAAACACACACACACACAGCTCATACTCATAAACACACGCACATACACAAATTCACACACACTCCCACACAGCCAACTCTGCTGTCCCATGTCAGAGACATTGAAACATTGGACACTTCCTGTTTCACACTGAGTATTTAAATACTGCATTCTTGACATACTGTAGCTCATTCAAATATTTTGTACGACTGTACTTTAAATGTAGTTATACTGTTTATACATATACATATACATTTATATACTGGATTCTTGGCATAGCTTACTCTAATATACCTACTGCTGAACATACTAGGCTTGGGCGGTATTCTGCATATACTGTATACTGGGGTATTTGGAAATAGCCACGGAATGGTTTTTCAATACTGTTGAAAATATTTATTTGAAGTTTTTCAATACATTTGACACATTTCATATTTGTAGCTATTTTTTAAGTAAATACCTGCAGTCAACTTGTGCAATACGTTAGGAGATAAAGATCACATACTTCATGTTTATCCGTCACATTATTTTGCATTATGAAGCTTACTTAGTTCCCCAAGCACAGTTGAGCCAGTCACGTGTTTGTTTGCAAATAGCACAACAGTAGAAAGCAGGAGCAGGTGACACTGGTCACGTTTTATATTGAAAGTCAACTGTGTTTTTATTTGCTTCAATAGAGTGAAAAGGGACGTGCAACTACAGTTTTCCTTCACAGAAAATACATTAGTGCAACACATTCAACGTAAAATAGCTTCATTTCCATCAGATAACAATAGAAGTGCAACGTTGTTTGGCTGGCAGCCACACAAGTAAATGAGCTTACAATGACAAGGCAAGGTATTTTTTGCATAACTATGTATGGCCATCATATTTCTAATGTTCAGGGCTATAATAGAAAGCCAGCTACATTTCCTTAATGTTTTGCTTAAAGTTAATCTAGCATTTTAAAAGAAGCTACACATCAGAGTTTAGAAGTGCAACTGAAGCACACAATCAGTCTGATAACGAGCATAAATTACAATTGGAAGCATTTTAGATCTGTTTTTACAAAACGCAGCAAGATGTTTTTTTTACGCGTTTTATCTTTTTTTCCTGCGTGAAAAAATGATGCATCTGATATGCATCTGTATTCCCAGTCATGTGAAATCCATAGATTAGGGCCTAATTAATTTATTTCAATTCACGGATTTCCTTATATGAGCTGTTACTCAGTAAAATATTTGAAATTGTTGCATGTATATTTTTATTCAGAATAGCATATCTTGTCTAAAATCTTCCAGTGTACATGCGTATAGTTTGCATTTTGATTACTGTTACGATGCTATTTAGGTTATTAATTGGCTTTGTCCCAATGTTCTTGATTTATAGTGCTTTTTTCTCCCCAATTCCGTGGTATCCAATTGGTAGTTACAGTCTTGTCCCATCGCTGCAACCTCCGTACGGACTCGGGAGAGGCGAAGGTCGAGAGCCGTGCATCCTCCGAAACACAACCCAGCCAAGCTGCACTGCTTCTTGACACAATGCCCGCTTAACCCGGAAGCCAGCCGCACCAATGTGTCGGAGGAAACATGTGCACCTGGCGACCTTGTCAGCGTGCATTGCGCCCGCCCTGCCACAGGAGTCGCTAGTGCGCTGCCGTTCAAACCTTTCCCTAACCTGGACGATGCTGGGCCAATTGTGCGCCGCCCCATGGGTCTCCCGGTCGCGGCTGGGTGCGACAGAGCCTCAACACGAACCAGGTTCTCTAGTGGCACAGCTAACACTGCAATGCAGTGTCTTAGACCACTGCACCACTCGGGAGGCCCTGTATGCTTTTAAAAAAACATTTTACGGTATTGTTAGGAGCCGGTAACATATGCATTTCGCTGCACCCACTACAACATCTGCTAAACTGTGTACTTGACCAATAAACGTTGATTTGATTTTGTTTAGTTGAAAACCAGGGATGCTCTCACACATAAGCCTGAGTATACAACACATAACGAATACCTGCTCTTTCCACGACATAGACTGACCAGGTGAAAGCTATAATCCCTTATTGATGTCACTTGTTAAATCCACTTCAATATGTGTAGGTGAAGGGGAGTAAACAGGTTAAAGAAGGGATTTTTAAGCCTTTGAGACAATTGAGACATGGATTGTGTATGTGTGCCATTCAGAGGGTCAATGGGCAAGGCAAAAAATGTAAGTGCCTTTGAACAGGGTATGGGAGAAGTGTCAAGAACTGCAATGCTGCTGGGTTTTTCATGCTCAGTTGTGCGCATCGAGAATGGTCCACCACCCAAAGGACATCCAGCCAACTTGACACAACTTTGGAAAGCAATGGAGTCAACATGGGCCAGCATCCCTGTGGAATGCTTTCGACACATTGTAGAGTCCATGCCCTGACTGTGTGAGGCTGTTCTGAAGACAACTAAATATCAGAAATGTGTTCCTAATGTTTGGTATATACTCCGTTTTTTTTTCCTGAGCAATGAGACAATGGAAGGAGACAAAACTGACGTGATTCCAACATGTAAAAAAAAAAATCTACCACAACGTGCAAATCCCTTCTAAGGAAAGGTTACTAATCTCACTCTTAATGGAAGATAGCCCAAAAGGGTGAGGATGTTACATTGAGTGGGATGGAATGAAATCCTGAAGCTGTTTTGTTGAGAGGTTAAGTTTGTTGGTATCTATTGCCATCTTGTGGATTTCTATCAGTACTTCAGCCTCGCATACAAAGAGGTCTCATGGTATCATGCACCAATATAATAATAAAGTGACTTATATTGAACTGCAACACTTCCATTTAAATGAGAAAATACAATTATCATTGTATACAATAGAGTTCATACAGATGGCTAAATCCTTTTGAAATGATTTAGCCAATTAGTCAAATTAACACAATGCTAAGCGAGTTCAGAAACACTTTAGGGAGTGGAAACATTTTTCAACCCATACCTACTGCTGATTGTTTATAGAAAGTCAAGATTGTCCAAACAAGTCTCCTAACTTGGCCATAAAGAGACTATATGAAGCAGGAAAATTTAAAAGCATGATTTCCACCTGGATAGCGACAAACTCAGATCTGTGAAAAACCCACCTTGTATTCAATCCACTCTCTCTCCCTCTCTCTCTCTCTCTCTACTCCCCCTCTCTCTCTACCCTCTCTCTCCCTCTCTCTCTCTCCCTCTCTCTCTCTCTCCCTCTCTCTCTCCCCCTCTCTCTCCCTCTCTCTCTCTCTACCCTCTCTCTCCCTCTCTCTCTCTCTCTATACCCTCTCTCTCCTCTCTCTCTCTCCTCTCTCTCTCTCTCTCTCTCTCTCTCTCTCTCTCTCTCTACCCTCTCTCTCTTTTTCACAGCTCGTCTTTGTCATCGTCTGCTTCAGCTCCGATGGGACAGTTCACCCCGGTCCCCTTCAGACAGCAGTAGCCCTTGGGGACCTTCTTCAGGTACTGCTGGTGGTAGTCTTCCGCGTAGAAGAAATCCTGGCCCTCTAGAACCTCTGTGGTGATGGATCCATAGCCCTTCTCAGATAACACCTGAAATGGACACAAGGTCAAAATATAAGAAAGGTATCATGAACGGAGCCAGGAGATTTCCCTCCTGACCAGGAAAACATTCTAGATTCCGTTTTTGAGGCATTAGTCAGGTTACATGGTCAGGATATGCCCTAATCATAACAACAGCTACAAAATGACTTCAAGGTTTTGTTCACTAGTCAGAAAATGTAAGAAAAATAACCGGAAATGGTGCTAAACTGCTCATTTTTCGTTATCCATTAAACAACATTTTGAAATGTTTTGCTACGATATGCCCAGAACATGAACCAGGTGCACTTTATCCAAAGATAATGGATCTGCTCTCTGACTTAGAAAGCAGCGTGTTTGATTGATTGACACATGAAACAGACTCTGTTTCTCTATAGCGTTGGCTCTGTTCCCTCGCGCTCTGGGACAATGCTTGAAAGGGTCCCCCGGTAGCTTTGAGCTCTCCATAAGTGTTGCAACATGGTGTAAGCACCTCGAGAGCAGGATTCAAACACGCTCTACCTGCTGAGGGAGTACTCCTTTGCAGCAAAACACACGGCTTCCCTCCACCCGCAAAATACATTTAAAGACTAGCACTCTGGAGACCCCAACAGAAACAATCATTCTAAGGTGTGCTGGATTGTTCACCGCCACAAGGGGAATCCCTTCATCCTTCCTCGATTCTTTGCATCCTCGTTGTCTTGGCCTCGTTCTCAAAACACATTGGAAAGTCCGAGAGGAGGAGAGAGGATGGCAAACATCGCAGAGAGACATTGTACTGCTACAGAGCAGGGAGAAAGAATAAAGCCGCGACATGCAGTACCAGCCTTCAGCCACAAGGCAGCAGTGAAGAATTTAGAGTGGGATTGTGCTGGAGGTGATGCCCGAGGTGGTGGTTCTCTCTCTATGTCAAAGCACTGACTGCCCCCAGAAAACAGACTGATTTTGATGGGAGTGGTTAAGGTTAGTATTTGAGAAGGTAAGTTGATCCTAGATCTGTAGCCAAAGGATCATTTAGAACCCGAGCACATTCAAAACAGCATTCAAGACCATCAGTCCTCACTGGCCAATAGGGTTTGTGATGAGATATTTCGGACTGACATTGCATCAAAATCAAACGCCACATTTGGAGAAGTTGAGGGACAAAAAGCATTGCACTTATATCAAATGTAGGATATTCCTATGGCAAATGCACTGTTATAATATACATATCCCCCAATGATGTGTAAGGGATTGCCACCCCTTTGCATATTTTACAATGGAGGGCAGCTTTCCAGACTATAAATAGGCCCACTACCCACTCATTATAGACAGAAAGCCCCAGGGCATCAGATGCATTAGAGGTTCGCTTTTATATGAGAGGAATACAATGCCCAAGAAATGGCCTGATAACAGAGAAGGAATAGGCTACACTCTCAAGCCTGACTCTAATGCAAGTCACAATACGGCAGCCATTTTGAGCCCATAAATCAGAATGCATGCACTCACGTCGTGTCAAAACGCCGTAGTGGAGCCGCAAGGCTCACTGCGGCTGGAGAATCGGCTAGCGCTAGTGTTAGCAATGGGTCTGACTGAATAGCCTTTGAGTGAGGGCACCTTAGCGCTACACTAGCCCTAGTGAAGCCCTGCATTGCGAGCTAGCTCAGTCAGACCATCTTCACGCCTGTCGGAAAGGCTTGGCTGTCAAAGGCACTACGGCCGAGCGAGCGCGTCTCTCTCCCGTGTGACGACGGAAGGACCGTGGAGAGCGGGCTTCACCGTAGCTCCAGTCAAGCGAGAAAGCAAGAGACCCCCCCCGTTAGAGAGAGAGAGACGGACGCCCGACACAAATAAAATGTGACACACCGAGTAAAGAAAAGAAAGGTTCACTCTCTATTTATCTACCGTATTCTCTCTATTTCTACTTCGGAAGGCCCACGCTGTAGAGAGAGAAAGAGAGCGAGAGAGACAGAAAGAGCGAGAGAGACAGACAGACCGAGAGAGCGACAGAAAGAGAGACAGAAAGAGAGCGTGACACACACAGACACATTGAGTCATCAGTAGGACATTATTAGAGGAGTTTTGCCCTCACCATGGACATGGTCATTTATGCAATCTTTTTAAAAAAAAACATGGTTGACAGTTCTGTCAAAAGCAAGCTAAAGGACTGTTCCTTTTCCCCCCCCAGTCCTCTTCTGAGTAATGCCTCACAGATAAATGCCGTAATGTCTAAACAGAGCACACAGCATCCCATAATAATGTTACTACAATACAAATACGTTACTCAATCAAAGAACGGTTGCTCGAAACAATACACGTATATTCTCATCACAGTGCACTCTACAATATCTTGTAAAACGTTTTTTTTTTTTTTTTATGTCTCGAAAAGCAATACCTCATTGTGATATAATATTATAATGTGATGCTCCTGACATGTTAAAGATGCCCTATGTCAGGGATCATCATCTACATTCAGCCGCAGGACAATTTTTACTGGCGCAGATGGTCAGGGGGTCGGAACATCATTTGTAGACTGCAAAGTGACAGCAAAAAGCCCAAAAAAGGATATAGTGCCTTCGGAAAGTATTCAGACCCCATTGACTTTTTACACATTTTGTTACGTTACAGCCAGATTCTAAAAAAAATGTTTTTTTCCCCTCATCAATCTACACACAATACCCTATAGTGACACATTTTTTCTAATTTATAAAAAGTACTGAAATATCCAAATTATATAAGTTATTCAGACACTTTGCCCAAGTTCAATCTTGGTTTCATCAGACCAGAGAATCTTGTTTCTCATGGTCTGAGAGTGTTTTGGTGCCTTTTGGCAAACTCCAAGCGGGCTGTCATGTGCTTTTTACTGAGGAGTGGCTTCCGTCTGGCCACTCTACCATAAAGGCCTGATTGGTGGAGTGCTGCAGAGATGGTTGTCCTTTTGCAAGGTTCTCTCATCTCCACAGAGGAACTCTAGAGCTCTGTCAGAGTGACCATCGCCAAGGCCCCTCTCCCCCGATTGATCATTATGAACGGGCGGCCAGCTCTAGGAAGAGTCTTGGTGGCTACAAACTTTTCCATTTAAGGATGATGGAGGCCACTGTGTTCTTTTGGACCTTCAATGCTGCTAAAATCCCCAGATCTGTGCCTTGAATACATTCCTGTCTCGGAGCTCTACGGGCAATTCCTTCCACCTCATGGCTTGGTTTTTGCTCTGACATGCACTGTCAACTGTGGGACCTTTATAGAGAGTTTTTTTGCATTGTCATTATCGGGTGTTGTGCGAAGATTGCTGAAAAGAAATGACATAACAAAATGTGGGAAAAGTCAAGGGGTCGGAATACTTTCCGAAAGCACTGCATAACTTTTGACTAAAACATAATCATTTCAAACCTTGCTTGCATTTGTTTACGGTCACATATATCTCTCTATTATGCGTGTGAATACTTTGGAACAGATTTCCAAAATTAAAATTATGTAGAGCTGATTTGTTGCTGTTTTTACATTTTTTTTTTATGTCCAACAAATAAAACTTTAAAATAAAATATATATATATATATTTTTTGCTCTGAAAACCTCTGGGCCAATTAAAATCCTGTGGGCCGCCAGTTGGGGAATCCTTCCCTATGTAGAGGATTAACAGCAAAATAATAGCTGAAAGACGAAGGGAAGGGAGAGGTTCGACACAATTGTTATCCAGATAGACAAAGCGAGCAACCATGACAGTGCACCAAATGACCTGAGTGGGGGGATTGAAAGAGGGTGATGAAGAGGAGAGAGGGTGATGAAAGAGGGTGATGAAGAGGAGAGGGGCATGGAAAGAGGGTGATGGAGGGTGAAAGAGGGTGATGAAGAGGAGAGGGGCATGGAGATGGATAGGCAGGGAGAGGTAACGGAAAATAAGAGAGGAATAGGGGAGCCCCCTGCTCTTCACTCTTTATCTGGGGAAAAAAGGAGGACAGAGAAACGGAGTAGAGAGAAGAAACTTTAGAGGCCTGACTATTAATGTCCTCTCCTGACAGGTTCGGGACAGCGACAGAGCCATGAACACTTTTGAGTGTGTGTGTTTGTGTATCCCTACTCTCCAATTATGGCCTTTGTTCTTTATGGGAACAGTGAACTGACAGCGCACATCATATACAGTTCCAGTCAAAAGTTTGGACACACCTACTCATTCAAGGGTTTTTCTTTATTTGAACTATTTTCTACAGTGTAGAATAATAGTGGAGACATCAACACTGTGAAATAACACATATGGAATCATGTAGTAAACAAAAAGTGGTAAACAAAGATTCTTTAAAGTAGGCACCCTTTGCCTTGATGACAGCTTTGCACACTCTTGTTTTGCACAGCTTTGCACACTCTCCAGCTCTCCAGCTTCACCTGGAATGCTTTTCCAACAGTCTTGAAGGAGTTGCTGACCACTTGTTGGCCTTCACTCTGCGGTCCAACTCATCCCAAACCATCTCAATAGGGTTGAGGTCAGATGATTGTGGAGGGAGCACTCTATCACTCTCCTTCTTCGTTAAATAGCCCTTACACAGCCGGGAGGGTGTGTTGGGTCATTGTCCTGCTGAAAAACAAATGATAGTCCCACTAAGTGCAACCAGATAGGATGGCGTATCGCTGCAGAATGCTGTGGCAGCCATGCTGGTTAAGCGTGCCATGAATTCTAAATAAATCACAGACAGTGTCACCAGCAAAGCACCCCCACACCATCACACCTCCTCCTCCATGCTTCACTGTGGGAACTACACATTTGTGAGATTTGCATCTCACAAAAAATCTCACATTTGGAATCATCAGACCAAGGACAGATTTCCACCAGTCTAATGTCCGTTGCTTGTGTTTCTTGTCCCAAGCAAGTCACTTCTTATTGGTGTCCTTTAATAGTGGTTTCTTTGCAGCAATTCAACAATGAAGGAAGGCCTGATTCACACAGTCGCCTCTGAACAGTTGATGTTGAGATGTGTCTGTTACTTGAACTCTGTGAAGCATTTATTTGGGCTGCAATCTGAGTTCCAGTTAACTCTAATGAATGTATCTTCTGCAGCAGAGGTAACTCTGGGTCTTCCTTTCTTGTGTTGGTCCTCATGAGAACCAGTTTCATCATAGAGCATGATGGTTTTTGCGACTGCACTTGAAGAAACTTTCAAATTTCTTGAAATTTTCCAGATTGACTGACCTTCCTCGTCTTAAAGTAATGATGGATTGTCGTTTCTCTTTACTTATTTGAGCTGTTCTTGTCATAATATGGACTTGGTCTTTTACCAAATAGGGCTATCTTCTATATACCAACTCTACCTTGTCAAAACACAACTGATTGGCTCAAACGCATTAAGAAGGAAAGAAATTCCACAAATTAACTTTTAACAAGGCACACCTGTTAATTGAAATGCATTCCAGGTGACTACCCGATGAAGCCGGTTGAGAGAATGCCAAGAGTGTGCCAAGCTGTCATCAAGGCAAAGGGTGGCTACTTTGAAGAATCTCAAATATAATACATATTTTGATTTGTTTGACACTTTTTTGGTTACTACATGATTCCATATGTGTTATTTCATAGTTTTGATGTCTTCACTATTATTCTACAATGTACAAAATAGTCAAAATATAGAAAAACCCTGGAATGAGTAGGTGTGTCCAAACTTTTGACTGGTACTATATGTAAAGTACATTTGCCGTGTGAGTGGGTGTTACATTCTGTGTATCCTCTGTGAGAGTGTGAGTGTGCATGCTCATATTTGTGTCTGTGAGTATGTGTGAGTGCGCATCTGTGCACGTAGGATGAAGAGCGTGTGAGCGCTTCTCCGCTCATCCCACTCACAGACCGGGTCAGGCATCCATTTTAGGTTGCCTCTCAAATCTGCAGCCAGAGTGCGGTCCTACATTTTGTTTGGGAGGCAGCGAGACACCAGCCAGCGTGGCTGTGCTTTTTCACAGCCACAGCACTCTGGCTACACGCTGTGATATCACACAGCTCACCTATGAACACTCCTTTAATTTCGACTTATCCATGACTTTCGAAATACTTATTCTGTATATGTACATATGAATGCACGCAAGTATATGCATGTGTTACCTGCATGGGTTTTGCATGTTCAATAGTGAACGGTAGGGGATTTTAGTAGCATTCAGAGCCTTTTTCACTGTGGCGGTTATAAACTAGAGGGTGGATAAGTAGGACTAAGGGGTGTGTGTGCGTGTGTGCGTGTGTGCGTGTGCGTGTGTGTGTGTGTGCGCGCGTGTGTGTGTGTCTGTGTGTGTGTGCATGTGTGTGTCTGTGTGTGTGTGCGTGTGTGTGTGTGAGATAAAATACAGACTATGGGGATAATAGAGATATATATCACTGATAGTTCAACTCAAGAGTATGCTGAGACACAACGTGGTGCAAGGACATACAGTTGAAGTCGGAAGATTACATACACTTGAGCCAAATACATTTAACTCAGTTTTTCACAATTCCTGACATTTAATCCTAGTAAAAATTCCCTGTCTTAGGTCAGTTAGGATCACCACTTTATTTTAAGAATGTGAAATGTCAGAATAATAGAGAGAAGGATTTATTTCAGCTTTTATTTCTTTCATCACATTCCCAGTGGGTCGGAAGTTTACATACACTCAATTAGTATTTGGTAGCATTGCCTTTCAATTGTTTAAATTGGGTCAAACGTTTGGGGTAGCCCTCCACAACCTTCCCACAACAAATTGGGTGAATTTTGTCCCATTCCTCCTGACAGAGCTGGTGTAACTGAGTCTAGTTTGTAGGCCTCCATGCTCGCACACACTTTTTCAGTTCTGCCCACACATTTTCTATAGGATTGAGGTCAGGGCTTTGTGATGGCCACTCCAATACCTTGACTTTGTTGTCCTTAAGCAATTTTGCCACAACTTTGGAAGTATGCTTGGGGTCATTGTCCATTTGGAAAACCCATTTGCGACCAAGCCTTAACTTCCTGACTGATGTCTTGGGATGTTGCTTCAATATATCCACATAATTTTCCTTCCTCATGACGCCATCTATTTTGTGAAGTGCACCAGTCCCTCCTGCAGCAAAGCACCTACACAACATGATGCTGCCACCCCCATGCTTCACGGTTGTGATGGTGTTCTTCGGCTTGCAAGCCTCCCCTTTCCCTCCAAACATAACAATGGTCATTACGGCCAAACAGTTCTAGTTTTGTTTCATCAGACCAGAGGACATTTCTCAAAAAAGTATGATCTTTGTCCCCATGTGCAGTTGCAAACCGTAGTCTGGCTTTTTAATGGTGGTTTTGGAGCAGTGGCTTCTTCCTTGCTGAGCGGCCTTTCAGGTTACGTCAATATAGGACTTGTTGTACTGTGGATATTGATACTTTTGTACCTGTTTCCTCCAGAATCTTCACAAGGACCTTTGCTTTTGTTCTGTGAATGATTTACAGTTGTTGCACCAAAGTACGTTCATCTCTAGGAGGCAGAACGAGTCTCCTTCCTGAGCGGTATGACGGCTGCGTGGTCCCATGGTGTTTATACTTGCGTACTGTTGTTTGTAGAGATGAACGTGGTACCTTCAGGCATTTGGAAATTGCTCCCAAGGATGAGCCAGACTTGTGGAGGTCTACAATTTTTTCCCGGAGGTCTTGGCTGATTTCTTTTGATTTCCCCATGATGACAAGCAAAGAGGCACTGAGTTTGAAGGTAGGCCTTGAAATACCTCCAATTGACTCCTCCAATTGACTCAAATGATGTCAATTACCCTATCAGACGCTTCTAAAGCCATGACACAATTTTCTGATTTTCGGATTAGTTTGTTAACAAGAAATTTGTGGAGTCGTTGAAAAACGAGATTTAATGACTCCAACCTAAGTGTATGTAAAACTCCCGATTTCAACTATACGTAGACACATACATGGACACACACAGACAGGCACACAGTCAAAGACCACACATAGGGAAGGACAGGAGTTTTATGGACCAAACCAAGGTGACGAATTGGATAAGGCATTCCTTAGTGACTGTAAAAGAGCACAGGTACCCTACACTCTTTAGAGCCCCGAAAAGAGCAGTTCTGCTCCCATTGAAGAACGCCTGGGTTTCTCCTCTATACTTTTAAGCCCCCCACACACACACACACACACAGCTCTTTAAGCCAGGCTCTCTTATCAGAGGGCACACTTGCTTCGCCAAGGCTCCGATCACATACGCAGGCGCACACGCACGCACACACACACAAAGGTGCACACACACACGGGCGCAGGCACGCACACACACTCACTCAATGCACTCTGGCTGGCTTGTTAAAAACCATTGTTCTACACACAGAACGGAACGCGGTCACACCCTCCCCCAACTTCCTACAAACCCCCTAGCCCACCTCACCCCATTCCCCCCCGACACGCTTCTCCCCTTAATCAAACCCTCCCATCCCTCCTTTCTTCCCCCTAGCTCAGGAGAGACACTGCAGGAGAGAGACAGAAGGAGAAAATATGAAAAGGAAGAGAGAGAGAGAGAGAGGAGAAGGAGAGAGAAGTAGAGGGAGGAGAGAGAGATGGAGAAAGAGAGAGAAATGTAGAGGGATTGAGGGAGAGGGAAAGACAGGAGAGAGAGGTAGAGAGATATGGAGACAGAGAGAGAGAGAGGGGGGAGAGACAGAGAGTGTGTGTGCGTGGGGGGATGTTATGGTGCTCCTTAGCACAGCAGCGCTGCTCCAGAAGTCTTTGATGTTCCGCACATTTCAAATTTCATTATAGCGAATTCTCCACCTCCTCCTCTCCTCATCCCCCTCTCCTCTCCTCCATGCCCTCCCCTCTTCTCACGCTTAAACAAGCTTTTCTGCCTCTCTATTTTTTGTTGTTGCTTTAAATACGCACACTATCTTTTTTGTGCCGCTGTACCGAAGTTAAGAAACTGAAAGCCCTGCAAAAGGAAGGAGCCTTGTAAGGGTTAATTATTCATTGGGCTGTGTGTACGTGCGTCTGTGTGTGTGGCAGAATCTTGGGCAGCCTCTAGTACCTATTGCCAAGCCAACCACATCTCTCCAAGGATGAGGATGTGCTTTTAGGGGGGCACACACACATACGGGCACTGTACACACACACACACACACACACACACACACACACACACACGGTCATGCTTGCAGTGGACGTGTGTGCAGTACACACACACACACACACACACAGTCATGCTTGCAGTGAACGTGCGTGCAGTACACACACACACACACACACACACACACACACACACACACACACACAGAGCACCAAATCGTAATGAGACGGCAGAGCAATAGTAATTTCACATTACATCAACTATTTTGCAACGGACAGATTCTTTGAAATCCATCAGATGTGCTTTGGCACTGTACGAATGAGGACTTGAGGTATATAGAAAAGACTAACCATTTAAGTTATCACAGAGAGACGGAAGTCCTTCTATGGCAGGGTTCCATTCATTAAGGTATGCAATGAAAAACATTTTGCAACACAAATCGGAAATAAGTGTTTCTTATTGGACAAGTGGTCCTTCTCTGTTTTATTCCGTTTTTGTCCATTTCAGTGCCTAATCAACATGACCCAGGCTTACAAAACAAATCTCTCTCTACAATATGCAATTGTTCAAAACTAACCAGCAAGGCCACAAGCTCCCTGAGAAGCAAACGTTTGTTTCAACAGTTTATTGTCAACTGCTTTGACCGTTGTGATCTTGAACGGCCCCAACCGCAGCAAGCCCCCTATCTGCACATACAGCCAATGACTGGGGTTAGCGGTTAGCCTCTCAATGACAATGACTGGGCTTAGCAGTTAGCCTCTCAATGGCAATGACTGGGGTTAGTGGTTAACCTCTCAATGACAATGACTGGGGTTAACAGTTAGCCTCTAAAGCCCTGATCTTTTCTACTGGAGGCCAGTTTGTGAAACAAGCCATCTCGCCTATTCACCCCATCTTAGATTGACAACCTGCGCCTCTCTCTCTCTCTCTCCTCTCTCTCTCTAATGGCACATTAATCCAAACCGACTCTGAGACGCACATGTATTGCCTAATCCATTCCTCCATCCCGTCCTAAATGGGATTCATAGGAAATGAGGGGAATGGGATCGCCATGGTAACTGATCGGTCCCAGGGTCAGCGGTCATGGACTGGTGGGCTGTCAGGCTGCTGTGACAGTGACCCCCCCCCCACCTCCCCACCTCCCTAGCCTTGGCCTTGGGCAGGGGTCAAATGTCAGGCAGGGGTGGCAGCTGGGACCAAAGAGAGGGGACAAGGGGAGCTAGGAAGGGGACAGGGAGGGGATGCAATCAGATCACAGAGCCGAAACTGAAGGGCTGTCAAAAGGCCGCTGAGCCCCCCCCCCACACACACTAACTGATTCAGAGGGGTTAGGTTAAATGCGGAAGACAAATTGAATGCATTCAGTTGAGCAACTGACTAGGTATCCCCTTTCCTTTCCTAAATCGTAATGAGACACATGAACCTCACACCCCAGGAACCACCACACACACATATATTATGACCCCCCCAGAGGGGTGGAGGGCTAGGTCCGTCTATCCGTCCAGACTGTCACAGAAGGACAGTAGGACATGCCCTGCCACCTCTGTAACCTCAGTGTCAGCCAAGAGCCCAGTGACCTGACTCAACAGAAAACAAGAGGGACAACAGAGTCCCGCTCAGTCACAAACCCTGCTGAGGCCTCTGCTGTGTCAAGCATTTCACTGTCTCCTCAGTGCAACTGATGCGAAGAGGCCCAAAATGGCACCTCTGTAGACTAAAGGGTCAGACACACTTAGAAACCTGACTGTCGATAGGTACTTACCACCTCTGCCCAGAGTGATGGAAGTTAACTTTCTGTTGTTCACATAGAACAGTTCTACCTCCAATTTGCTTTGTTTAAATACTCCAGGCCACAAGGTGGCAGTGGCTTGTTGACTTGTGCCTGTAGCTATTAAGCTAATTAATGTTCTAACATTGTTGCTAGCTAGCTAGAATATGTAGTAAGCTCTTGTTGATACTAACCAGATGGCCTCAACTAGATATAATTACATCACAATGGATTTGTTTTTGAATTAAGCTGCCTGTTAACTGTAGAGAGTCGGTGGAGTACCTAGCTACATTGTGCTAAATGGCGATGCTAACCATTTAGCTAATGTTAGCTAGCAAGCAGGAAGGGATAATGCTAAGTGAGGATCCTTGAAAATGAAAATGGTTAAGGTAAGGGTTAAGGTTAGGTAAGGGTTATTTTTCAGTTTAGGGTTCAGGGTAGGGATGTCCCAAGGATCCCGGATAGCACTAACCATGGAATAATGGAGAGTGAATTAAATTATTTCATCAAAATCTTGATATATCACTAGCTTGGTAAAGCATTTAGTGTTGTGTGCATTGTGCTTCACTTACCACCCCATTTGTTTCATATGAAGTGTGTGTGACTGCCTGGTGCACATTATCAAACTCAACCTAACAAACAAAAAAATCCTTCAAGCACAAGATTCCTTAGCTAGATGTAAAGACGTATTATAAGGCTTTATTGTTTTAGTTAAAACAATTCTCGTGAAATAGGGGTTGGACAACACCGGGGAAAAGTGCCCTCTTTTTTTCCTTTTTCTTGTCACTTTTGTTGGCTTTCCCATGTGGAGGTTTGTGTTCTCTGATTGGCTCAAAGTCAAGTTCTCGACCACTGACGAGCATTGCGAACTGCAAACTGCAGGTTCGTGGGTACCAGGTCGGAACACAGCAGGGGCGTCTTTTATTCTAGCAAGAGAAGGAACGGCCTCCTACGGTGCTACAGTAAGTACCTGGTTCTATGATATTGAAGGGTTATCATTTGCTAGCAATGAATCATGACTTGCTGGAGACAAGTGAACCCGAGGAGCAAAAAGTAGCCCGTGTTTTTACACAGCGGCACTTGTGATAACAAAATTCCCTAATAATGACGTAATGTCAACGTAAAGCAGAGATTCAGGTTTGTTTAAACCAGTATTTCCCAAACTCGTTCCCGGAGACCCTGGGTTTTGCGCTAACACTACACAGCTGGTTCAAATAATCGCAGCTTGACGATGAGTTCATCATTATTATTATTATTATTATTATGTAGTGCTAGGGCAAAAAACAAAACTGTTATCCTAGTGTAAGAGGCAACGTGTTAGTGTAGTGTAGTGTTAGATCATAGTGTATGTGAGTACACTGACAAAACAATAGGAACACCTACTCTATCCACGACATAGACTGACCAGGTGAAAGCTATGATCCCTTATTGATGCCACCTGTTAAATCCACTCCAATCAGTGTAGATGAAGGGAAGGAGACAGGTTAAAGAAGGATTTGTAAGCCTTGTGACATTAACACATGGATTGTGTGTGTGTGCCATTCAGAGGGTGAACGGGCAAGACAAAAGATGTAAGTGCCTTTGAACGGGTTTTGGTAGTAGGTGCCAGGAGACTAGTTGACTCAAAGAGAGAGAAAGACGGTAGTTGAACAGTTTAGAACAAATTGATTTCTTCAAAAATGAAGAAGAAGCAAGAGAGAGAGAGACATTATTTTTCACTTTCACTTACTTAGCTAGCAAATGCAACTAGCTAGTTTAGCCTACTCAAACACCTGGATCAAACAGAGGGATGCTATGTTAGCTAGCTGGCTATGACTATCCAACACTGGAACTCTTCCAAGTCAAGATAAGCTTTTGGTTTTACACCTTTATTGCCACCGGGGCTCGTAGATGTAACTGCTAAACTGCTTACTGACTGTACACACTGTACTGCATGATTGTAGCGGCTTTACTGATGCGTTAGTTCTATTAGCTACAGTATGCTGATTATGACGTTACTTTAGCTAATATGGTGTGACAACCATGTAGGCTGTGTGTAGAGGTCAGGGCTTATGATATGGTTTTCACCTGGTGACAGACAGCTGTTATGCATTGAAGTCCACAAGCGAAGGGAAAAGGTGAGAGAAGGGGAGCGCCTAGACGCTCCAAGGAATACAACGTGGCTGCTATGAAAGTGAATTGTGTTTACATGTGATCAGGGTGTATCCATTCCACTGATTCTGTTGAAAAATGTTTCTTAAACTCCAGCAAACGGAACGAAACGGGGATAAACATACCTTCATTTGTCCAATAGAAACTCTCGTTTGCAAATTGTTGGACTAATGATCACACCCTAGACCAGCTAGATGCAGGCAAGAGTGTGCAAGGCGCTATTAAATGTGTCAGTCTGTCACCTAAAACAATTATCTCGACCTGTGTGCACCTACGTTGTAAACTTTCGTTCATAAGCTAGGTTGTAGCAACCTCGTGGTGGGTGTAGGGAACGTTCGAGCATCATGTTAGTAGCCTAAACCTATCGAGGTCACATTGAGCTGGGTGAATTGAATATGAATGACAGTCATCCCAATATGCTGTCATAGAAATAAGGCCACGCCTTATCGTCCTCCCTCATCTTAAACGGCACCGACCGCCACTGGCGTGTGTGTGCGCGTGCGTGCGTCTATGTGTGTGTGTGAGTGCACACGGGTGTGGTTGTGTGCGTGTTTGTTCGTGTAGTTAGCGTAGGGTTAGAAGGTTTTTCAGTACCTCTTGGTAGGCTTGTCTGGTGCTGAGAGCCAGCTCCTGTTGAGAGGGACTGGAGACGTAAATGGCTGAACGGTACTGGGTTCCATAGTCTGCCTGCTGCTTCATCCCTGAAAGCACACCGACGAGACAGACAACGCAGGTAATTGTAGTAGAAGTGCCAACAAACATTGTGATATACACATCATATTTTTGCCATGAAGGAGCAGACTTGATTGGTCAAGATTGTAGCATACATTTTCTACGCCGCCTGGCTACATTTCCATACTGTATGAAAAAAATTATTCAAATTTTAAGTTGACATTGCAACTGAACTGAAATTACATTTGTCATTGAGTTACCCATTTAAACATCTCCATGCGTCTATTTCTATTAAAAGTGCAGCTCTTTCTCTTGTGTTGTAGACACAGTAGTGGAGGACAGGCAGTGTATCTGTTTCCCATTCTCAGTCTGCTAGCGCGGCTTGTCAAGCTGTGCTCTGCAGCTTGTCAATATTTTCATCAGCTTTACATCAGACGCGTTGGAGAAGACTTGGCTCCCGTATATGTACTGCTAAGTGGCCAAAAAGCTTGCTTCTATTTTCTACTTTTGAAATGCCACTATCCTGGGGGACGTTTGGCATCGAATGGCATCAGAGTCTCTTTCAGGCCGTCTGTCCCTCTATTCATCGCTCTCTTTCTCTCTCTCTCTCTCGCTCCCTCTTTTCACCATCTTCCCCTCTCTGGTCCTTCTTCACATCACTCCCTCCCTCCCTCTCAATTTCACTCTCTGTCCTGCTTCTGATCCCTTTCTCCTTCTATCCCTCCGTCATATTCCCCCCTCTGTCCCTCTCTTTCTCTCTCTCCTTCTCTCTCGGCAGGGCTGGATGAGGGCCATTTTACCCCCAGCTCCCCTCAGTGTGATAAGGCTTATGGCTGCCGCCAAAACACCTTCATCAAAGGGCACAACAACGCTCCCTGATTGGCTGCCCCAGCGCCGCCGACCGTTCCGCGTGACCTTCCCGTGTGACCTCCTAGGGTCCCTAACTAGCCACCGCCACAGTGACCATCGCCGTTGCCACTTCATGCCCCACATGGCTTTCACCATGACGTAGGATGACAAACAGTTGAAAACAAATATTTTGGAAGCAAAAGGGACTCAGGTAAACTTCGTTTTTTTTTTTAAAGGGGGAAGGGGGGAGAGATGAATAGAATAAAATATAATATAATTAAATGGAATTAATATAATATAATGGAACAGAATAGAATGGAATAAAATAAAATGTTATAGTTTTCACTTCAGAAGTTGTGATGGAGTAGAGGGAGACAATGATGAAACCAAGGAATCCATGACATGATCCACGGCATCATCCTATATCACGATTAAATATTGTAAATCATGTCACATTTGATCCCTCTTACTCTTCCTTTAAGAACTCCTCAGAGCCCCAGAAATAATCTAATACTTAAAAACTCCCCATCTCTGCCCTCTTTCCTTCTCTTCCCCTTCCTTTATTTTTAAGGGCCCTTATTTTTCTCCACCATCCATCAAAGAGCATCAGAAATTATTAATGAGAGCCTCCCTGCTCCTCTTGAATAATTCATGAGTGCCTTGCTTCTGAAAACAGAGGGGATAATGGGGGGTGTAGAGGGGGCTAGGGGTTACCCCACCCTCCGCACATTTCACAAAAGGTCACCCACCTAACCTACGCACCACCAAGCCCTAATTAAAATTGTGTTCTTAAAAATAAAAAAAACGATCCCCTTCCCAAAAAATGAACCCCCCCCCAAAAATCTCAAAATGTGGCAACAAAAGTTGGGTGATAAAAAGTTTGTTTTCTGAGTTCTAGGGAGATTACTAGTTAGTAGTGACAACTCTCCCCAACAACACATCTCGCCTGCGTCCCAAATGGCACCCTGTTCCCTGTGTGGTGCACTACCGTTGACCACAGCCCTATGGGCCCCGGGCCCAAAGTAGATGGAATCGGGTGCCATTTGGTACACAGCCCTATTGGTTGTGCTTTAAACCCTCAAGAGATTTCCTACTTATCCATTCTCCAGAAAGAAAATCTCTTTCAGCACTAACTCCGGCACATACGTACGCACTACAGTCCCTGCAGCTAGCTTCCTACTTCTGGCAGTTGTTGGATGTGGATACATCCTAAAAGCCTCTTTCTTTCTTTCGTTCCTTTCTGTCTCTTTCCTGTATTTCTCTCTGCCCCTCTCTCTTTCTTTCATCTCTCTCTGCCACTCTGATGAAATCGCGTGGCCGGATGAGGAGTGTGTGTGTGTGTGTCTGTGAAACGTGTGTGGGTATGTGTGTGCATAGGTCTAAGTGTGTGTGTGTATTTGAAACATGTCTGTGCATTGTGTGTGTGTGTGCACGTTTGTGTAGGCCTTATACTATGCACAGATTTGTGTGTTTTTCAGTTGCAGGCAAAAAAGTGCATGAAACGGTAAGAAGTTAATCAGATTAGGGGGCTCGCCGGCTGTTATAAAAAAAGGCAAGCGGGAGGGAGGGAGGAGGACGAGGAGTAGGGGTGGAAAGAGGGAAGAGAACTGAGGGAGAAAGGTCTACTCGAAATGATGATGAACCATAATTCAGAAAACAAAATGGCAGACACCCCCACCACCATCTCAGACCCTCAGTGCTTAACACTTTGTTTTAAACACTCAAGCCAAAAGATAACAAACTATGTTTGATGGAGACGGTGTTATGGTGTAAATGTGTGTGCCCCCCCCACTCCCTTATTCCGTTAACAACTTAAAGTGCTCCGATTAGCCACTCCTTCTCGCCGCGTTCCTCTCCTCCTCTCTGGCCTCTCTTTAGTTCCCTTCTCACCCTGCTGTCGGCAGTGCCACGCGCCTTTGCACGCAAATATACGTACACACACACTCATGTCTCCGTGCCTGGCAGAGAGTGGAGCAGAGACGAGGACAACTCAGAGTCACTCAGTGTCATAGTCGGCAGCTAGGACAGAGCAGAACAGAGCGCATGGATTGGCAAGGAAGCCAATGTAATCCTGCACCATAACCTTGCACATCTCGCAATAATTCACACCAAAGAACAGAACCAAGACAACACTGGCAATTTTATTCAAATCGACTCGCATAAAAAATAAGCCTATTAGGCGTAAGGCTATCCGATGTGATTAGAATAGCTTAACTTAGCCCACAGTAATATCTACACACACAATAACACTTTTTCTATTTTCAGAGACAAACACACTAAACACAAGCCAAACTCCTTCGTTCACAGCTAGTATTCAAATTGTATTCTATTCTAAACTTCTATTCTAAAGAAAGGCAATAGTACTACAGAACAGTACTAGAGGAGAGCCGCAGTGCCACTAAAGCCCCCAGTGTTGGAGCAACAGCCAGTACCCAGGTAGCGCTGTGGCCCGCGGGACTGCTTGAGCTGTGTGCGTGCCAACCCAGAGTCCGACCGCTCCACTCACTGCTGCTATTTTTGCCCCTGTCTTACGTAACCCGTTGCTGACGCGCAGCAGAGAGAAACGTAAGAAAGACCCCTCAGGGCCCGTACGCAATGAAACGTGCGTGTAAATGTGCACAGAGCAGGATGGCAGTCACACAAACAAACAGTCACCCGTCCCGTCACTCCATCGCTCTCTCTCTCTCTCTCTCTCTGGCAGGGTGAGAGGGTAGGGGTTAGGTGTAGGGGATCATTGAGGAAGAGGGCACAGCTAGCCCTTCAGCTAACCCTGCTAAAGTAGAACAGGGCTGCTCATCAGAGGGTTGGCTGAGGGTGACGAACGGACGCACACACACTGAGCATCAGAGACAGGGGAAGACGCTCTGCTTGTCTGCTGCTACTCCTTGTACATAGCCATGTTATTGCTATTTCATTGTGCTATTATATTGTGCAACTTTTTTCTGTTTCTCTACTTGTTCATGTTCTAACTTCTGAACTGCGTTGTTGGGAAAGGGCGCGTAAGCAAGCATTTCACGGTAACGTCTACACTTTTGTAATCGGCGCATCTGACAAATACAATTTGATTTGATTTCATCACTGTGTCGTCCAAGTGTGTGTGTGTGTGTGTGTCTGTGTGTGTGTCTGTCTGTCTGTGCTCTAAATAAAGCCATGCTGTCCTTTTACTAGCTGTACAAGCATATGTAATATGCTAATATGCTAATATGAACAGTATATCAATGCACAACACACCACTTGGGGTCTTCAAGCATCAGTCTAGTCAGTGTGTGTGTGTGTGTATACAAAAACCTCACCTCCTATCACCACATATTGGTGTATTTGGGGGGGGTTCACCGGGTACATGTCTGGTGATTGTTTGTTGTGTCTCATCACAAGCTAATTCATCTCCTCAATGAGATATTAACGCCATACCGGGAGGCCTGACCTACTACCACACACACACACAACGCAGACAATCTCCATAAATTCGACCTGTCACCCCACCCGTCGTCAGTAATGAAGTGACACGTGGTAATGAGAAGGGGAGTGGGCCACTTTCAGCATGACGGAGGGGTGCGGCAGGGGGTTAAGGTCACCCCCCAAGAGGGCGTTTCGCTTTAGATAGGGGGTTCCCCTAAAATATGGCGGGGGGGAGATGTGTGTCATTAGGGATGCGTGTCTTTTCCAGCTGGGGAGGAGGGGAGGTAAGATGGGATGGATGGATGATAGCAGACAAATGTGTGATGGCGTCACTGGCTTATAGGGGGAGGTAGAAAGAAATCAAATAAAAAGGGTCCCGCAGTTCGTTGATGCGTTTGGCAATTTGATTTATGTGGAATCCTCTCGACATTCACATCTGCGATGTTGGTTTGTGTGTGGGAGGTAGAGGGAGGTATTCACGTACTTATATGCCCTGTACCATATACTGCAAAACCTATCTCGTACCTCTCTGTGTGTCCATGCATAAGCTAACTCGCAGAATGGGAAAAAAATAATGGAACCTAGTGAAGAGAAACATGGAAAATGCATCAATGCAAATACAGGTTCCGTGGTCCTGTGCTAGCGTAAACAGGCCCGCAATTGAGCAGGACACAGCAGTGTGGCACATTCAGATGCATTATGCCGAACAAACATGCCTCTCTGACATGTAGAATAAGGAATCGGGTCAGCTCTATTCGTGCCATTTCATTCTGCAACGATAGACACGTGGAGCCTACTGAACGTGGCCCCGGTCTATCACTTCAACAGTCACACAGCGAGCGTGTCGCTGTCCTCTGAAGAAAACGGTTGCGTCGGCCATTTTGTTGCCTTGCTCACTGACGCAGCAGCATTGGCAGCCAGACACATGGTGGGCATGTCTTCAAAAAATGTACGAAAGAACGAGAAAGAGGGGGAAGGAGGAAAAAAAACAGACGAGAGGAGACAAAAGGGGGGTAAGATGAAGAGTGGGGGTTGATGATGGGGGAAGAGAGAGAGGATGAGGAGAGGAGAGAGTGACTAAGACATAAAAGGGGAGCGTGAAGATGAGCGGGACGGCCTCGGGGGGAGCGGTCGACTCATAGCGCCGCTCTGCTCTGCGGATGTGCTGACGGGACAAGAGGAGAGGGGAATGAGGAGGAGAGGAGAGAAGGGGAGAGGAAATGAGAGCAGAGAAAAGGAGGGAAGAGGAGAGGAGAGGAAAGCATCAGCTCTGGGGTGTTAGGGGATGAGGGGGAGAGGGGGATGGAGGGATGGGAGGAGGAGAGGGGTGACTGGGTAAGGAAAGGGGAGATAAGATGCTCTTATCCTCCAGACAGATTGAGAGCCCCGGGGTCCGCTGAGAGAACAGGGGGTTGGGTCCCTCTTTTAACAAGGAAGTAACGAACTGCTGAAGCAACCAAGCGTGTGTGTGCTCTCTGTATGTATGTGTGTGTGTGTGTGTGTGTGTGTGTGTGTGTCTGTCTGTTTGTCTGTCTGTCTGTATGAGTCTCTTCATGTATGTGTGGGTGTGTGCTCTGTATGTGTGTGAATGCGTTTTGAGAGTGCGTACACGTAATGTGTGTGATGATGTATATGCGCCCAAGAGAATCTACAAAGCTCTTAGTACAGTAGTTTTCGAATCCACAAAGGAACAAACGTTACATTTGAGTATTTCCATATGCAGATGTCACATACAGGGTTTGATCATTTTACGACACAGCAGTGTGTGTATAAGAGTAGAGTGTGTGTGTGTGTGTGTGTGTGTGTGTGAGAGAGAGAGAGAGAGAAAGAAAGAAAGAAAGAAAGAGAAATGGAGGGTGTTGGTGAGGAGACAGAAAGAACAAACTTCTAATTTGTGTTGAGGGTATGCACGTACGTCTTTATGCAACATCCAAGAGAACTCACCAGATTAAGTGTGTTACTGAATATGGAAACAGGGCACAAAGAGGAGGCTGCTGGGAGTATCTGGTTGGCTGGGAATGTTGCTATCCTAGCCGTGATTGGTGGAGGCTATGCAGTTCGACATCACATTGTTGGGACTAAGCCCTTCTGAACTGAGGCAAGGCAAAAAGGCAGAGATCTCACACGCATGCACGCTCACAAACACACAATGGGAAGAACTGTGTGTGTGTGTGTGTGTGTGTGTGTGGTGTGTGTGTGTGCGTGTGTACAGTGCCTTCAGAAAGTATTCACACCCCTTGACTTTTTCCACATTTTGTTGTGTTACATCCTGAATTTAAAATGTATTAAATTGAGATTTTCTGTCACTGGCCTACAAACACTACCCCATAATGTCAAAGTGGAATATTTTTCTAAATTTTTACGAATGATTTACAACTGAAACGCTGAAATGCCTTGAGTCAATAACTATTCAACCCCTTTGTTATGGCAAGCCTAAATAAGTTCAGGAGAAAAAAATGTGCTTAACAAGTCACATTATGAGTTGCTCTTTGTGTAATAATAGTGTTTAACATGATTATTGAATGACTACCTCATCTCTGTACCCCACACATACAATTATCTGTAAGGTCCCGCAGTTGAGTAGTGAATTTCAAACACAGATTCAACCACAAAGACCAGGGAGGTTTTCCAATGCCTCGCAAAGAAGGGCACTTATTGGGTAAAAATTCTAAAAGCAGACATTGAATATCCCTTTGAGCATGGTGACGTTATTCATTACACTTTGGATGGTGTATCAATACACCCAGTCACTACAAAGATACAGGTGTCCTTCATAACTCAGTTGATGGAGAGGAAGGAAACTGCTCAGGGATTTCACCATGAGGCCAATGGTGACTTTAAAACAGTTAAGAGTTTAATGGCTGTGACAGGAGGAAGGAAGGAGGAAGGATCAACAACATTTTAGTTACTCCACAATACTAACCTAATTATTATTACAATAATTTTTTAAAACATTTATTTTACTAGGCAAGTCAGTTAAGAACAAATTCTTATTTTCAATGACGGCCTAGGAACAGTGGGTTAACTGCCTGTTCAGGGGCAGAACGACAGATTTTGTACCTTGTCAGCTCGGGGATTTGAACTTGCAACCTTTCGGTTACTAGTCCAATGCTCTAACCACTAGGCTACCCTGTGAAAAGAAGGAAGCCTGTACAGAATGAAAATATTCCAAAACATGCAAAACATATATTATTCTATATTTGTATTATTATATTATTTGGCAGAAGCCTAGTCATGGAAGGTTTGAGGAACAAACACAAACTACCCCTGCCGTCAGTCTCATGGATGATTGGCTCCCAGACACATTAACACAGTCTGTCGTTGACTTACCCTCCTGAGACCCACCCAACCCCCACTGCCATCACACGTGTGCGCGCGCACACACACACACACACACACACACACACACACACACACACACACACACACACACACACACACACACACACACACACACACACAGAAACATACACACACACCCATGCTTCCTTCTGCTCTAATACACACTGGGGCCCCCCGGGATTGGGTCCTGTCTGAGGAGGGCAACTTTTCTTTTGCATGTGTGCATCGTGTGTGTGTGTGTAAGGTGCTACCTTGAGTGGGGTCGTGGCTCTCCCAGAACACCTTGAGTAGCTCCTCCAGACTGATGTCCTCGGGGGAGAAGACCACCCTCACCACCTCAGCGTGTCCTGTCAAACCTGGGTACAAACCAGATGGTTGTGATCATTAGGCACGAAAGGTGCAATTTACAGTGCCTTGCGAAAGTATTCAGCGCCCTTGAACTTTGCGACCTTTTGCCACATTTCAGGCTTCAAACATAAAGATATAAAACTGTATTTTTTTGTGAAGAATCAACAACAAGTGGGACACAATCATGAAGTGGAACGACATTTATTGGATATTTCAAACTTTTTTAACAAATCAAAAACTGAAAAATTGGGCGTGCAAAATTATTCAGCCCCCTTAAGTTAATACTTTGTAGCACCACCTTTTGCTGCGATTACAGCTGTAAGTCGCTTGGGGTATGTCTCTATCAGTTTTGCACATCAAGAGACTGAAATTTTTTCCCATTCCTCCTTGCAAAAACAGCTCGAGCTCAGTGAGGTTGGATGGAGAGCATTTGTGAACAGCAGTTTTCAGTTCTTTCCACAGATTCTCGATTGGATTCAGGTCTGGACTTTGACTTGGCCATTCTAACACCTGGATATGTTTATTTTTGAACCATTCCATTGTAGATTTTGCTTTATGTTTTGGATCATTGTCTTGTTGGAAGACAAATCTCCGTCCCAGTCTCAGGTCTTTTGCAGACTCCATCAGGTTTTCTTCCAGAATGGTCCTGTATTTGGCTCCATCCATCTTCCCATCAATTTTAACCATCTTCCCTGTCCCTGCTGAAGAAAAGCAGGCCCAAACCATGATGCTGCCACCACCATGTTTGACAGTGGGGACAGTGTGTTCAGGGTGATGAGCTGTGTTGCTTTTACGCCAAACATAACGTTTTTCATTGTTGCCAAAAAGTTCAATTTTTGTTTCATCTGACCAGAGCACCTTCTTCCACATGTTTGGTGTGTCTCCCAGGTGGCTTGTGGCAAACTTTAAACGACACTTTTTATGGATATCTTTAAGAAATGGCTTTCTTCTTGCCACTCTTCCATAAAGGCCAGATTTGTGCAATATACGACTGATTGTTGTCCTATGGACAGAGTCTCCCACCTCAGCTGTAGATCTCTGCAGTTCATCCAGAGTGATCATGGGCCTCTTGGCTGCATCTCTGATCAGTCTTCTCCTTGTATGAGCTGAAAGTTTAGAGGGACGGCCAGGTCTTGGTAGATTTGCAGTGGTCTGATACTCCTTCCATTTCAATATTATCGCTTGCACAGTGCTCCTTGGGATGTTTAAAGCTTGGGAAATCTTTTTGTATCCAAATCCGGCTTTAAACTTCTCCACAACAGTATCTCGGACCTGCCTGGTGTGTTCCTTGTTCTTCATGATGCTCTCTGCGCTTTTAACGGACCTCTGAGACTATCACAGTGCATGTGCATTTATACGGAGACTTGATTACACACAGGTGGATTGTATTTATCATCATTAGTCATTTAGGTCAACATTGGATCATTCAGAGATCCTCACTGAACTTCTGGAGAGAGTTTGCTGCACTGAAAGTAAAGGGGCTGAATAATTTTGCACGCCCAATTTTTCAGTTTTTGATTTGTTAAAAAAGTTTGAAATATCCAATAAATGTCGTTCCACTTCATGATTGTGTCCCACTTGTTGTTGATTCTTCACAAAAAAATACAGTTTTATATCTTTATGTTTGAAGCCTGAAATGTGGCAAAAGGTCGCAAAGTTCAAGGGGGCCGAATACTTTCGCAAGGCACTGTATTTTCCCGTTTGCAAAATGTTTTTCTACAGTGTGACAAAAGGAATGCAACCCAGGCCATAGCAGTGTCGAACACATCATAGTCACATATGGACTCATGCAACTCCATTCCATAGACATTTCCATTCAATTGAATAGAATATTATCGGTGAACACATCTTTTCATCTATCCTACTGTGAGAAGTCTGATTAATCATTTATTTCTGTGATCATTATCATCATCATCATCTTGTAAAGTATTTTGCATGCCCCACTTACACATCAAACTATAGCAATTATTTTCTAAAATGTGTTCCTTTTCTCCTTTGAAATCAATTTATTGACACAAGCAGCTATTACATAGATATAATGGTCTAGCTGAATGTAGAAATCCTACGGAGTGCGCTTTAAAATATTCACCCAGCATCACATGTAATATATTAAATTTGCTCAGCACCGCTAGTGTTTGGAAGTCTGCCCATTAACATTGCCTGATTAGAATGTAGCCTCTGTGTGAAGAGGAGCGCACAGTCACATGCACACACACGCGCGTGAATCCACTTGAGATACATGTTATTGCTAGAGGCGGCGTGGGTGCACAGCAACTGTTTCTGTTTCGAGTCGGAAGTTGCCAAAAGCACACAGGCACCGTGGGGGGCACCTCTCTGGCTGCCTGCAGCTGCCAGGACCCCAAAGCTTCAACAAGCCGCCTGGAGGCATCCGGAGAGTGGGTCCTGCTCAGGGTCAGCTGTTACACACATACATGCACATATACAAACACATATACACACATACACACACACTCAGCTGGTGCAGTAAGACTCACATCCACATATGCAGACACAAAGCAATAAGCAAGTTGTGGGTCGTATATAGGGTTGCAAAGGGTCGGAAACCGTTTCGGTAAATTTCCAGATTTTTTTTATGGGAATTTAAGCTTTGGAATTTTGCTTAAATTCATTTTTAAAAAGTTGGCTTATAACAGTGAACCTGTTTTGTGGGATACACATAAGGGAATTCTAGGTCTTGTGGCATATTTTGGTTAAACTATCCCCAATCCAATGGAATTGCAACCCTCTGCATGCACAGTGCATTCTTTCATCACATGTACAGCTGATTCTCAAGATCTTGGACATGAGATGCTATTGAGCCCACACTACTACACTGTCTGAGCCTAGGACTACATACTTTCTGGTAAAATGGGATTACAATACTGGGTGGTATAGTTGATAGTTGATTTCTTCAAACCAAGCTGCTTACCTATTGCAGATTCAGTCTTCCCAGCCTGGTGCAGGTCTACAATTTTGTTTCTGGTGTCCTTTGACAGCTCTTTGGTCTTGGCCATAGTGGAGTTTGAAGTGTGACTGTTTGAGGTTGTGGACAGGTGTATTTTATACTGATAACAAGTTCAAACAGGTGCCATTAATATAGTATATTTGATATGACATACATGATTTTTTGTTAACTAGTAAATAGTAGCCTACAGCAAAATGTGTTTAAATCAATTCTAACTTGTTAACAATTTCTGCTAGTTAGTTTTTGCTACCATGTGGGTTTTAGCTTGCTTGAGCCTGCTAACTGAGGAGTGTTAATTCACCTGTTTCCATACACATACAGTGGGGCAAAAAAGTATTTAGTCAGCCACCAATTGTGCAAGTTCTCCCACTTAAAAAGATGAGATAGGTCTGTAATTTTCATCACAGGTACACTTCAAATATGACAGACAAAATGAGAAAAGAAATCCAGAAAATCACATTGTAGGATTTTTAATGAATTTATTTGGAAATTATGGTGGAAAATAAGTATTTGGTCACCTACAAACAAGCAAGATTTCTGGCTCTCACAGACCTGTAACTTCTTCTTTAAGAGGTTCATCTGTCCTCCACTCGTTAACTATATTAATGGCACCTGTTTGAACTTGTTATCAGTATAAAATACACCTGTCCACAACCTCAAACAGTCACACTCCAAACTCCACTATGGCCAAGACTAAAGAGCTGTCAAAGGACACCAGAAACAAAATTGTAGACCTGCACCAGGCTGGGAAGACTGAATCTGCAATAGGTAAGCAGCTTGGTTTGAAGAAATCAACTATGGGAGCAATTATTAGGAAATGGAAGAGACATACAAGACCACTGATAATCTCCCTCGATCTGGGGCTCCACGCAAGATCTCACCCCGTGGGGTCAAAATGATCACAAGAACGGTGAGCAAAAATCCCAGAACCACACGGGGGGACCTAGTGAATGACCTGCAGAGAGCTGGGACCAAAGTAACAAAGCCTACCATCAGTAACACACTATGCCGCCAGGGACTCAAATCCTGTAGTGCCCGACATGTCCCCCTGCTTAAGCCAGTACATGTCCAGGCCCGTCTGAAGTTTGCTAGAGAGCATTTGGATGATCCAGAAGAAGATTGGGAGAATGTCATATGGTCAGATGAAATCAAAATATAACTTTTTGGTAAAAACTCAACTCGTCGTGTTTGGAGGACAAAGAATGCTGAGTTGCATCCAAAGAACACCATACCTACTGTGAAGCATGGGGGTGGAAACATCATGCTTTGGGGCTGTTTTTCTGCAAAGGGACCAGGACGACTGATCCGTGTAAAGGACTGATCCGTGAAAACCTCCTTCCATCAGCAAGGGCATTGAAGATGAAACGTGGCTGGGTCTTTCAGCATGACAATGATCCCAAACACACCACCCGGGCAACGAAGGAGTGGCTTCGTAAGAAGCATTTCAAGGTCCTGGAGTGGCCTAGTCAGTCTCCAGATCTCAACCCCATAGAAAATCTTTGGAGGGAGTTGAAAGTCTGTGTTGCCCAGCAACAGCCCCAAAACATCACTGCTCTAGAGGAGATCTGCATGGAGGAATGGGCCAAAATACCAGCAACAGTGTGTGAAAACCTTGTGAAGACTTACAGAAAACATTTGACCTCTGTCATTGCCAACAAAGGGTACATAACAAAGTAATGAGAAACTTTTGTTGTTGACCAAATACTTATTTTCCACCATAATTTGCAAATAAATTCATTAAAAATCCTACAATGTGATTTTCTGGATTTTTTTTCCAAATAGTTGAAGTGTACCTATGATGAAAATTACAGGCCTCTCTCATCTTTTTAAGTGGGAGAAATTGCACAATTGGTGGCTGACTAAATACTTTTTTGCCCCACTGTACATAAAAATATTTATCTTACAAAGGAGTTGCTTAATCTAACTGCTTAACTATTTATCTCTACACAGAATTGTATTTGGTTTTTTTACTCATTTTTTCCTAATCTTAAAAGGAAAATGCCACGGGCACTATTTGATGTGTCGAGACATTTCACTGCAGTTAATGTAGAAGGAAAAGCTGTGTACATTTGCAAATACTGTGCCAAATCATATGTGAAGAATGCAACAAAGATGCAGAATCATCTGGCCAAGTCCATAAAGTTCCCTCAGCGCTCACAACAGCAACCTCTAACAAAAGTCCCTCTACTTCTATTCGAGGTGAAAATGATGAATCAGACACCTTATCGATTGCGACAGCTCATAGTCCTCCTGGAATCATATGTTTTTTGACTCAATGGAGGAACGTAGTCAGAGAAATGCTGATGAATGTCTTGCTTGAGCTGCGTACGCAACTGGTTCACCTCTGATGCTCACAGGCAATGTGTATTGGGAGAGATTTCTGAATGTTCTTCGCCCAGCATTCACCCCTCCAACCAGACATGCTTTATCTACTCATTTGCTGGATTCAGAGTTCAACAGAGTTCAAGTGAAGGTCAAGCAAATCATAGAGAAAACAGACTGTATTGCAATCATCCATGACCTTGGACCACAGAAGGTATTTGCACTGGTGACAGACAATGCTGCGAACATAAAGGCTGCTTGGTCTAAAGTGGAGGAGTCCTACCCTCACATCACACCCATTGGCTGTGCTGCTCATGCATTGAATCTGCTCCTTCGGGGACATCATGACACTGAAAACAATGGCTACACTCTACAAGAGAGCCAAGGAAATGGTTAGGTATGTGAAGGGTCATCAAGTTATAGCAGCAATCTACCTCACCAAGCAAAGTGAGAAGAATAAGAGCACCACATTGAAGCTTCCCAGCAACACCCCCGTACATTGAAACACTGATCCCCGCTATTGTTATTCATTGCTGTTCTTTAATCAGTTGTTTTTCTTATCTTTGACCTTGTTCTTCATTGTTTATTTCCTTAAAACTGCATTGTTGGCTAAGGGCTTGAAAGTAAGCATTTCACTGTTGTGTTCGGCGCATGTGACAAATCAAATTAGATTCGATTTGATTTGGTCATCACGTTTGACAGTCTCCTGGAGGGGAAGGAGTCTCTCCAAGAAATGGCCATATCACAGTCTGCCGATATGGACAGCCCCATCAAGAGGATCCTCCTGGATGATGTATTTTGGGAGAGAGTGGTAAAAGCAGCCTGAAACTCCTGAAACCTACAGCAGTAGCCATTGCACGGATTGAGGGAGACGATCAATGCGGTCCTGTCTGATGTTCAGACTCTGCTTGCAGATGAAAGAGAAGGAATCCGTACTGCCCTGCCCACGTCACTGTTGCTCCAAGCAGAGGAAACTGCAGTTCTGAAATAAATACATCAAAAAGCGTGAAGACTTCTGCCTGAAGCCCATACACGCCGCAGCGTACATGTTGGACCCCAAGTATGCTGACAAGAGCATCCTGTCTGCCGCAGAGATCAACAAGGCCTATGGTGTCATCACTACCATGTCTCGCCCCCTTGGCCTGGATCAGGGCAAGGTTCTTGGCAGTCTGGTGAAGTACACTTCCAAGCAAGGGCTTTGGGATGGAGATGCAATATGGCAGTATTGCCAACATATCTTGCCACCTGGTGGAAGGGACTTTGTGGATCAGAGGCTCTTTCCCCTGTTGCCTCCATCATCCTCCAAGTCCCACCAACATCAGCCACCTCAGAGCGCAATTGGTCCTTGTTTGGGAACACACACACCAAAGCACGCAACAGGCTGACCATTACAAGGGTTGAAATATTGGTGACAACGAGCCATCCTCAACACGGTTGGAAAGTGACCGTGAAGATGAGGCCTCAGAGTCTGATGTTCAAGAGGTGGACATTGAGGAGGTCCAGGGAGAAGACATGGAAGCCTGAGAGGAAGACAATCAAAGATTTCATTTCTAGACTAGAATTTTACAGATGTATGTTGAAAATGTTTTTGGGAGATGCAATGGATCATTCAATAGTCCCTTTCTTTTGTTGTTCAGTGAAATCATCCCATGTGAAGAGTGAACTCATTTAATTAAAGTTACATTCGTAACTAAATTGTTTTTTTCTATTTCTATTGGAAGGATTTAATCGTTTGCAATTATGTCTACTTATGATAAGGTAAAAGGTTTCTGTCTCCAAATGATAAATAAATATATCCAATGCAAAAAAACATCTACATTTAAATGGTATTAATATTAATTTGCATATATTTCCGTTAATTCCCACAGAAAATTTCCACCTCTGAATATTCCCCAAAATGTGCAACCCTGGTCATATACATGGAAAATAAATAAATAAATCAGGTATGGTCTATGAAACACACACACACATACGCACACACACACACGGAATCAAGTGTGCAGAAGGAAAACAGAAAGAATGCACAGACACACGGCTGCATGCATACACACACACAGGAGATAAAGGTGTGACTCACACACAGGAGGGACCCGGTAAAACTGACATACACATCAATCAAGCAGTCCCAGCTGTCAGTCCCTCTCTTCCTCCCTCTTAGACACACGGCCTGATTCTAACACACCCACACACACTGGACTGTAGTGGACTGGACCCCTGTCTCTGTCTCTCTTCCCCCTCCCGTGACTCAGTGGACAGCTCCTCTCCTCCTTTCTGTCTCCAGAGCAGCGTTTGGATCCGTCACACCCAGTGAAGCGATGCTCGTTCCTCCGCTGTGCCCAACTCTCCCCCCTCTCTCTCTCTCTCTCTCTCTCTCTCTCTCTTTTTTCTCTCCCTTTTTTCCCCCCAGCTTTTTTCAGGGCTGCCAGCAAGAGGGAGCTCGCACCCCCCAAAGGGATTCCACTCAGAAGGTCCGCCAGCCAAGCCAGAAGCGCCCCTCTCGCCGCCCGCCCGCTCACCCCCCTGCCCGCTCGCCTCCCTGCTCACCCGTGCTCATGCTTGCATTCCAATGCCTTGAGCGGCGGGGGGCGCCCAAAGTTACTGTGGAAGCTCCGCAGTCGAAAACACTCTCACTGTGTTTGGGATCGTTTCACCTCTTTCATTTATAAAAACAGGGACATTGCACCCGTTGGTATTGTTCACATTGAATCTTTGAATGCACCAATGAACTGCTCTACGAAGTGTTATGCTAACCAAAACAATAAGTACTCTCCTAAAAAGGTGACATGCAGTATCATATGTAAGGTTTTTAGTTTGAGCGACTTTTCGAACATGGCCACAATGGCTATCATGGCCAAAGATGCATCAGTACCAATCAATAATGATGAATCTATTTGAATGAATTCATCTTCCCAGAGGCTGTCCCTTCACAGTGCCAAGCAGCCCAAGGACGGAGTCTGAAATCCACTGTGTTACGCTTTTCATCCCAACCCTCCTTCTCTTTCTTCCATTGCAGGTTTAAGATTGTCTGTCTGTCCCCCATTTTGCCGGTTGACATTTGAGTAATTTAGCAGACAACTCTTATCCGGAGCAACTTACAGTACTGAGTGCGTACTTTTTCACAACTTTTTTCCCGTGCTGGTGCCCCGCAGGAATCGCACTCCCAACCGTAGGCGTTGCAAGCGCTATGCTCTACCAACTGAGCTACACGGGTGTGAGTGGGACTGCATGGAATCCTGGATCTACAAATCACTGTGCATCCCCAAACAACTTCTCATTATGTGATCGAGATCGGCGATTCTGTGCCTCGCCTTGCTCAAACCGATCCCCTCAAATAAAACGCTGATTGTCTACTGAGGAGTGAACATTGTCCCCTGTCTAAATACTTCAAAACCACCCTTCCACCCTTGAACTAACCACTGACCTAAACACATTTGTATAGGTGTAAGCAACGTATCCATCACATAGCATTCAACAATCCAGCTATATCAGATCAAGGACGTCTTCAATGAAGGGTAGAAGGATTGGTATTGGAAGAGGGCAATTGCCTTGGGCTGAGCTGCAGGGTTGAGTTACAGTATGAGTAGAGAGAGGAGTAGTGGTGGAGTGCATTAGCAGTGTATGGCAGCGGAGGCGAAGGTGGCACAGGAACCAGTGTGAAGCAAAACGCCGCAGTACAGAATCCAATCCCTCCAAGTAGGTCACAAGTGGAGGGGGGAGCAGAGATGAAAGAGAAGCATAGCGAAAGAGAGGGAGGATCAGAGAGCTTTACTGTAGAACGCCTATCTCTCGTCCTCTCTCTCTCTCTCTCTCTCTCTCTCTCTCTCTCCGTCTCTCTCTCTCTGACTCGGACTGATCCTTCTGAGGAGTAGGGTGGCACTACCCACTCTAACTATCCTATGCAGGGATACTGGACAGGTATTATCTTGAAATTGGTGATAACGCTGGTATTATCAGGGCGGAGGACTGTCAAAGGAGGGGATGCCATGCCACTCTGCGCGGCCCACAAAAAGTGGTTTAGGTATATTTTTGGGCATGTCATTGTCCATTGCTAGCCACGGGAAAAACAGAATTGTGAAATGCGTGTGTGTGTGTGTTCATGACCAAAATGTGGACACCTGCTCGTCGAATATCTCATTCCAAAATCATGGGCATTAATATGGAGTTGGTCCCCTCCCTTTGCTGCTATAACAGCCTCCACTCTTCTGGGAAGGCTTTCCACTAGATGTTGGAACATTGCTGCGATGACCTGCTTCCATTCAGCTACAAGAGCATTAGTGAGGTCGGGTACTGATGTTGGGCGATTAGACCTGGCTCGCAGTCGGTGTTCCAATTCATCCCAAAGTGTTAAGATTTCTCTTCACTGGAACTAAGGGGCCTAGCACGAACCATGACAAAACAGCCCCAGACCATTATTCCTCCTCCAACAAACTTTACAGTTGACACTATGCATTAGGGCAGGTAACGTTCTCCTGGCATCCGCCAAAACACAGATTTGTCCTTTCGGACTGCCTCATGGTGAAGCGCAATTTATCACTCTAGAGAATGCATTTCCACTGCTCCAGAGTCCAATGTTGGCAAGCTTTACACCACTCCAGCCGACGCTTGGTAATCTTATGTTTGTGTGCGGCTGCTTGGCCATGGAAACCCATTTCATGAAGTTTCAGACAGTTATTGTGTTGACGTTGCTTCCAGAGGCAGTTTGGAACTCGTATGTTGCAACCGAGGAGAGACCATTTTATACACGCTACGCGCTTCAGCGGTTCCATTCTTTGAGCTTGTGTGGCCTACCACTTCACGGCTGAGATGTTGTTGCTCTTACAGTTGACCGGGGCAGCTCTAGCAGCACTAGCAGGGCAGAAATTTGACGAACTGACTCGTTGGAACGGTGACATCCTATAACGGTCCCACATTGAAAGTCACTGAGCTCTTTAGTAAGGCCATTCTCCTGCCATTGTTTTCCTATGGAGATTGCATGGCTGCGTGCTCGATTTGATACACCTGTCAGCAACGGGTGTGCTGAAATAGCCGAATCCACCAATTTGAAGGTGGACATACTTTTGTATATACAGTGTATGTTCTGCCCAGATGCTCAGGTGTTGCACAGACGTACATAAGCAAACACTGCAGACATATACACATACACGCTAACAAAGACATGGCGTACATAAGTGATGCGCAGGTTTGACTTTATTTCGCGTTAGTGCGTAAGCCTAAGCTTTAAGGCTTAACTGTACGCGCGCCAAACACATGCCAATTGCCAAATGCTTTTGCGAACTCGGGCTGAAAAGGTTCACGCTGATCCACTCAGGCAAAAAGGATCATGTCTGAGTTGAATTCAACAAGAGAAAAGCTGCATAATGGAGATTTGAAAATAAAGAGAAGGGAGGGCCACAACAGTGGCCTAATGTTTGGGAAATATGTTGTGCGTGACGATTGTGAGGCGCTAGGCAAATTCGACAGTCACAAAAGAATACGGAACATCAAGGGAACTGCACTGCTCAGATGGGTTAAATAGTAACTGAAATCTGGACACTGACTTATAGGTCTATAACCGCTCACATAGCCTTAATATTAACTCCTGCAGAATTAAGCAGTTCTTGCAGTAAAATAATTCAACAAATGTACATTTTGACCCTGGAACAGGATTGAAGAGAATAAATGGACGGTTAGGGAGCGTCTATAAAGATGCTATCTTTATCAGCATCATAAAAAGCTGACAGTATTTCAACCACATAAAATATGCATCCAAGACAAACTCAAATCGTTTCAGAAATGTGTTGGGTTGATATCACATCTTTAAATTCCCTTAAAACCGGTCAAACTGATGTCATTTGAAATCTTTCCTATTTTTTATTGCATTTTCTCCCCGTCCCTTGTCTTCGCTCTGCACGAGAGAAGCAGAGATGAAAGAGAAAACTATCGATGTATGACGTAGGACCGGGGAGGTGTAACTGCATTGGAGCTGTCAAATCGGTGAGTAGCTGCTCTTGATCATTGTCACAAAGCCAGACCCGTCCCACTCACGTTCGAAGTTCAGAACGAGAAAGTGTAAGCTATATTGAAATAATGACGCTTAAATTGAAAATCATTCAACAAAATAATGAGATTTTTTTATCAGCCTAACCCAGGTGTAGTTTACATCTCTCATTCCAGTGTTTGAACTTGTAAACAAGGCTGCACGGGATTTCTCGTAATGCGACTCCGCTTTAGGTATAATGCCAGGAGCCGCTTGTGGATATGACAGCTCTAACGCAGTTCCACCTACAACACCGCCAAAACAGTCGCTAAGCGGATGTCGTCTAAAGCGGATCTGATTGAATAGAGTCCCAAGTAATGACAGAACAGAAACTGCATGTATCTAATTATTATAGACAAGTTGATTAACAAATAATAATTCCGGCATCTCTGACTGTGGAGCACATTTTCTATATTTGTGGGTTAGGGGGTCGGGTGTGGGCCTCAGATTCTCACTTTATCACCTGTAGTCAGGTGGTTGCGGACGGGTGCATCACTAGTGTGCATAGACGTGTTTTTGTGTGAGGAGGGTGGGGTTTGTGTATGTGTGTGTGTGTGTGTGTGTGTGTGTGTAGTTACCTGAGCACACTTCCTGGTAGTTGGGGTTGGGTGTGTGTCCCCCTGAATAGCCCACCTGGGTAGAGAACACCCCCGATTTCTGCCAGAAGCGCTTTTCAGGCCCCCAGAAACAGCCCATACCTGGCCCAGAGAGAGACATACTTAAGACATGATCTAAGGTCAGTTTGACACAGTTTTACCTCATAGACTCCAGCCACCCTAGTCATAGACTGTTCTCTCCGTTACCGCACCTCAAGCGGTATCGGAGTGCCAATTCTCGGTCCAAGAGGCTTCTAAACAGCTTCTACCCACAAAGCCAGAAGACTCCTGAACATCTAATCAAATGGCTACCCAGACTACTTGCATTGTCCCCCCCCCGCCCTTATTTTATGCCGCTGCTACTCTCTGTTATTATCTATGCATAGTCACTTTAATAACTCTACCTACATGTACATATTAACTCAATTACCTCGACTAACCGGTGCCCCCGCACATTGACTCTGTATTGGTACCCCCTGTATATAGCCTCGCTATTGTTATTTTACTGCTGCTCTTTAATTATTTGTTACTTTTATTTCTTATTTATGGCGGTATTTTCCTTAACTGCATTGTTGGGTAAGGGCTTGTAAGTAAGCATGTCACTGTAAGGTCTACTACACCCGTTGTATTCGGCGCATGTGACAAATGTAATTTGATTTGATTTTGTCAAGTTTAGAATTTGGGGAGGGTAAGCTGATCCTAGATGATCAAAAACACATACTCTATCAATACTACTGTGTTCCTCCATATAACACTACGGTATACTAATAACACTGCTACTATTGTTCATAAGACTGCAATATGACCACAGCTAACGAGAACCAATGAAAAGTGAAAGCGGTCATCGGTGGCAGCGGTCATTTGAAAGAGATTGAGGCTTACCAAACATGATGGTCTCCATGCCCTCTGGAAACGGCTCCACTGTGGGGTTGCCATTGACAGCATGCTTCTCTATGGGGGGAGGGGAGGGGGAGAGAGAAAGAGAGAGAGAGAGGAGAGAGAGAGAAATGACAGTCAGTATCTTTGTGTATAATATGGTTTGTGCAATTCAAATGAAAATGGTGACGACCGACGATGACGGATTAATATGAGACCATCAACATCACAGCATCAGAACCCTGACCAGTGAGTGGCGACATCAACATGCCATTGTGAGAGTATGTATGTGCCATGCTGCTTAACAGTAGTGGATGGAGGTCAGGAGGACAAAGGTCACCACAGCGGAGCAGGGTAAAGTGGCACTAGTCAGGCGATGTTCCAGTAAAAATCTCTCCCTCCCTCCCCCTCCTCCCCTTCTCCTCTCCTCTCCCCAGGTAAACTAAAACGGTGGCATGCTGCATGGGTCGGATTAATGACCGCTTTGGCAAGCTGGCCTGTTCTTGCTAAGCGGGATCAGAGCCGGGTGGCTCTAGAGTTGGAAGACACTAAGAAGATTAAATGGTTCTGACCCCCATTTCTAACCCCACCCTAGGGCTGGGCGGTATACCGTTTTTTTTTGCGATATACTGGTAATGATGCACGGACCGGTTTTTGGTTTTTACTTTACCTTCTATAACGGTATTTGAATGTTTGGATTGTTAAATGTGATACGCCGTGTGTAACGTCCATTTTTATTGTTTACTCCGCTACTTGAGTCATTCCTTCTCCGCTCTCTCTCTCTTTCCACACAGACCTCGTCCCACCTCCTGTCACTCAAGGAGCGCATTGGACGTTCCTCAACCACGAGACACTTGCGTTCAGTCTGCATGGTCAATGCAGCACATGCAACAATGTTGACGACAATGACGCCGTTTTCACTTTGCTTCTTAATATAAATCTACTAGCAGCATTCTATAATATCACTATTAGCTTGTGCTTCTTACATCTGCAAACAGCTAGTTTGCCATTTCTTAGCAAGTTGTTCCTAAATCTTGGTGGACGCTAATGCTAATCGCTAGCTGGCTAATAAATGTACGGAGTAAGAGCAAGCGTAATTAGCTATACAGCCTGATAATACCAGTGATGGTGTAGACCTAAATCAGCATGTTGTTTGGGCAACAGTGTCTTCTAAATTAAAGAGGTAAACGCAAAGTAAGAATATGTTAGCTACATGAAGTAGCTAAGAGAAAACATTCAATGTAGCCAAAGATGATTTATTTTCATGTCAAACCACACTTTATTAAACGTGCCCACTAGTATATTCTAACTATATAATTAGAATATACATTATATTCCCATGATTCCAACAGTTAACCCAAGTGATTTGCTCTAAATCGCAAGTCAAATTGCAACATTTGGTTAAAAATAAGGCCCAGATTACGTGCCAATATCATGCAGCCCTACGTGGCAGTGTGGAGATGATCTCAAATGCAAATGAAAATGCTGACGTTTTGGGGGTTTGAAGTTGAACAGTATAAAACAATCAGAATGGAGAAACACCCATTGAAATCACTTAGAATGTATGTGTTGCCACCTTAGGGTCACGCACTACTTATAACACAAATGTAGAACTTTTATTATTAAAAAAACATCAAATACCATCAAATACCGTCATAACGTCAATTGTTTTTTTTAAATAGCGTGAGATAATGTTTTGTCCATATCGCCCAGCCCTTACCCCACCCTTCCCTACCTCAAACCAACCAGCAGCCATTTCTGTCAAGGGGGTCAAAACGTGGAAAGATGCATTCGCTTTGTATGACCCTGGTGGCATGGTGGAAATGGCTGTCGTGCCAAACTGTGCCCCTTGTTATTGAAAAGAACCTGAAAAACAAATGATATGCTACATATACGGAAGTGGTTGCGGGAGCGGTGCATCGATGCCAACTGTGCCGATATGGATGGAATAAATGAAATGGAAATAAAGCGCAAAGTATAAAACTGAAAGACTAACCAGCACACAGATTAATGCTAACACGACTGAGGTGACTTAGTCCGTAAATCTCTAACCGAGCCAGGCTGGTTTACACTGCTTCACGGACTCATTTTAGTTTGTGGATAAACGCACACACACACACACACACACACACACACACACACACACAGACACACACACCAGAGTGTAAAAGGGGGCGTTTGCTTGCTTTTGGTCAGTGTTATATCTGGGTGAATTTCAGATCATGTTTGACATTAACCTGAATAGTGAAGATCTCCAATCGCCAGGTGCCACCCGGTTGTGTGTGTGGTTGTTTTAATATGCTCAATGTTATCTCTACAGTGGACTGCTGTCACTGTCAGTTAGGGAAATATCATATAATAGAAATGATGGATGTAATTGTGATCCTAAAGCCACACACAATGGATAGCTTGGGTTGTAATTTTAGACTTCTGATGAAATGACTAGCGACCTAAAGGCATACAGTGCCTTCGGAAAGTATTCAGACCCCCTGACATTTTGTTACGTTACAGCCTTATTCCCTCATCAAGCTACACACAATACACAATACCCCATAATGACAAAGCAAAAACAGGTCTTTAGAATTTTTTGCTAATTTATAAAAAATATTTAAAAGACAGAACACATTTACATAAGTATTCAGACCCTTTACTCAGTACTTTGTTGAAGCACTTTTGGCAGCGATTACAGCATCAAGTCATCTTGGGGATGACGCTACAAGCTTGGCACACCTGTTTCTTCCATTCTTCTCAGCAGATCCTCTCAAGCTCTGTCGGGGGATGGGGAGCGTCGCTACACAGCTATTAACAGGTCTCTCCAGAGATGTTCGATCGATCGGGTTCAAGTCCTGGCTCTGGCTGGGCCACTCAAGGACATTCAGAGGCTTGTCCTGAAGCCACTCCTGCGTTGTCTTGACTGTGTGCTTAGGGTTGTTGTCCTGCTGGAAGGTGAATCTTTGCCCCAGTCTGAGGTCCTGAGTGCTCTGGAGCAGGTTTTCATCAAGGAGCTCTCTGTACTTTGCTCTGTTCATCTTTGCCTCGATCCTGACTAGTCTCCCAGACCCTGCAGGTGAAAAACATTCCCACAGCATGACTCTGCCACCACCATGCTTCACAGTAGGGATGGTGCCAGGTTTCCTCCAGATGTGACGCTTGGCATTCTGGCCAAAGAGTTCAATCTTGGTTTCATCAGACCAGAGAATCTTGTTTCTCATGGTCTGAGAGTCCTTTAGGTGCCTCTTGTTAAACTCCAAGCAGGCTGTCATGTGCCTTTTAATGAGGAGTGGCTTCTGTCTGGCCACTCTACCATGATTGGTGGAGTGATGTTGAGATGGTTGTCCTTCTGGAAAGTTTTCCCATCTCCACAGAGGAACACTGGAGCTCTGCCAGAGTGACCATCGGGTTCTTGGTCACCTCCCTGACCAAGGCCCTTCTCCCCCGATTGCTCAGTTTGGCCGGGCAGCCAGCTCTAGGAAGAGTCTTGATGGCGCCAAATGTTTTTCTTTTAAGAATTGAGGCCACTGTGTTCTTGAGTACCTTCAGTGCTGCAGACATTTTTTGGTACCCTTCGCCAGATATGTTCCTCGACACAATCCTGTCTCAGAGCTCTACAGACAATTCCTTTGACCTCATGGCTTGGGTTTTGCTCTGACATGCACTGCCAGCTGTGGGACCTTATATAGACAGGTGTGTGCCTTTCCAAATCATATCCAATCAATTGAATTTACCATAGGTGGACTCCAATCAAGTTGTAGAAACATCTCGAGGATGATCAATGGAAACAGGATGCACCTGAGCTCAATTTCCAGTCTCATAGCAAAGGGTCTGAATACTTATGTAAATTAAATTTACATTTTTTATAAATGTGAAAACATTAATTTTTTTTAAAACTGTTTTTCACTTGTTCATTATGGGGTATTGTGTGTAGATTGCTGAGTATTATGTTTTATTTAATCAATTTTAGTATAAGGCTGTAACGTAACAAAATGTGGGGGAAAATCAAGGGGTGTGAATACTTTCCAAATGCACTGTGTGTAATAGGGTCCATACAAATAGATGTTATATAGCATTTCAGCTTGAGATCCAGTAAATACCCACAATATGAAATGTATTGACTTGTGTGGAGAAGAAAGTAGATAAATACGATAACTTGGCCAACACGGAGTTCTTTCGAAAATAGAAAAGCCAACATTGCGACAAATCAATGTAAACCCTGAACCCCAGAGCAGCCATCTTGAATGACGGGGCGCCAGTGGAAAGTCTCTAATATCATACGTCTGCAGACAGTTTCTCCTGACGAAAAACAACCTTGATCAGGAAAAACTCCTGATCCTAATGTTGGGATAGATCGCTTCGAGCAGACACTCGTCTTACTGCGCTCCCCCGTGTCAGGTTACATCTTGAGCCAGTAGGTAGACTGGCCTTGCCACCCTATTCATGGGCACACTCATACCCCTACCACCCACCACCCTCTCACAAGGATCAGGCAAACGGCAGTATCGCATTATTGCAAGAAGGCAATGAGTGGAGAAATAAGTGGAGAGAGGACAGAAAAGCAAGAGTGGGAGGAGTAGGAGAAGAAGAAGGAGGAGTGTAGGATGCCAAATGCTTAAAAAAGAGAAAAGAAAATCGCCAGGGAGAAGCAACAGATGACCGTGGCAGAGGGATGGACGGCGAGATTCTTTTGGCTTCCGAGACCGCCATGCCTTTGGGCAGCAAATAAACGCAATGGCACGGGCGCCAGGTCCAAAAAGTGAACGGGGGTCGAAAAAACAAACAAACAAGGAATTAAATATGTAAAAACAGAGAAGGCCAAGAACACGCTGACATGTAGCGGTCGTCAACAGAATCTAGCTCAGCGCCAAAATCTCTCTCTCTCTCTCTCTATTCTCTCGTTCTCCCTCTCTCTCTCTGTGTTCCTGCCTTCTCTCTCTTCACACCCCCTCCTCTCCTCCCACCATGTTCCTATCATCAGCCTCTCTCTCCCTTACACACACACACACACACACACACACACACACACACACACACGAAAGCCACATCTCCTTGGAGCACACACACCAACCTCTGCTGTGGGTATTTCTCCCATGGAGCCCTGGCAGAGGTCCAGATGATTTCAGGATGACTCTTTTCACTGAGCCCAGTCCCCCCGCCATTGCCAGCGGGCGCCTTTGCCAACAACACCCCACCTTACAAATAGCACCGAGGAGGCAAAATAACTGGTTGAATATGCCAGCAATGGAGAGGAGGGAGAGAAAGGGAATAAGGGAGGGTGGTGGTGAGCTTACAAAAGGATACAACGTGTGAAAAATACTTTTGGTGTGACTTGGATAAAATATGGGCGTTTCCCTTTGTCCTTTGTTTTTGGAGGAAATTGAAAAGCGCCTACAGTCAAACCGTAAAGCAGTAGTAATCAGTAATCAGACAGCGTTTGTTGGATTATTTGGTTTTTAATTGTGGCGGTAGAAATAAAACAACTCCGCAAACCATCGGCTACCACGTTCGGTCAAAACTTGCTTTAGCCAGCCTCTCCACCGGTCATGGTAGGGCGAACTTCGCTCTTTTGCTACCAGATAGTATGTCCAGTTCTGTCACCGAACTGGAGTCTTCCTTTGTTAGCCTTTCGTGCCACTGTAACATTCCTGCGTTTTTCGTCCGCGGATACAGATTCCTGCTGCACACGTAAATATGAGAGAATCCAGGTTTCCGGGAATCGGGGATTCCATGCCAATGCTGTGATGTAGAGGTTGCATTCCAGACTTTTAACTTCTCCCAAGTGGCATTGTCCCTCTCTTTCTCTCTCTCTCTCTCTCTCTCTGTCCCCTCACACAGGCTGGCAGACAGTCCGGCATGAGGCGAAGGTTGGCGCTTTCTACTGGTGCCAACTACGCTCTGCTGCACCGCAAAGCATCATGGGATGATAAGTCGGGATGAGGCGAAGCGAGGCATTGTGGGGAGATGTAGGTGGGATGGAGCAATATGGTGGTGGTGATGGTGGTCTGTAGTTGTATAGCTATTGGAAAGAAGAGGTGAGTGAGCCTTGAGCTCTTCTGAGTGAGAAAAAAATACATGACAAACAAAATGGTTTTTCATTTGGAGTGTTGTGGCTGAAAGTTCAAAACTAAACTTACTATACTATCTTTTTCTGTGAGTAAAAATAGTCATTGGTATATCTACACGGTCAGCATATTTGAAAAAGTTCCAAAAGCTATTTGCAACGGGCCACTAGTAGTGAAGCATTAAAAGCGACGACTTTCGCTAGTTCAGCCAAAGCGAGACAGCATTAAGTGGGAAACCTGGGGTTGTGGGCAAGTTTGTGCTAACGTTTAAACAGTGAGGGAGAAGGGGAGACCACAGACCGTCAGAACATTCATCCCCCGTGCTTCCCATATAACGTGTATCCTAGCAACCATTTCCGGTTGCTATGGAGAGGACTCCCGCCCCATCACCCGATTGATCTTGACTGCTACAGTCAGCAAGATGGAGCTGCTACAGTATGGAATCTGAGGAATTGATAACTTCAGGAGGTACAAGGAAAGACGGCAGCATGCAACAGAATACTGAAGAAAATACAAAATACACTAGGCTACGGGGAAAACCAAAGAGCAAGCCGTGTTAAGGTAGCCTCTATTCCAAAACAAAAGCATGCGGATTCTTTATCAGTTATGACTCCTTCTCTACAGTAGGCTATATCCTGACTGTCAGCGGCTACTACTATGATGCCATATCAAACCAAATACAAGCCAACCAGTCATTCCCTCTGCTGTCTGTCATCTGAAGCTAAGCAGGCTTGGGCCTGGTCAGAACCTGGATGGGAGACCATCTGGGCTACTGACAAGAGACTGGGTCATATCAGGGATACTGACACCATGTAGGAAACATGACCTGCATTGACAGGACAAATGTTGGTCGATAGCCCACATCAGAGAAATGACATTACAAGTTCCTTTCAGAGAACAACAGTTAGGCAAGTGTGGGCTCCCGAATGGCGCAGCGGGTCTAAGGCACTGCATCCCAGTGCTAGAGGTGTCACTACAGACCCTGGTTCAATTCCAGGCTGTATCACAACCGGCCATGGGAGTCACAAAGGGCGGCGCACAATTGGCCCAGTGTCGTCCGGGTTAGGGTTTGGCCTGGGGTAGGCTGTCATTGTAAATAAGAATTTGTTCTGAACTGACTTGCCTAGTTAAATAAAAATTGTGGCAACGCACAGTGTGTAGACATTCACACCACTATAGCCTGTGTGCACTTCCTTCCATGAAGGCCTGAGGTTAAAGTCTGACTTAGGATAGTATTGCCACCTTATCTGTCTATCCTAAAGCTAGGTGTTTCTGGTTAGTGTCTACAGACAACAAGACCACGATTAGGATATAGGCTGAAGTTGAACCATCAACCATGGATAAGTCTTGTGCAGTACATGCAAAAGCATCTGCTCTACTGCTGAGCTACAAGCCTGGGCTTATATTCACAAAGGTTCTCAGAGTAGAAGTGCTGATCTAGGATCATTTTCCGCTTTTAAATACTAATGAATATTATTACATGGACATGGGGACCTGATCATAGATCAGCGTTCCTAATCTGAGATGCTTTGTGAAAACGGGCACTGACACGTTTAGGACCAAGTTGGCCAGGAACAGGGTGTCCTTCTCTCAGTCCCCTCCCAAACCACCCCAACCCCCCCCACGGTGACTAGGGGAGGACAGATTTCCGCCATGCGGTGTCTCCGAGCTGCTCCGACAGACGGCCCGGGAATTTACGACAGGGCGGAGCTTCTCATGCGCATAATGCACAGATGGGCCCCTGGACGCTGCAGTGGGCTGCAGAGCTCCCCAAAATGCTTTGGGTGTGGTGCTCAAGGCCATGCACTAAGCAGCTAGATGGCCAGGGGGAGGGGCGTGGGGGGGTTGACCGGACCTCAAAATCATCCTCTTTGCAATCTCAGGATGGATGATGCATTGCATAATCAATGCCAACAATCTGATATGTCATGTGTGCAGAATGATGTGGTTGGAATCTTGAAATTGGTGATTATGCTTATTACAAAAACAAGTTACATATAGACATTTATAGACACCATCCAAGCACATACTCTCATAAGCATTAAACTCACTCAAATCATCTCAAATAAATAGCCCCTAAAGAATTACACCACAGTGGAGGGGAATGTTTGCAAAGGCTACTTTGTCCAAAAAATATATTTTGTCCATTATGACACAGAGACCAAGTCAAACAACACTTCCAATGATCTGAGGGCAAACTATGTGCCTGATAAAGTGATAACGGTAAATAGTTTGGGATAACTTTGAATATGACTCGTGACCATAAGGTGTAGCCTAACACGTCACAACACTAGGCTCAGGACCACCCCTCATTGGTCGTTAAACCCATATGCCTATAGTTGAACCAGAGAGGTGAAGAACCATATATTAACATAGAAACGTCATGTGACAATCGTCAAAAAACGTGTGCATCGTCATCTGACTTTGCTGTGCCCGGAGGACTTGTAAACAAACATCTTCTGTGGCACGATGTAGTTTTACGAGAGACGTGATTGCATTTACCTGCCACGACCATTTTTTCCTCCCTTCCTTTCAGAGCGCGGTCTTTGGTGGGCATGGCTGTTGTGTCTGCCATGTCTGCGACAGCGAGTGACACAATCAAAAGAAGGCGCCAAGCGAGAAGCAGTTGCGCTTTAGCGGATAACAGTAAACATAGTTCCTTCTGTACTTTGACAGTCTCCATGGCGCTGCGTCGCGCCGCTGTTGCGTTGGGATATGGGAGGAGTAAAACGACAGCGAATGTCCATCAACATGAATATTCAACGTGCGTGCGGGACGTCGTGCACTGAATAATAACTAGGCAGGGGTTAATATGACTTTGGCACAAAAGCCTACAGTGCAGTGTGTGCGTGAAATAAATTAAATTTAAATAAATATCCACATTAAGAACGCCGTTCAGCATGCAAATTAGCTTTTTTTCACCACCCGCCATCGCTCATTCTGGGGGTTAGTTCAGGGCGGTGCATCTGTTTAAACGCAGCAGAGGGCAAAGACAGACTATATATTTTTTCCCCTTTGGTAATTTCCAATCAAATAATTCATGTGTTTTGAACAGTGGTAGAAAACGTGGAAGAAAATGCAAGGTAATTCAATTAAAATAAAGTTTAGGTCTCTTATTGCTCCGCAGACACAACATTTTCCAGATTTGAATGTTCAACCATTTTCCTTTCGTTTGAAATATTTCATTCACTTGTCTGTGAATCCTCCTATATTTACCGAAGAATCGTCACTGAAATGTTTGTGCCATTTTGTTTAGGAGATTGGTGAAATAATCTGCCATATTTGAGTATAATAACCATGCATTTTCTTCCACTGTTACAGTTGAGGTTTATTATCGCTCCAGTGCTGGTACCTGTGTTTAGTGTAAAGTGAATTGGATCGCTGTCAAAAATAAATCCCTTTGTAACAGACTTGTTATAACATGATCTCCATTTTGTGGATGAGGATATGGCCACTTTGATGTTTCTACTAGGCACAGGAAGTTGAATTCAAGTTTGTGCCCAGTGGGTTTCTCTCAAAAACAAGGGGATAATGGGTAAGGGAAGGATGTGTGGTCCATCCCTGCTCACCAAAATGGAGGAGGAAAAGACCACCATCAGACCCATTTTGATGGTGGTAAAGCAGTCTTAGCCACCCTTCTTTTGTTTAGAAGCCAAGAGCTCCGAAACTGTAGTATGTTTTTTGAGATAGGATACTTTGTCAATAACAAGCTTGCCATACATTTTGCTGGAATAACCTTTAAAATTACTTTTTTCTTCATTATAATGTGTGGCCTCTGAATATAAACTAAAACTACCATTATACAAGGTAGAAGATGAAATATTTCAATCACAGGACTTTATTTAAGTTGTTCACCTTGATGTTCACAATCATAAACCAAGAGAACATACCTGTACATCGACTCATAATTCCTGTCTCAGGCAGTGAGAGAGCTTTACTAGGCACTATGCTTTTGAGAGTGTATTAATATGCATATACACTGATTGTACAAAACATTAGGAACACCTTCCTAATATTGAGTTATATATATAACTCCCTTTTGCCCTCAGAACAGCCTCAATTCTTTGGAGCATGGACTCTTCCACAGGGATACAGGCCCATGTTGACTTCAATGCTTCCTAAAGTTGTGTCAAGTTATCTGGAGGTCCTTTGGGTGGTGGACCATTCTCTATACACATGGGAAGCTGTTGACCGTAAAAAGCCCAGCAGTGTTGCAGTTCGTGACACACTTTAACCGGTGACCCTGGCACCTACTACCATACCCTGTCCAAAGGCACTTAAATAGTTTGTCTTACCCATTCAACCTCTGAATGGCACACATATACAATCAATGTCTCTACTGTCTCAAGGCTTAAACATCCTACTTTGACCTGTCTCCTCCCCTTCATCGACACTGATTGAAATGGTTTTAACATGTGACATCAATAAGGGATCATAGCTTTCACCTTGATTCACCTGGTCTGCATGTCATGGAAAAAGCCAGTGTTCCTAATGTTTTGTACACTCAGTGTACATACAGTACCAGTCAAAAGTTTGGACACACCTACTCATTCAAGGGTTTTCCTTTATTTTTACTATTTCCTACATTGTAGAATAATAGTGAATACATCAAAACTATGAAATAACACATACGGAAACATGTAGTAACCAAAAACAAATCAAAATAGATTTTAGATTTTAGATTCTTCAAAGTAGCCATCCTTCGCCTTAATGACATCTTTGCACACTCTTGGCATTCTCTCAACCAGCTTCACCCGGAATGCTTTTCCAACATTGAAGGAGGAGTTGAAGGAGTTCCCACATATGCTGAGCACTTGTTGGCTGTTTTGCCTTCACTTTGCGGTCCAACTCATCCCAAACCAACTCAATTGGGTTGAGGTCGGCTAATTGTGGAGGTCAGGTCATCTGATGCAGCATTCCATCACTCTCCTTAGCCCTTACACAGTCTGGAGGTTTGTTAGGTCATTGTCCTGTTGAAAAATAAATGATAGTCCCACTAAGTGCAAACCAGATGGGATGGTGTATCTCTGCAGAATGCTGTGGTAGCCATGCTGTGCCTTGAATTCTAAATAAATCACTGACAGTGTCACCAGCAAAGTACCCCCACACCATCACAGCTCCACCTCCATGCTTCACAGTGGGAACCACACATGCGGAGATCATCCATTCACCTACTCTGTGTCTCACAAAGACACAGCTGTTGGAACCAAAAATCTCAAATTTGGCCTCAAGGACATAACAACCAGTTTCATCATAGTGCTTGATGGTTTTTGCGACTGCACTTGAAGAAACTTTCAAAGTTCTTGACATTTTCAACATTGACTGACCTTCATGTCTTGAAGTAATGATGGACTGTCATTTCTCTTTGCTTATTTGAGCTGTTCTTGTCATAATATGGACTTGGTATTTTACCAAATAGGGCTATCTTCTGTATACCAACCCTACCTTGTCATAGCACAACTGATTGGCGGAAAGAAATTCCACAAATTAACTTTTAACAAGGCACACCTGTTAAAAGAAATGCATTCCAGGTGACTACCTCATGAAGCTAGTTGAGAGAATGCCAAGCGTGTGGAAAAGCTGTCATCAAGGCAAAGGGTGGCTACTTTGAAGAATCTCAAATATAAAATACATTTGGACTATTTTAACACTTTTGAGTAGGCGTGTCCAAACTTTTGAATGAGTTGGTGTGTCCAAACTTTTGAATGAGTAGGCATGTCCAAACTTTTGAATGAGTAGGCGTGTCCAAACGTTTGAATGAGTAGGCGTGTCCAAACGTTTGAATGAGTAGGCGTGTCCAAACTTTTGAATGAGTAGGCGTGTCCAAACTTTTAAATGAGTCGGTGTGTCCAAACTTTTGACTGGTACCGTACGTAGCCTACTTATGTACGCAAATCATATCACATATGATTTACATATATCAAACTGCCTCAATCCCTCTCTCCCCCCTCTCTCTTTTTGCCTGTCAAGGTGGATATGAAACATATAGGTAGGCTATGTAATCCACAAATAACATCACCCCCTCCATAACTCTCTCTCTCTGTCTGCGATGGTAGATATTGAAGCTCAATCACCTGCGGAGGAGCTGAGGGAATCCGAGGGCTGCTCGGGGGACTTTGCGATGCAAATGTGAGGTAATTACCTAAAGCCAGGAGAGCGAGTGGAAGGCAGCCCAGGCTAAAATAGAGCAAGAAGGGAAAGCGACGGTGAGAGACGCGAAAGATTCACAAGCCTGTTGATGCTGACTGATTGGAGCACTCGGAATGAAGGGCAAAAATGGAGGGGTGTTGTGTAGGAAAGGGATTCACAGAAGACTGCTGTGCCCTTGTGTTTTAAGCCCATTCATGTGTCTGTGTGTGTCCTCTTTTTTCTTCTGGAAAAAAAAGAAAGATGAACGTGTTCCATGTTTTTCCTAACTCCAGAGAGATTTGGTTAGTCGTCGTCGTGTGATTAGCTTAATGTATGTCATGGTTGCCATGTTCAAGTGTAATAGGCTGTATATGGAGAATAAAAGCCTTTGACTATGTGGCCATGTGTGGTTTGTATTCTAATCACAAGAGGAAATGCTAGCTTGCAATACAGTTGATTGTTCCCCTGATCTGATCATGCTCACAAAATCTGGGATGGAGAGTATGTAAGGTGATGTTTACTGTGGATGCAAACTATTGATCTGTTTAATGATGCAGTATGGGTAACTGTGTGTGTGTGTGTGTGTGTGTGTGCGTGCGTGTGTTGTCAGCGGTAACTTCCTTTAGAGTCCGCCGGCGCTCATTTATCAACGGTGCGTGCATTTCATACAAAATGTTGGCGTATGTATAGATTCTAGGGTTTGTGTGTGCCACAAATGATTGGGATTTCTCAAACTGTTGTATGCGACATGTAAGGGATAGTCAACGAGGGGCTATGCATTCTATGGAAAATAATGAATGACAACGAATGGAACTGATCACATTATTTTCCAGAGAACGCATAAGGTAGAGCCCCAAGTTGATTAGCCTTTTTATACCATGGCTATAATTTAACACATTTGCCGCTACAAATGTGTTCGTTTTTGCCGGTAGAAATGTGTTCAACATCCACTGAAGTAGCTAGCGAGTTTACTAGAGTAGTTCCCGTGGTAACCAAACAAACAGACTTGCTAGTTTAGCTAACCAAACCGTCATTCCTAGCTTACCATTATGAAAATCTAATTCAACAATGGGTATTTTTTTTTTGCTTTCAAAAGCAGCTCAAACATAGAACGTGTAAGAATGAACTATAGATTCAATTCCACCGTGCAAATATACCACGCGTTATAGGGAAATAATGCACACTCTAGAATGCCCTTCAAGCCAATCAGAAACAACTATTCAACAATGCCATGGTAAATCCAAACCATATTATATGTGTGTGCTCATAAACGAGCATTTAAACCCCTGCCTGGAAAACGCCCTCCAATTCACCTAACAAAACCACCTTCATTTGCTGGATGATTTAGACATTTTGGAACTGGCCCATGTCTGTTTCTAAAATAATCAAAGTTGATCACATTTCTGTAGAAGTGTGGGCAGAATGTTTTAATCTTTTTAAGTGACGTTTAAAAAAGTAAAAAATGTTAAACGCATGCCGCCTATAGCGAGTACCAAATACCGGCCGCACATTCTGCATGATTGATTGTCTGTTCAAACCATTTAAAAGTAAATGCTACAACCCACACTATGCAAAGTCATAATTGTTGTTCAATATTTTGTTTGCCAATAGCTGTTTGTATTTCTATCTACTGTATTGGTATAGGCTCTTACTGTAGATGAAATAGGCTATGATGCCACACTCCTATCTCACAGCAATACTGGAGCCTACCCATGCTGTCTAGGCTACTGGCCCTATTTACTTTTGAGCATGTGTGACTATTGAATGGGTGATGGATAAGTGGTATCCTAATATGTGTTGTGTAACAGGAATAAACCAGTCATGTCAGAAAATATGATTATGATTCAGGCCCATATCATAAAACTCAAAGAAACGCATGCTACTATGTGATCTCCTTACCAATGGAAAATGCATCTGTTTTATCACTAGGCCTATGTTTTATTAGCCTTCCATTATTATAATTCCTTGAGCACCAAACATTTCCATTACCCCTCAAAAGAACCACAGTTGCTTGCAACATTCAACCACGCATGGTCTGAGATTTGGGTGGACACACGCACATTTCCTCTGCAAGATCAACATTGATAAATACCAACCTTTAGGGCAATACTGGCGCACGCAAGGTTTAAAGTCTTTTTTTTTTTTGTGCTCATGCACCTTTGATAAATGAGGTCCTATGGGAGCAAAGAAGAAAGAAAAAAAACATGGCAGCTGTTGTCAGTCAGAAGAAGTGGTTATGCAGATCTGGGCGGAGAATCAAAGAGATTACCAAATGACCTGGAATAAACAAACCCACTGAACTCCATGGCTCATCCATTCTGTTTGACTGCAGTGGTGGTTATATAAGTTGTTTAAAAAAATGTTTAAAACCTAGCGTCTCATTGAGTCAAAACCAGGTTTGGGGTTTATGTGTGTGTGTACACCAGTGCATGGTGTGGGACATGTGAATTAGTGTGTTTTTGGTGTCAGATACTTTGTGAGCGTGCTTCCCCATTTGATTATTAGTGAGACTACCTACAGTCCGTGTCAGTCTAGGAGTGCATCCCAAGTGACACCCTATTTCCTATATAGTGCACCATTTTTTTTGCCACTATAAAGGGAATAGGGATTGGGCTCCAGGTGTGTCAGAAACAGATAGGCCACTACTGCCATGCTTCAATCTTTGCCTCTTGACTCCACAACTGATTTGAATTAGCATTTGAAAAAAAGCAGCAGACTGTTTGGCACTTTGGCGTAATTGTTGCTTTTGCTAGTCTCACACTGCTTGAGGGCCTTCATTAAAATTATAACTCACCAATCACCCCACCTCGCTCGCTGTTTCTAAAGGGCTCTCCTCTTCCTGGGCAGGTGGGACTGAGGCACGGTTGGCACCAACGAACAAAAGGACTGATTATGTCTGTGCTTAATAATGCCATGTGACTCTCTGACAGAGCGTTTCCCAGGTGCTGCCCGTGGTGACATAGACAGGATTGGCAAAATACGCAAAGTTGATCCAATCAATAAATAATCAGTTATCATGACACGTGAGAATTTGACCTATTTATTACCTCAGGTGACATACTGACTTTATGTCTTTAAGGCCAGGCTTTTTTCCCAGGTCACATGAGATCAAACACGGCCTTACGTCATCATGGCTCATTCTACTTGATGACACTGTATCTTCAAATTTCATAGATGTTTTTAGGCTAGCCACATGAGAGAGAGAGAGAGAGAGAGAGAGGGAGAGAGAGAGAGAGGGGAGATAGAGAGAGAACTAGAGAGAGGCTATTCAAACGCAAGGACGGACAGTTTGTGTGCAATGGATCAGGGGGGTGAAGGCCTTACCTTGTACATTGTTTGATCTGAGTAGGGAATGTTTAACAGAGTTCGAGAAACAGGAAGTGACCTATAATAGAGTGTGAGAGAGACAGGAAGCTATTTGAATGAAAAAATAGATACAAAGGAGTGAATTCTGGGCTCTGTCCAGCTCATGTGTAGTCTTAACTCTCACTTACAAGAAGTCAGTACATTCAGAAGCTGTCGGTACAGGAAATGTACAGTAGTGGCACAAGGTCACCTTGTAGGTGTGACACCCGCGTGACATCTCGCTGCCTGTTACATCATTGCTTTAAGCCAGGAGAGAGAGAGAGAGAGAGAGAGAGAGATAGTTAGAGAGAGAGGGAAAGGGAGGGAGGGAAGTCTATTGCGGATCAAGATCACTATCCCCTACCAAGTAGCCTACAATCCAGCAAGTTTATCCAACCGCTCACATCAACCGGGTATATGGTAAGGGATTGCAAGCATGCAAGAGTACTCTGCACTTGTGTACAATGGCAATGGGGCATAGCAAGTTACTATGGGTCTGCCCGGATCTATAGAGAGGGGGAGAGCCCATTGGCCCTCCCCAAACTCGAACCCAATCGACCCGTGCTAAGAATGGCCCGGCTAAGCCACTCTTGCCCTACATACACAGGGCAGATTAAACCCTGTGCATAATCCCACAGACACCAGAGGCATGTGCCACTGTCACCACTCCTCACCCTGCTGCCTACACACACACATGGACACAGACACACACATATATACACACACATGGAAGCACACACGCACCCACCATACACACACACCGACCCCCCCAGTCTCTTTCTTCCCTAGCAACTCCCTCCCCAGATACCCCGCCCTGGTTTTAACCTACAGGCTGGTTCCCTCACCTAAACCCTGCATGGAGCACCAGTACTGGGATTAGGGTTAATCTGGACCTTGTGTCATCCAATATCCCATCCCTCCCTCCTCAACCCCATCCCTCCCTCCTCTTTGGAAAGAGGCTTTGGGTGAAATCCTTTTTAGTGACTCACTCCCCTCTCCTCACACAGACTCTGAGCCTGCTGTTAGGGTCAACTTTTCCTCCCAGGCCAAGCCAATCACTGTCCAGCTGACCCGCTCTAGTAGAAATCATACAGGACATGAAACGAATACTAGATGGATTTCTTATCTGTATGAAATATACACAGACCTTGGGATTTTGTGCACAAACTATGATGATTGTGTGGTAAAATGTTGCACCAACTTAAATACCATGTGGGTTTAATACCACAGAATGAGCAAGTGTGTGTGTGTGTGTGTGTGTGTGTGTGTGTGCCTGTGTGTGTGTATACGTGTGCATGCATGTCTACTTGTGTACACAATTCCGATGGACCACACATACCAAGGAATTTCAATGGTCTAGAAATTCCTCCTGCACCCAAACTGCCCAACCCCCAGCGCCCATTACCCATCCATCCTTCCATACTCTCTCCGTGCGATCACCCCTGGGACAGAGGAACCTGCTAGGCCTGAGTAAGAAGAAGGAAGTGCACAGTGATGTGGAGAGGAGAAAAGAGGAGAAGAGAGAGAGGGAGCTACAAAAGACTATATCGTCCCTTTTGGTATTTTTGTCTTCGGAAATAAATTGCAAATTCACCCTGAAGCAGAGCTCCGCATTGAGTTGAAAGCCAGGGTGAGAGAAAGAGCGAGAGAGTAACAGAGAGAGAGAGAAAGCGAGAGAGAGAGAGAGGATGTAGGCCAGTGTTTTTGTGTTCAATTCTTTAGGGGCAGAAGAAGAAATACCCTTGAGCTTGAACACTCGTAGTAAAAAATGAGGGAATCTCTATAGTGGAATCCCTACAGAGAGATGAAAGTGTATCATAAAATACTAATGGATTGGGCTCATCATACCAATGCAGCAAAACAGTACCAATCAAATGCAGTTGACACCAAAGACATTCCAAATCCACCAGCTCAGAGGTTCATACAGTATAGCTAGATCGTTTGTGCAACTACCGTTATTGAGAAGTAGGAAATGACAAACATATGGAATACTTTGAGGAAAAAGCAGAGCGAGCGATAGGACGAGGGAGGAGAGGGATGAGTATGGATGGACAGAGAGAGATAGATAGTTAATGGATGAAAATGATTTGCCGTCATGTGGAGTCTGATTCCAATCAATCAGGGTCGACCGTGTCCCCAGTGCCCTCTCCTCTTTTCTCCTCTCTCTCCGCTTTTCTCCTCTCCGCTTTTCTCGTCTCCTCAGGACTGGTAAACGGTATAGTGGAAGGAGCCTCAATCTATCACACGCACATGCACATACACACACACATTCGCTCACACACAAACATGCACACACGCGAGCATGTACAAACGTACACACACGTGCTCAAACTCACACACTGTACAAGACAGACAGACAGACAGACAGACAGACAGACAGACAGACAGACAGACAGACAGACAGACAGACAGACAGACAGACAGACAGACAGACAGACAGACAGACAGACAGACAGACAGACAGACAGACAGACAGACAGACAGACAGACAGACAGACAGACAGACAGACAGACAGACAGACAGACAGACAGACAGACAGACAGACAGACAGACAGACAGACAGACAGACAGACAGACAGACAGACAGACAGACAGACAGACAGACAGACAGACAGACAGACAGACAGACAGACAGACAGACAGACAGACAGACAGACAGAAAGAAAGAAAGAAAGAAAAATAAACAACACTCACCCTAACAGTAAAAGACACATGCAGCACTGTGCTATAGACTGCAGCATACGCCTCATTCCCTCAGTGTGTGATTATTCACACATGCATGACACGCATAGTAACGGTACATGCTCACATGACCACATCTTCTGCACAATATCCAGTAGTGGATTCAGGGATTTCAGGCCTACTACCGTATGACTGTACAGTACATCCCCTTCATTGCACGATCCCAAAATACACAATCGCAGGGTGAAACTGTACCATCACAGTGTGACTGGTAGATACTGTTCAGTCTGGTGTTTGTTTCTCCGCCACCTATCACACTGTGACATTCATTCATCTCTGTAGCTAATAAATTATATACACAGTAGGCTTTTGTTTTGGTTTAGCCAAGACATGCCCCATGTCGCTCTAAAATTAGCCTAGCAGAGCATACTCTTGAACAATATAGGCCTACTCTAATTTAAAAACAAATTAACATACTTGAAAACCCACTGTCGGTGGTAGCTACTGGCAGCATACCCATGTTATGGCTTTCTAAAAAACGAACAGTAATAAAAACAGCATCTCCAATACCAACTGGTGCAGACCTAAATGAGTTATCAATGTTATGTGGGCCATTGAATTAAGCCGGCGCTTATTATTAAAAATTACCACTCTTCTTTCTGCTTAACAAGGCTGCAAAATTGATTTACCTCATCCCCGCAATCACAATGACATACTGTTATTATTAGTAGTAGGGACGTTATTCTACGTTTAACTCAGAAAAGACATCATCCATGACCCATGTATTGTAAATGACAAAATGTTATACATAGCGTTTTATGGAAAAAGTATAACGTATTGCCTATGCATAACAATGTAAGCTGTAATCGCACAACCATTTCTAGATCACGTACGCCGTTTAGCAGACGCTTTCATCCAAAGCTACTTACAGTCACGTGGTACATACAGTACATTTTTACATATGGGTGGTCAGAGAACTCAAACCCACTACCTAGGCTTCACAAGCGCCAGGCTCTACCAGCTAAGCCACAAAGGACCAGACAAACAATCGAAAATGTTATTTCAGCATTTTGAAAAAGCTGATAATACATTTAAATGATTAAATACAATGTTTTGAATTTTCATTTTATTCAACACATAATCAAATCCTGTGCGTTTGTCTATTGTTTTTTTTTTTACACAGATTCTTTGATATTATGTCATTACACTTGTGCCGATATAATAGCATCAATTATTGGCACAAATGTCATTCCGTACGATATTGTCCAGCAGAATAATACTGAATAATACGTGAAGATTGGAAAATGGTGCAAAATCACAAGTAGGTCACTAAGCGATTTATTTGAGAAAAAGAGGGGGATGGAAGAGAGAGGGGGGGGAAATTGGGTCATGCTGAATGCAGAATGATGCAGAGGCAGAGAGGAGTTTTGGGGAAGCTCTCTCAGAGATGCGATGTGTGTCAGTCAAGCGGTCGGTCCCCCTCAACATCAGTGGTGTATTCAATAGGAAGCAAACTAAACCAAATAGAACAAAACCAGGAGGGATCTACCTGAACAGAAACTCTCGATCTCGTCGCAAAAGGTTTTTCCATTTTGAATTTTTTTTTCTACGGCCTGCATTATTGAAGACACCCCAGTATCCTCTCTGACTGTCGTGTTATGTTGTGATTGGTTGAGGGTAGGTCTTTCTCCCCATAATGCAGGGGAGAAGCTGTGTAAGATTTAGCTAGCTTTGTGGAGACCATTTAGGCCACTATAAGCAGACACGGATGCTATAATCACCAGCTCCAGACTGGTAGTATTGTAGCCTGTTTCTACTATCTGGTATTTGTATTGTAATCTTTTTCTTCCATGGTAACAGTGAATAGCTTTAAGAGTAAAACCCTCACACGGTAATATACAGTAGACAAATAGCCAGATGAACCGTTTTAGGATACTTAGCACCAAGTGGCACATTAAACTATCCTCTAAAAATATTTACTATTTGATAAATACACACACACACACGCACGCACGCACGCACTCACACACACACACGCACGCACGCACTCACACACACACACACACACACACACACACACACACACACACACACACACACACACACACACACACACACACACACACACACACACACAGTCAGTCAGTCTGTAACTCTAGTGCTCTCGCTAATGAAACTGAAACTGATATTCTGGTCATTGGAGCACATCAGTGTCTAACCCACTGAGAGTCAAGGTCATCGATCTGTCCACAATGAACGGCTCTATCACGCACTGGAATTGAAATGAGTGTGCACACACATACGCACATTAACATACGCGCACGCACGCACGCACGCACACACACACACACACACACTATATCAAAACTAAAACTAAAACTATTTCCCCTATTTGATACAGATTGAGGCCGCTTAGCTTTGTAGTTAAAAATACAATAGAGATACGTCTCCCGTTCTAGTGTGCTTGTTTTAATCAGTGAAATCTTCAAGACTATGTGTGTGTGTGTGTGTGTATGTGTGTGTGTGTGTGTGTGTGTGAGTGTGTGTGTGAGTGTGTGTGTGGGTGTGTGTGTGAGTGCGTGTGTGTGTGCGTGTGTGTGTGCGTGTGTGTTTACGAGGAGCTGTCAGTGTGTGTGCAAACAGAGCTCACCATGAGTAGGCGGTGCACACGTGTGTTCGTGCTCCAGCAGACACAATACCACATGCTGCCATCAGCCATTTTGCCGAGCTGCTCTATGGCGTGTGCCAGATAGAGGAACACGGCTACTCTCACCTCCCCCCACCTACCGTACTGCTCGCTTCAAACACACAAACACACATACAGTACACACACACTTCACACATGCTTTATTCATACAAACACACACGCACTCACACACACATTTACATTCTGCACACACACTGACAAACCCACACGCTTTAAAATGTCGTCCTATCCACCTACACATCCATCTGTATCAGACATCACAGCAGAATGTGACATAGCGTATAATGCAAGGCCATTCCCATTGTACTCTCCAGTCAGATACAGCTAGTCGAGCTTATCTGGGCAAGGGGACAGTGCACAGCGTCTGTCAATGCGTTAGTGATGTCGATAAAGCTGCTGTATTTGCATTGCCATATAGGCTCAGAGATGTGTAGTCCATAATCATCTGCAATCAGTGCAACTACAAACCTTGATGACATCATTTGAAATTGCTTTATGGATATAGATAAATCTTTTGCTGGCCAGTTGTTAAACTGAAAGATTAACATCAAAAAGCTACGTTTTTCATGCAGGAGAGCATAAGGAATAGTATCTAGGATGAGTCGAGAATATATTCATGTGAATATTTGTACAGCACAAGCCACATGAGCTGCAGTGGATTGGCACAATACTACAGCTAATACAGTGCCTTCAGAAAGTATTCATACCCCTTGACTTCTTCCACATGTTGTTGTGTTACAGCCTGAATTCAAAATGTATTTTCTCATCCCAGTATAAACACAATATCCCGTAATGACCAAGTGAAAACATGTTGTTAGAAATGTTTGCAAATTTACTGAAAATGAAATAAAGAAATATCTCCCACCCCTGAGTCAATACTTTGTAGAAGCACATTTGGCAGGGATTACAGCCGTGAGTCTTTCTGGGTTCGTCTCTAAGAGAAAGGCATAAATATCTCATTCACAAAAGTATTCAGACCCCTTTGCTATGACACTCCAAATTGAAGCTCAGGTTGATCCAATGTCCTTTGGTCATCCTTGAGATGTCACTGCAACTGGATTGGAGTCCACCTGTGGTCAATTCAATTGATTGGACATGATTTAGAAAGAAACACACCTGTCTATATAAGATACCACAGTTGACAGTGCATGTCGGAGTAGAAACTATACCACGAAGTGCAAGGAACTATCCGTAGATCTCTGAGATAGAATTGTGATGAGGCATATATCTGGGGAAGTGTCCAAGAGCACAGTGGTCTCCATCGTTGGGAAATTGAAAAAATATGGAACTTCCTAGACTGGCCGTCTGACCAAGCTGAGCAACCGGGCAAGAAGGACCTTGGTCAGGGTGGTGACCAAGAACCCAATGACCACTCTGAAAGAACCGAGGTCCTTGACTGAGATGGGAGAAGCTGCCAGAAGGACAACAGTCACTGTAGCACTTCACCAATATGGGCTTTATGGGAGAGTGGAAGACGGAAGCCACCCCTGAGAAAAAGGAACATGAGTGCACTCCTGGAGTTTGCAAAAAAGCACCTGAAAGACGCTGAAAGCATAAGGCAAATGATTATGTGTTCTGATGTTACAAAAATGTTACTCTTTGGCCTGAATGCAAAGCACTATGTCTGGAGAAAACCAGGCACAGCTCATCACCCGTCTAACACAATGGTGGTGGCAGCATCATGCTATGGGAATTATTTTCAGAGGCAGGGACTGAGAGACTGGTAAGGATAGAGGGAACAATGAATAAAGCCAAATACAGGCAAATCCATGATGAGAACCTGCTTTAGAGTACAAATGTCCTTAAACTGGGTTAAAGATGTACGTTCCAACAAGACAATGCCCCCAAGCATACAGCCAAACAATGCTGGAATGGCTTCAGAACAAGAATGTGACAGTCCAGCCAAAGCCCAGACTTGAATCCCATTGAAAATCTGTGTTAAGACTTGAAGATTGCTGTTCACCGCCACTCCCCGTCTAATTTAACAGAGTTTGAGAAAATCTGCAGGGAAGTATGGCAGAAAATAGAGAAATCCAGATGTGCAAAGCTGATACAGACATACCCAAGACGACTCAAAGCTGTAATCGCCACCGAAGGTGACTCTACAAAGTATTGACTCAGGTGTTTGAATACTTACATGAATTAGATACATCAGTATTTAATTTTCAATAAATCTGCAAAAATGTCTAAAAACATGTTTTCACTTTATGGGGTATTGTGTGAGATGGGTGAGATTTTATTTTATTTAATCCATTTTGAATTTAGGCTATAGCACAACAAAATGTGGAATAAGTCAAGGGGTATGAATACTTTCTGAAGGCACTGTAGATTAACATCAAATCTTTTGCAAAATCAGCATGTAATATTCAACTATTGACCTATTTGCTGAAAGGATGCAATCATACAATAATGGTTCACACAACATCTTTATTATATAACCATGGGCATTTTTCTTAATCAAAAAGTGTATTCTCCTTAATGCTAATATTTCTACATTTTAGAGTAGGCCTAGAAAAATTCAACATGCATTCATTTCCTTAACGCGTTAGAGCCAACATATTTCCTGAAATACTAGAGGATTTCACAAAAAAACAGTTGTCATGTCAAGATGAAGAGACAAAAAATAAATAAAAAAGAGCCACATACAGTATTATAAATATATTCAATTAAATGAAAAAGGTGCTTACGAAATAATCATTTTGGAATAGAACACAAACAGGTGCCGAGTTATGCCAGCAGCTGCCCACAAAAAAAAACCATGCGATTCATAAAATGAATTAAATCAAATCTGTTCTTCCTACGAGTAGTCGATTACTTACAAAATGGCTGACAAAAATAGACTGAAATCTGTGTAATGCCACATTAACACGTATAACAGGGTCTGGAGAAGCACCAGTCGTTTGTAATGAGATCATAATCCGGCCCAAATGCTGCCTAAGTGCTAATCTCTCCATCAGATTACCAAACCATGGCGGAGAGAAACTCTGCTGCACACCAGTTAAAATGGAGGATGTGGTAGCAGGGAGATGGGAAAGAGAAAAATACCAAATCTCCTCCTCCTCCTCTATGTAACACACACACACACACACACACACACACACATGGGCTCTTACACACACACGTACGCAAGCATGTGCACATGCACACATACACACACACACAGACACACATGTGTGTAGTCCACATTATGTAGGCCACGTTATGTAAGTCAGACACACACGCGCACACACACACACACACACACACAAAGTATTTACCCTACAAAGTCCTTTGTAAACATACACCTCTCGCTGACATGCATTCACACACATAAATTAGAGAATGCACATATTTACTCTCTTCATAAAATGGAATAAGAATGGCTAAAACGCTCTACAAAAACCAACACATTGGACATCAAATAATCCAATGCTCAGTCCCCTTCTTAACAACTTCCAAACAAACACATGCTTTCCCTATCAGCCCACTCCAAACCTCGAGGCAACATTACAGTGTTGTTCATGTGAAAAGTCCTCAACGTTCCCTATGCTTCGCAGCGATTCCATGTGTGACTTGATACGTTCACCATTAAAACCTTTACGCCGTCTGACTGCAAGGCCGCTCAGAATATCCTTTAGATTTTACAATCATCTTTCTCGATACCGGTGTGTGTGTGCAATGTGTAGCGTCTGTTTATGTGTTCGTGTTCCTGCACACACGTATAAGTGTGCAATCTCTCTGTGTGTGCATGTATGTGTATTTGTGTGTGTGTGTGTGTGTGTGTGTGTGTGTGTGTGTGTGTGTGTGTGGTGTGTGTGCATGAGCAGAGAGAGAGAGAGAGAGAGAGAGAGAGAGAGAGAGAGAGAGAATACGAGTAAAATGGAGAGTGATTGAGAGAGTGAAAACAGTAGTGAGCTTTCTGTGACTTATATCACCGTTTCCTAAAGATTCGACCCCTGGTGAGAAACATAGAATACAGCTTCTCACAAAATGACATAGAATAAAACAAAATGGTGGTGGCTGAAGAAGCAGTTGAATCTGCTTGAATATCTACCGAACAGTTACAGGCTCTCTTTAGGGACGATGCTATATTTTCAACGGCACAAATCAGAAGTCATTTCATTTATTCAAAATACACGCAATTCGGCGTGATAAGGAGAGAGATTTTTCTCCTTCCCAAAAATGTAGATCAAAGGCTGTGGGGGAAATGTGTCTCAAATTGCTACGGGGCAACGGGGGAAAAAAGCATGCCGTTTAGCCTGCACAGGGTCGACATCTCCTTCGAACATATCACACGACCAATGACCAAACAAACAGTACTTTCTCCACCACCACCACACATCAACTGTTCATTACATGTGGAAGGAATCGTGGATGTTTGTTCTGTTTGCATTTGCATGTGTCTATATACAGAAATCAAAACAACAAAAAAAGTTCAAATAGTCAAAGTGTGGCTATTTGAAAAATCTCAAATATAAAAGTGTGTAACACTTTTTTTGGTTACTACATGATTCCATATGTGTTATTTCATAGTTTTGATGTCTTCACTATTATTCCACAACGTAGAAAATAGTAAAAAATAAAGAAAAACCCTTGAATGAGTAGGTGTTCTAAAACTTTTGACTGGTAGTGTACATCACGCAAAGCAGCCACAACTGTCAGTAAGTGTGTCCATGATTGAGTCTTTGAATGAAGAGATTGAGATAAAACTGTCCAGTTTGAGTGTTTGTTGCAGCTCGTTCCAGTCGCTGGCTAAAAGGTGCTTTACAAATGTAATAAACATGCAACAATTTCAAAGATTTTACTGAGTTACAGTTCATATAAGGAAATCAGTCAATTGAAATAAATTAATTTGGCCCTAATCTATGGATTTTACATGACTAGGCAAGCGTGCATACATGGGTGGACCTGGGAGGGAATAGGCCCTCCCATTGGGGAGCCAGGCCCAGCAAATCAGAAGTTTTCCCCCACAAAATAACTTTATTACAGACATAAATACTCCTCAGCACCCCCCTCCGTGCACCTCTGCAATATATCATTTCTAAGGACGGGAAAATCTTATTACATTTGCACACACTGTACATAGATTTTTCTATTGTGTTATTGACTGTACGTTTGTTTATCCCATGTGTAACTCTGTGTTGTTGTTTTTGTACATGGTTAAAATAAAGGTGAAATAATACAAATGAAAAAATGTAAAAAGGGAAAATGGCAAGAAGGCCTTGTTCATCAGTGCATTTGGTGTTTGGCACAAAAATGTATATCATTTATTCAAATGTGCTGCATTGCCTGTCTGATTCAAAATACGATACCTTTTAGGTATATTCTCAGCCGTGGTCTGTTTTGGCGGGGGAATTAATGGACAATAAGGCTTCGTACTAAAAACAAGCCCCCCCCCCTGACCAATTCTGAACCGATATAGAATTATAATACAATTACATTGGAGCAATTCCACGGTAACACAATGACGCAGAGATGTTCCCCTTTAAAAGTATGCCCAACAAAAAAAGTTGATTTCAAAGTTTTAAAAAACCATACAACTCTATGGAGAACTTTTAACAATTTCTACATAAGATTTTTTTTCCCAAAAACATTTACTCAAAGAACAGTTTGGTAACAAAAACGATGATAAAATGTCCCTCGGTTCTTTTATGTGACCACCTTTTCCCCCAAAACTCTGTGAAACATCTACTCTTGAAATAAGATTCAAAGATGTCTGCAGAAACGTGTCAGCTATGATGTGACACCTTGAGTTTGAAAAAAAAAAGGAATCTCTTTTTGGATATTGAACTACACTAAGTGAAGTGGATTAACAACCTGTAACAGAATGATGGTAACAGAATGACATCATGGGTCCCTGGTCTGTATTATACAGAAATGCATCATTATGAATGTCATTCTCTTCATTGTGGTGTATCCTGAATAGGTACACAAAGGTAGAAAAATTGAATATCCTCCTTTTGCATGTTTGAGTATTATTCTACACGCTGTCTATCATTCAAACGCCCCAAAAAAAGACACCATTTGGTTGGTTCAGACTGGACCCAAATCTGTACCACTCATAGACAGCTATGTTTCACAATTGTGTAGTAATTCTGGTATTAGATTTACATGTTTTAACCACTTAATAAATCATAAACCAAATCAGTAATAACGCTATAGCCTAATTGTTAGGTCTGCCTTTACTTGTTACTTCTGTGAACTTTCATTATCCTCCCTCCTCATGAGGGATAGAAATGTGAAAATATCTTAAAGACACATGGGGTTTTGGTAACAGAATGACAAGACACTAGGCAATAGTTCTTAAACTTACAGAAGGCAAATCATTTCTGCAAAGGTAAATGTAAATGTTGATATTAGTTGACTTCAACATTATTGTGTTTTGATGTATATCTAATACCTTTTAAGACTTGTTCTGTTAGATGTTTACTAAAGACACCTTTTCCATCTGTTTGTCCAGATATGAAAGCCTTTGCTTATTCCTAATATTTTGGATGGAAAATGGTTGAAAAATGTATCTAAGCCTTAATTTCTCAGAAATATAGACTCTTTGCTTTCATTTAACACCCAATTTGATGTGCTCCTATGAACTTCACATGGTAGTGGTCATGGGGCTTTTTTACATTTTACATCGCTGATATGAATATTTAGGATTGACAAAATACTACATAACAGTGGATCCGTAAATGGTGAACCCAGGCCACTATTTTCGAGCTACAGTTTAGCACGGTCCAAAACAATGTGCTAGTAACTGATGTATTAGGATGAACAGAGCAAGGAGCAAATGGCTGAGAGGGAGGGATGGAGAGAGGGAATGAGTGAGGGGGGGAAGGGAGGTGGAGGTGCCCCAGCAGATCGGGACGCTGCCTGCCCCCCTCTCACCCTCCCTGCCAGCCTGCAGCCGGCTGCCTGTTTCCCGTGATCAGCTGATCGGCGTGGATGATGGAGTGAGCAAGGGTTCAGAGGTCATCCCCTTGCATTGTCAGATGCCCCCGTCCCCCGTCCCCACCACACACACACTCCCTCTGCAACATTTACATACATTTAACAACATTGCGTGAGCCCCCCTGTCGCCCCCGCCTTTAATAACCACTGGGGCTCGGAGTGTGTGTGTCCAGGAAAGAGAGGGTCTCTCCCCCAGCTTTAGCATAGCATTAGGGCCTACCCCAACCCCCCTGCCTGTGTAATCCCTGCCAGCTGGCCCCGTTGGCTAATCCCTCAGCACAGATCAGCTGGGCCACGCATCTCAACCCGGACGGGACAGGGACAGGGGCAGATAGGGGCGGGACTGTGTGCGTGTGTGTGTGTGGAGTGAGGGTGGGGGTGGTGTCGAAACAGAGAGCATAAATTGAAGCCCCATGCCTAGGCTGCGTGCAGTGTGTGTGTGTGTGTGTGTGTGTATGTTTGAGCGAGTCGCCTGTACCTCTGTTTCCCTCCTCTTCCCTTGGATCCTTATACATATATACCTTTCTCTGGGTTTATATATGTATATATATGTATATTTCATATTTTGGGCATTTTTTCTCTTGGTTTGTCTTGCGAGCAGAAACCAAATGGATTTTTTTTGGCAGGGAGAATTGGGGAGGATTTTTGTGTTTTTAGGGGGGGTAACGACTGAAATCTCCCCATCGTCCCCTTTCCTACCCTTTCCCTTCTAACCCTGACTGTATGCGTGACACCTGCCTGCATCCCATCCCCTCAGACCCCCTCCAGCAGCACCCTGCACCCCTACCCCAGCCCCCGTGCACCCCTCTACTCCCACCCCAGATGGTGCTTCACAGGACGGAGATGCGCCACAATCGAAGGACCCAAGGATATGGAGGAAATACTCTGCTCGCTGACTATTTTTTCTCCATTAGGATGTTATCTGAAACGGCAGTGTTCTCCTTGTGTCTAATATTCAATCTAAACTCAAGGGAATCGAGCACACTGGTCAAGATTTAAAGAAAAAGGAATTGTATATTATCACTAAGTGCCTCTGCAGATATGGATGTATGAGAGTCTTGGCGTATTCGCACCATTCTCATTTTGGTTTGATTATCACGTGTATTTACTCATTTATTTATTTGCGTGTATGTAGTCATTTCATTGAGTGTGGTGCTTTAAAGTATCTTGGTGTATCTTGGTGTCACTTTTGCCTTTTTCTTTCCGTACGTGTCTTTAAGAGCTATACATGCTTGCGCAAGGAGAGAGAGACAGAAAGAGAGCGAGGGAGCAAGAGAGAGATGAGAGAGAGGGAGGGAGGGAATAGGATGGAGAGAGAGAGAGAGAGCCACACAGCTGAAACTAACTATGATAGAGAAATGCTTGGTGTGGGTCTAACGGCTTGCGAACACCTTCACATGAACCACGGGCTGCCATCCGACCGCTAAGGATAATGGATATAGCTTATAGCTTAGCATCTCTGTCTAGCCATTTCATACACAGTGTGTGTTGTCATCCTTTGTTTTGCTACTACGGGCAAGGTCTGACTGCAGGAATGAACTAGCAAGCAGGTACCAGGGCTGCATGATACAAAAAAGGTAAATTTCTCTCTCTCTCTCTCTGGTGCATGGTTTACTGTAGCAGTAGCATGCTAAAACAGTCTTCGCAATTCCATATGAATGTTTCTTTGACTGTGACTGGGTGTTTTTTTCTGAACAGGTGTTGTTGGAATTGCTTCTTCACATACATACACATATGCATACACCCACCAGCACACTCACCACATACGTTGCAGGCAGCAGCATAGGCATGCATATAGACGTTGCATGTGTGTGTGTGTGTGTGTGTGTGTGTATAGTAGCGAGTCCATGTTTCTTCCGTGTTCCAAGGGGCTGCATGTATGTATGTGTGCGTGGGATTATCTGGCGAGGCGCTTCTGACTTGCAAAAAGGACGAGTCGGCAGAACAGCACCAGAGCCAAGAGGAAGAGAAGGACAGGTGAGGATGAGAGGAGAGCGGGAGGAGAGTTGATGGACTAAAACAGAGAGGACGGACTAGAAGCTCTTAGGTCAAGCACAGTCGGGCACGTACAGGGGTGCAAGACTCTACGGGGGGGTGTCAGACTACAGGGGGTGGAAGACTCTGCAGGGGGTGGAAGACTCTACAGGCGGTGCAAGACTCTACATGCAGGCATCCACATGCAGACAAGACTCTACGTGGGACTGAGAAGAGAAGAGGGGGGCGGGAAAAGAACAGCGAATGTCAAGCAAAAAAGGACAACTGAGAGAAAGGGATAGTAAGCGATAGGGACGTAGCCTAGAAGGACAGGATGAAAAGGAGAAGAGGAGGAGGTTGGAACTTGGGTTTGAGCTCTTTGTGTTCACAGTGGACCTTGATTTAATTTCAATACAATTAAGGCACGCGGTGAATGCCAAGAGAGAAGCCTTGGACGTCACACACTTACTCACCTGAGAGACCAGCGAGCTGAACCAAAGATAAAGAAATGGGCAGATAGATAGAGAGAGATGCGTACGTAGACCACCGCCATGGCCAAATGGACAGAGGGATCACGCCAGGGTAGCCATGGACCATGTGGCGAGAAGTGGAAATCAAATGGCAGTGTTTATGCATGTGTTCACATGCCTCCAAGGTACATGTGTCCCATCTGAGAGAGAGAGGGAGAGAGATAGAGAAAGAGAGAGAGAGAGGGAGAGAGAGGGGGGGGGGGGAGGATAGGTAGACCCAATTTATGCCTTATATCTTCAGTGTTCCAACTAGAACAAATTCTCACCGGATTCTGAGTAACAACAGGGTAGCCTAGCCAACTGTGGCCCTAGTTGTTGGGACACTTATAGTTGAACAGATTTAGTAAACCAGTGCAGTACCGAAATTGATTTAAAGGAGAACTGGTTGGTGAATCTATTACGTTTGTCTGATAGAAACTTATCTCCAGCTGAAATCCTATGCAGGCATCTGCCCATATTCTTGCAAGTTAAATCCCACTCAACAAATATGCCCTTGCATTTTGGATGATGAAATATTGAAATTATAACCTCTATTTTTTTGTAAGTATCCTTAATAAAGCAGCAACATCGAGAGAAACACTACTGTCTGTTACATTTTTTTTGTCCATTTTTCAAATGACAAATTGGACATGGTTCCAAGAAAGCAAAAGCCTGGATGAGAGCGCATGAAAGACACCAAAAAAGGCTGTGAGAGGAAAGCTATTATTTATTATTTCCCAATTCAATACATAAATACATTTCAAAATGTAACTGACACGCAAAAAAGGCAAAGATTGAGGGGTGACCTGATATGAAAATGTTGCAGGCGAAGCCATTCACATAACGCGATGCCAAAACAAGCAAAATCAGATATCAAATGGTAGGCGACAAAACATTTTCATGTACACACATTTTGTGACCTTGAATATCATCAGTAAGCCTACGAGTTACAATATCTTTTTACATTTAGGCCTACCTGTGATCAAAAAGTCACGTAGAAAGGTCGATATTTGTGAGCCGCCAGACCGACAGAAAATATAATCGAACCTTCATCTGCATGCATGAGATTAGATTAAATCTAAATTCATGACCGCATACAATTCCATGATAAATGTGTGTTTTTGTTTAAAATGGTAAGCAATTTAAATAAGCATACATGTTCAAATGATCAAATCAGAATATTTTTTGGTATTTAGATTGTCCGGGACAATTTATATAAAAACAATATCTAAAGAAATCCACACACACTCTCTTTCACAAGCACACACGCACACACACACACACTTGGAGTATACGCAGTATAAGCAAATTCAAAGGAAACTGGAGAGTGAGTCATTTTACAGTTTTTTTCTCTCTTTTTCAGATCTTAAACGTTAAAATCTTTTTATTTTTGACTTTAAAAAATTAAAATAAATGTAACCTTTATTTAACTCGGCAAGTCAGTTCTGAACAAATTCTTATTTACAATGATGGCCAACTGTGCGCCGCTTCTATGGGACTCCCAATCACGGCCGGATGTGATACAGCCTGGATAATTGTCTGGACCAACATATATAAAACAATACCTAAAGAATTCCACAAACACACACAAACACAAACACACACACACACACACACACGCACACACACACACACACACACACACACACACACACACACACACACACACACACACACACACACACACACATACTCCTAGAGTTGATCATACAGCATCAAAAAAATAATAATCCCAATGCAAGTCAATGGAGAGTGTGATCTCCCTCTTTCTCTAATATACCAGTACTCTAGGAGTGTGTGAGCGAGTGTGTGTGAATTTCTTTAGATATTGTTTTTATATATATTGCTCCAGACAATTATTAAGATTTGAACATGTTTAAGATCTGAGAAAGAGAGAAAGCACCATAAAATGACTCTCTCTCTAGTGTCCATGGAATTTGCTTCTATTGCATATACGGGATGTGTGTGTGAGAGAGAGTGTAGATTTCTGATAAGTATTCACACCCTTTAACTTTTTCAACATTTTTCTCAAATGGAGATTTTGAGTCACTGGCCAACACACAACAACCTGTCATGTCAAAGTGGAATTATGTTTAATGAAATCTTTACAGATGAAATTAAAAATGAAAAGCTGAAATGTCTTAAGTCAATAATTATTCAATATCTTTGTTATGGCAAGCCTAAATAGAGCCCGCCAGCTTGTCGTCTTAAAACCCAGAAATAACCTCTGGTTCATTCAGCCTTCCCTATGGGAAAAAAATGAACGTGAAAATAATGTTGGTTTGAAATAAACGCTGGAAATAAGGTCTGATTTTAACACAGGTTTGGGAGATGTTATACTTTTTGGTTTCAAGAGATAATAGCAATCAGTTAAATGACATTTATGAATTAGGAAGCCGGTATGTGATTTATGTGTTTTTTATTATTACGTCAGTCTTCAAAATTCACAAAAGGTGATGTTAACTGATGATTATCTCATAGAACAAAACGTAAAAGATCTCCTAAGATTGTGTTCAACACAGACTTTATTTTCGGCATTTATCCAAAAACGGCATTTTCCTCATATGCTTTGTCCAACGAACCAAGGCGGAGTTAGTGCCTACAGAAAGATGCCATTGCTGTTTCTCTCTATAAATTCAGGAGTAAAAATGGGCTTAACAAGTCACATAATATGTTGCAGGGACTCAAAAACAGTGCTTAACATGATTTCTGAATGACTACCTCATCTCTGTACCCCACACATCTGTAAAATCCCTCAGTCGAGCAGTGAATTTCAAACACACAGATTCAACCACAAAGATCAGAGAAGTTTTCCAATGCCTCGCAAATAAGAGCACCTATTGGTAACGGGTAAAAAAACAAAACAGAAAACAGACATTGAATATCCCTTTGAGCATGGTGAAGCACTTTGGATGGTGTATCAATACACCCAGTCACTACAAAGATGCAACTTCCTTCCTAACTCAGTTGCCGGAGAGGAAGGAAACCACTCAGGGATTTCACAATGAGGCCAATGGTGACTTTAAAACAGATACAGAGTTTAATGGCTGTGATAGTAGAAAACTGAGGATGGATCAATAACATTGTAGTTACTCCACAATACTAACCTAAATCACAGAGTAAAAAACAGGATGCCCTTACAGAATAAAAATATTCCAAAACATGCATCCTGCATCCCAATCCAATTCGCATAGCTCCCCAACAGATCCACAGATGCCGCAATCTCAATTGCACTCCACCCTACCCTTTTCCACCTGGGCAAAATGAACACCTGCGTGTGAATGCTGTTCAGCTCAGCGTTCAACACCATAGTGCCCTCAAAGCTCATCACTAAGCTAAGGACCCTGTGACTAAACACCTCCCTATGCAACAAGATCCTGTACTTCCTGACTGGCCACCCCCAGGTGGTAAGGGTAGGCAACAACATATCTGCCACGCTGATCCTCAACACCGGGGCCCCCCAATGCAGCGTGCTTAGGCCCCTCCTGTAGTCCCTGTTCACCTACGACTGCATGACCAAACACCACTCCAACACCATCATTAAGTTTGCAGTTGACACAACAGTGGTTGGCCTGATCAACGACAACGATGAAACATCCTATAGAGAGGTCAGAGACCTTGCAGTGTGGTGCCAGGACAACTACATCTCCCTCAATTGTGATCAAGACAAAGGAGCTGATCGTGGACTACTGGAAAAGGAGGGCCGAGCACGCCCCCATTCACATCGACGGGGCTGTAGTGGAGCGAGTCGAGAGCTTCAAGTTCCTTGGTTTCCACATCACCAACAAACTATCACGGTCCAAACACACCCAGACAGTCGTGAAGAGGGCACGACAATGCATATTCCCCCTCAGGAGACTGAAAAGATTTGGCATGGGTCCTCAGATCCTCATAAAGTTCTACAGCTGCACCATCGAGAGCATCCTGACTGGTTGCATCACCGTCTAGTATGGCAACTGCTTGGCATCTGACTACAAGGCGCTACAGATGGTAGTGTGTACGGCCCAGTACATGACTGGGGCCCAAAAAAATTGTCAAAGTCTCCGGCAACCCTAGTCATAGACTATTCTCTTTGCTACCGCACTGCAAGCGGTACTGGAGGGCCAAGTCTAGGTCCAAAAGGCTCCTTAACAGCTTCTTCCCCTAAGCCATAAGACTGCTGAATATTTAATCAAATGGCTACCCGGACTATTTGCATTTTTCATATTATTTCATATTTTCAAGCGTGGTATGCTTGTCATCGGCAAGGACTCTGGAGTTTTTTTAGGATAAAAATAAATGGAAGGGAGCTAATCACAGGCAAAAGTCTAGAGGAAAATCTGGTTCAATGGGAGACAAAAATCACCTTTCAGCAGGACAATAACCTAAAACACAAGGCCAAATATTACTGGAGTTGCTTACCAAGAGGACATTGAATGTTCCTCTGTGGCCTAGTTACAGTTTTGACTTAAATCGGCTTGAAAATCTATGAAAAGACTTGAAAATGGCTGTCTAGTAATGATCAACAACCAACTTAACAGAGCTTGAATAATTAAAATAATTCTAATTTGCAAATACTGTACAATACAGGTGTGCAAAGCTCTTAGAGACTTATCCAGAAAGACTCACAGCTGTAATCGCTGCCAAAGGTGAATCTAACATGTATTGACTAAGGTGTGTGAATAATTATGCAAATGAGATATTTATGTATTTCATTTTCAATAAAATTGCTAACATTTCTAAAACATCTTTGCACTTTGTCATTATGGGGTATTGTGTGTAGAAAAAAAACAGTGTAGATAACGGGGAAGAGACAGGTTAAAGAAGGATTTTTAAGCCTGGAGACAATTGAGACATGGATTGTGTATGTGTGCCATTCAGAGGGTGAATGGGCAAGACAAAAGATTTTAAGTTCCTTTGAATGGGGTATGGTAGTAGGTGCTAGGCGCATCGGTTCGAGTGTGTCAAGGACTGTAACGCTGCTGGGTTTTTCACGCTTCACAGTTTCCTGTGTGTATTAATAATGGTCCACTGCCCAAAGGACATCCAGTCAACTTGACACAACTGTGGGAAGCATTGGAGTCAGCATGGGCCAGCATCCTTGTGGAATGTTTTCGACACCTTGTAGAGTCCATTCCCCAACGAATTGCCCCAACAAACATATTGAACCAGGCAATATATATACCAAAAATGTAAGATCTGAACATGTTTAAGATCTGAGAAAGAGTTAAAATTACTCCCTCCCCAATCTCCGTTGACTTGCATTGGATTTGTCACGCCCTGACCTTAGAGATCCTTATTATTCTCTATGTTTGGTTAGGTCAGGGTGTGACTCGGGTGGGAAATATTTTCTATTTCTTTGTTTTTGGCCGTGTGTGGTTCCCAATCAGAGGCAGCTGTCTATCATTGTCTCTGATTGGGGATCACATATAAGTTGTCATTTTCCTTTTGGGTTTTGTAGGATCTTGTTTTCTGTTTAGTGTCTGTACCTGACAGAACTGTTCGCTTTCGCTTTGTTATTTTTGTTTGAGTGGTTTTTGATAATAAGAATCATGAACACTTTCCACCCTGCACTTTGGTCCACTCCTTTCGACGAGAGCCGTTACAGAAGACCCCACCAAAAACGGACCAAGCAGCGTGGCCAGGATGAGTGGACATGGGAGGAGATCCTGGATGGAAAAGGGCCCTGGACGCGGGCCGGAGAGAATCGCCGTCCAAGGGAGCAGATGGAGGCAGCGAGAGAGGAACGGCGATGATACGAGGAGTTAGGACAACGAAGCAAGCACGAGAGGCAGCCCCCAAACATTTTTGGGAGGGGGCACGCGGGGAGATTGGCGGAGTCAGGGTTTAGAACTGAGCCAACTCCCCGTGCTTACCGTGGGGAGCGTGTGACAGGTCAGGCACCGTGTTATGCGGTGATGCGCACGGTGTCTCCAGTGCGCATACACAGCCCGGTGCGCTCTGTTCCAGCTTCCCGCAGTTGCCGTGCTAGAGTGGGCATTCAGCCAGGACGGATTGTGCTGGCTCAGCGCTCCTGGTCTCCGGTGCGTCTCTTCGGCCCAGGATATCCTGCGCCAGCTCTACGCACGGTATCCCCAGTTCTCCAGCACAACCCAGTGCGGCCTGTTCCAGCTCCCCGTACTTGCCGGGCTACAGGGGGTATTCAGCCAGGACGTGTTGTGCCAGCTCTAAGTTCCAGACCTCGAATGCGCATCCACGGCCCAGTTTAACCTGCACCGGCTCTACGCACTATGCCTCCAGTGCGCCTTCATTGCCCAGCGCGTCCTGTTCCAGCTCTCCACACTCACCGAGCTAAAGTGTGTATCCAGCCAGGACACGTTGTGGCATCTCCACGTACCAGGCTTCCAGTACGTCTTCTCAGTCCGGTGAGACCTGCTCCGGCTCCACGTATGAAACCTCCAGTGATGATCCATGGCCCGAAGCCTCCAGTGATGATCCATGGCACGAACCCTCCAGTGATGATCCATGGCACGAACCCTCCAGTGATGATTCATGGCCCGGAGCCTGCAGTGATGATCCATGGCCCGGAGCCTGCAGCGACGGTCTCCAGACCGAAGTCTCCAGTGACGGTCCCCAGTCTGGAGCCTCCAGTGACGGTCCCCAGTCTGGAGCCTGCAGCGACGGTCCCCAGACCAAAGTCTCCAGTGACGGTCCCCAGTCTGGAGCCTCCAGCGACAGTCCCCAGTCAGGAGCCTGCAGCGACGATCTACGGTACGGAAGTCCCGGCGACGATCCCAGCACCGGAGGGTGCCACCGAAGTGGGGGGAGCCTCAAGCGGAGCTGGGTCTGCGTCCCCCACCGAGAGTAGGGGGGGTACTGTCACGCCCTGACCTTAGAGATCCTTATTATTCTCTATGTTTGGTTTGGTTAGGTCAGGGTGTGACTCGGGTGGGAAAGTCTATGTTTTCTATTTCTTTATTTTTGGCCTTGTGTGTGGTTCCCAATCAGAGGCAGCTGTCTATCATTGTCTCTGATTGGGGACCACAAATAAGTTGTCATTTTCCTTTTGGGTTTTGTGGGATCTTGTTTTCTGTTTAGTGTCTGTACCTGACAGAACTGTTCGCTTTCGTTTTGTTATTTTGTTTGAGGGGTTTTTGATAATAAAAATCATGAACACTTTCCACGCTGCGCTTTGGTCCACTCCTTTCGACGAGAGCCGTTACAGGATTTGTTTATACTGCATATACTCTAGAGCTGTGTGTGTGTGGATTTCTTTAGATATTGTTTTCATATATATATATATATATTGGTCCGGAAAATCTATATACCAAAAATGATTATGATCGGATAATATAAACATGTATTCTCATGACTTGATTTGTGAAATGTGTAGAAATCAGTAAACCCCATGTGTCCAAAAACTATAGTACAACAACAAAAATTCGGAAATGTTTTCCACTAATTGTTCTTTTGACAATTCACATCAAATGTTTTCATATCGGATCTTTTTCATAGCTCATCTTATTGGTCAGAAGACTAATTCGTGAAAATCAGATCAGAAGTGGGCTGCCTGTCTAAACACAGCTTTAGATGATCAGATAAAGGCCTATTGACACAGCACACTGGGCCAACTGAACGCCAGCATATCATGCTATTAGGGCCTTTCCCTCACCAATGCAAAACTAAAGGGTAAGGATGATATTTGAAGATAAGGTCTCATGGGACAGAGGACCATCATTTGCCTAAATGCAACAATACAAGTAGCCTAGGGCACAAATAGAACATAGTTTTTGTTACAATCTTCAATAGCCTACACATTGCACTCTATTATATATATATATATATATATATATATATATATATATATATATTTCATAAATATGACATCTAGGTCAATACCTCGAATAGTGTCTTCAAAATAAAAACAAAATTGGCTTAAAAATAACCTTGATGGGCTATTGGTTTTGATGAAGTAGCTTAGCCCAGAAGAATTGTGATGAAAATTAAGATAGGCCTTGTCGAATTTGTGATAAAGCAGAATATAAGTGAAATGTGTGTTTAAAATCACCAAAATTGCCTTAAATAATTAAGAATGAATTTAATTGTAATAATGAAATATATCTTCGTTTTTATTTTTTTATTTTTTACTTTTGAAGACAAAATGTTGTAGATTACTGAATCTACAACACCAAAATGTTATCAATCCAAGGGCTATTCTTACCCGAAGAAAAAAGTATAATTTAGTGATATAAATAAGGGTTGGGGTTAGACATGACGAAGCGTTACTAACGGAAGAAGTAGATGGATGCCTTTATGATAATCAGGGACACGTGTCGTTGCTGAGTGCAAAAGGAACTCGCGCGTTAAAAAGGCCTATCTGACTAAACAGCTCTAAAAATCTTCAAACCTGACCTTGGTTTAAAAAGTAAAAATAAAAATACACCTTGACTTATGAGTTATTTAAACATTTCACAACAACCACTTATTTTACAATGTTTATTTGCTACAAAAAAAAGTTTAGCATATTCAATAGAAGTCTATCAGAAAATTATTTATTTTAAGATGGTCTCTGATTGCCTTCAATTGATTTTTTAGAAAGATTGACCCTTCAACCAAAGAACCATATAGGTGAACATGTGAGTTTTTTCATTTCCAGATTTTGGATTTAATAATAATTTCTCTGTAATGTCCAGAGTTCTCAACTAACAAGGACATGTATTGTCTATAAATGTATAGTCTGTATTTAATATCAAGACTAGGCTATAGATAAACTGAGATACTGTACATGTTTTCAAAATGGAGATAGGCCTATATGGTTCTTTGTAGCATGGGTTGGCTATGTGGATAACGCATATTTTCTTTTGTGTCTTGTGTCATTCAAATGTTTGCAGTTCTGTACCTGTCTGTTAATGTTATGTATTTTTCTATTTTATGTAGTTCTGTCCTTCCGCTGTAATTGTCAATTAATATGTATTATTTTGAATGGGGATCCTAATAAAATACTAAATACCATGTCACAATTGAACAAATAAATAGCAACCATGATGAAGCACTTTTTTAACATAATGATATGAGAACACGCACAAATACACACAATAAACTATCACCACTGTAGAGATGGTAAGAAAGGAAAGGCCCTTTAAGAGGACAACCCCCTACGAGGAAATATTGAACCAAATAGAATTCCATACAAGAATATGAGGAAAAAGAGGTGCATGTATAGCTAAAATAGGTTGAGAAAAAAAGAAAAGAACGGACAGTGCAATGAGAGGGGCACAAAGGCACCCCGGTAGGCTCAGTAGGAGCAGTATTAATCATTCGACAGAGGAAGAAGAGAACGTGGCAGCTTTTACCACAGGCAAGGTTTTTCTTATCCATACTGCTTTATTCTTTATTATGTGCTCTTAAGATATGAGCGCAGACCTTCCCCACTCCGATTCTCCCATCACTCCCTATGGTCCCATTTCCTTTATTTTCCTTCATCTTCTCATTGGGCCCCGTTCCCTCTCTCTTTCATTGCCTTTCATTTGCATCCCACGAGGGGCCAAGGGGTCCCCAGAGAGGCGCAGATAAGGGTCATCGAAGGCCCCCTCGGGCTACATGTTTCACGCACCAACCGTAGACTCCTCGACACACGTGTCACCAACCCCCACCCACTCTCACACTTTCCCAATAAGCCCCCACCCCCAATAACCCCAATCCATCAGTGAGACTGGAGAACATTGCAGACTAGTCTCTCATTGCCCACTGCAGATTAGTGATTATTCATGGCCGATATCATGAGCCTATGGTGAAAATGTGTCATTGAGAACGTCATCAAACAGAATAATGTGAAAGCATTGGAGCTTTTATTACAGAGGCACGATGTAGTTACATGGTTGAGACTCAAGTTAGCCAATGAGAGGGCTGACAGGCAGCCCACTTCCTACTCTTGCTCACCATAATCCACACAGTCAGATGGGCCATTGTCATAGTAAGACGCCGAGGGGAATCCCATGAAACTGCTTTCCTGTATAGAATGAAAGAAGGCAAATACAAAGACAAGTTCAAATAAATCATAGGCACATATTCACACATACAGTATGTGGTCAATATTTGTTTCCAGGGCTATTTCTCAAAGCTTGTGTGTGTGTGTGTGTGTGTGTGTGTGTGTGTGTGTGTGTGTGTGTGTGTGTGTGTGTGTGTGTGTGTGTGTGTTGACTGTATGGTTTGTATAATAACGTCATATGATAACTCAATCCGTGGTGAACAATTCAGAAGTGAAAAGAGACTTATTCAATAGCCTACAGGCCCCAACATCCCCGTACTTTTATACATACTAGGGCGGCAGGTATCCAAAAGGTTGCTAGTTCGAATATCTGAGCTGACTAGGTGGAAAATCTGTTGATGTGCCCTTGAGCAAGGTACTTAACCCTAATTGCTCCTGTGAATTGCTCTGGATAAGAGTGTCTGCTAAATGACTCAAAGGTAAAATTGTACTGCACGCTCAAACCACATTATCTGAACTCCTATTTCATGTCTTCATTTGTGATACTCGTGATTTTATAAAGTGGAAAATGTGGCCTGACTGCTGCATGGCCATAGAGAATACATGGCTAAGGCTGTTTCAACTCCATCACTCGCAGTTCTTCTGAGCCAGCTACAGGGCATCAGTACTTGTACCTACATTGTGTATAAACCCTGGATGACTGACAGGGGGCGCTCTATTGAAGCCACAGCGCAGCCATCTTGGTACCTCTCCATGGTAAAAAAAAAAAAAGAAGCTATAGCTTAAGCTATAGAAATGCATTTACGGTCTACATTTGTTTTTGACACGTTAATACTATTACAGACACATTAACGCATACTTTTAAATTCAATTATGTGAGCTAAACATAACCATTTAAATGAAAAAAAATCTATAGATTTTTTTTCTTCTCCTTAATGCAGCAACCAGCAGTAGAAACAATAACAAAGGAGCCTCCACACCCCTGGTTCGGTCAAAGCTGAGAGATGGGGTTGGAGAAATGTAATCACTCTCAAATTCATAGACAGAGCTACAGATGCAAGGATTGATCATCCATGATATAAACATTACAATTTTAACCATGTTTTGAGGCTATATAGTGTTTGCTTACAAACACTGGAGTAAAACAAGCTTCTATTTTGGGTCCTGATAGGGTACAACAGTTGAGCTAAGCTCATGGGTCATTTCTAAGTTATATTCTTCAAGAATCAATGGGTAGGTTCATTTATAAGTCCAAAAATCGGTGTAGCAAATGCTGATTGCCCCTGTAAAGTATGTACTAATGTTATTTTTACTCGGCAAGTCAGTTAATAACAAATTATTATTTACAATGATGGCCTAGGAACAGTGGGTTGACTGCCTTGTTCAGGGGCAGAACGACAGATTTTTACCTTGTCAGCTCGGGGATTCAATATAACAACCTTTTGGTTACTGGCCCAAAGCTCTAATCACTAGGCTACCTGCCGAAACTGTCCCCAATACAATACAAATATGCTCAATTGCATGTAATATTGTCCTTGAAACATTTAATTGAAATACTGTAAAACATGTATTCCTATGGAGGAATGCTCTTACTGGGGAGTGCCATTATATATAGAGGTCAGCAATTCAAGGTTTAAACACGTCATTGGTCAGAACGGTCTCCAATAAATTATATTTTGCCGCCACCCAGTGGCCATTATGTATATTTTCACCCACCATTTTCTATGCATTTCACCCGATTAAAGGCTGTACAATAGAAATGTCAAGATAGACATTGCATCACTGCATTGCATATCTGTTCAATTAGGCGACTGTGAGAGCATGGCGCTGCCCATTGAGGCCATCGCCATTTTTAAGTAGTAAATGTTATTATTTTACTACTTCTATGAGCTGGCAAACAAACTGAATATAACCCATAGGAAGTCACCCAGTTGATTACTTCAAAATGGTGAAAGTCCTCAATTGTCATGCCCATGCTAAAACGGCTTTTGGGTACTAGAGTCCTCTCTCTATCTCTAAAAACTGAATGATTCTGAACACTACTTCTACAGACAAGTTTCAAATTCTCACTGAAGTTTCTAGCCACAAGCATAAAGTTTCTAGCCACACGCCAGGGCTCATCAGGGGTCCTCACTAGCTTCCATAGCCACAAAGTCATAATTATAGCTAAACCCCACCCATTTCTACAATTTCTTAAGTAAAAATTTGATTTAAATCCGAACCCTAACCTTAACGACACTTCTAACCTTATGCCTAGCCCTAAGATTACATTTAGACCCAAAACCAATGTTTACCTTGTGGCTGTGGAAGCTAGTGGAAACCATCATCAGGATGACTGACTGAACCAAATCCGTTTGTCTCCACACTTTCTCAGCTGTGCAACATAGTGAGCTCCAAAAGTATTAGGCCAGTGAGACATTTTTGGTTGTTTAAACTCTGTACTCCAGCACTTTGGATTTGAAATGATACAATGACTATGAGGTTTAAGATCGGGGTCTTTTTTTAATCCATATTGGGTAAACAGTTTTGAAATTACATAGCTTTTTGTACATACATTAATGGGGATGCTACCATGATTACGGATAATCCTGAATGATTCATGAATAACGATGAGGCATAAATATCATACCCCCCAAAAATGCTAACCTCCCCTGTTATTGTAATGGTTAGCATGTCTTGGAGGTATGTTACAGTGTTGTAGGTCTCGAGACCACATATTGGGTGTCTCAGTCTTGCCTCGGTGTAGGATACATTTGTTAATTTCTTCCAGAGACCAGACGAGACCAGCGGAGTAGAAAACTCATTATTAGCTTCCATTCAATCACCGCATAAAACCGCTCCAGACGAAGAGTAGTATGAAGGATCGGAGGACCAATGCGCAGCGTAGTAAGTGTCCATAATATTTTTTAATAAAGACAATAGAACACTCGAACAAAACAACAAACGACAAACGATGACGTGAATATGTAAAACCGAGGCTGAAACCCAGGCTACCTAAGTATGATTCTCAATCAGGGACAACAATTGACAGCTGCCTCTGATTGAGAACCATACTAGGCCGAACTCAAAAACCAACATAGAAAAACAAACATAGACTACCCACCCAACTCGCGCCCTGACCATACTAAAACAAAGATTTAATAACAGAACTAAGGTCAGAACGTGACAGCTAGCAGGGACAAATATATACACTCCTTTCTTGAAACATGAATATCTTAACAGCCATAATATTTCTTATAGACATGTTTGCGCAGTGGTGAACCTACAGGTCTTCAGTTTGTGACAGGTTAGTACAGTGGTGAACCTATAGGTCTTCAGTGTGTGACAGGTTAGTACAGTGGTGAACCTATAGGTATTCAGTGTGTGACAGGTTAGTACAGTGGTGAACCTATAGACCTTCAGTGTGTGACAGGTTAGTACAGTGGTGAACCTACAGGTCTTCAGTGTGTGACAGGTTAGTACAGTGGTGAACCTACAGGTCTTCAGTGTGTGACAGGTTAGTACAGTGGTGAACCTGTAGTTCTTCAGTGTGTGACAGGTTAGTACAGTGGTGAACCTACAGGTCTTCAGTATGTGACAGGTTAGTACAGTGGTGAACCTACAGGTCTTCAGTTTGTGACAGGTTAGTACAGTGGTGAACCTATAGGTCTTCAGTGTGACAGGTTAGTACAGTGGTGAACCTATAGACCTTCAGTGTGTGACAGGTTAGTACAGTGGTGAACCTACAGGTCTTCAGTGTGTGACAGGTTAGTAGAGTGGTGAACCTATAGGTCTTCAGTGTGTGACAGGTTAGTACAGTGGTGAACCTACAGGTCTTCAGTATGTGACAGGTTAGTACAGTGGTAAACCTACAGGTCTTCAGTTTGTGACAGGTTAGTACAGTGGTGAACCTATAGGTCTTCAGTGTGACAGGTTAGTACAGTGGTGAACCTATAGACCTTCAGTGTGTGACAGGTTAGTACAGTGGTGAACCTACAGGTCTTCAGTGTGTGACAGGTTAGTACAGTGGTGAACCTACAGGTCTTCAGTGTGTGACAGGTTAGTACAGTGGTGAACCTATAGGTCTTCAGTGTGTGACAGGTTAGTACAGTGGTGAACCTATAGGCCTTCAGTGTGACAGGTTAGTACAGTGGTGAACCTATAGACCTTCAGTGTGTGACAGGTTAGTACAGTGGTGAACCTACAGGTCTTCAGTGTGTGACAGGTTAGTACAGTGGTGAACCTACAGGTCTTCAGTGTGTGACAGGTTAGTACAGTGGTGAACCTATAGGTCTTCAGTGTGTGACAGGTTAGTACAGTGGTGAACCTATAGGCCTTCAGTGTGTGACAGGTTAGTACAGTGGTGAACCTACAGGTCTTCAGTGTGTGACAGGTTAGTACAGTGGTGAACCTACAGGTCTTCAGTGTGTGACAGGTTAGTACAGTGGTGAACCTACAGGCCTTCAGTGTGTGACAGGTTGGTAATTCTGAAAGGACAGCAGCCGTAATACCAGGTCACTCATGTAGGAGAGTGTACTTTCTGTAAAACACAAAGGGCCAGTGGTGTTGTGGAGCATATAAGCATATAAGCCGTATACCCTGTTTTTTTCAGTGGACATTGTTTATAGTCACTTCTCAATCCCTATTGATGCGTATCACAGCATTGTAGTTGAGGTATACTCCCGAGTGGCGCAGCAGTCTAAGGCACTGCATCTCAGTGCTAGAGGCATCACCACAGACCCTGGTTTTATCCTGGGCTGTATCACAACCTGCCGTGATCAGGAGCCCCATAGGGCGGCACACAATTGGCCCAGCGTCATCCGGGTTAGGGGAGGGTTTGGCCGGGGAAGGCCATCTTTGTAAAATAAGAATTTGTTCTTAACTGACTTGCCTAGTTAAATAAAGGTTCAATCAAAAATACAACTTATCAATTATATAGTGCAATAGAGAAATCATGCACAAAGTAGCCTACACAATCGCAAAGTGCGTGATATCTATTCATTTGCATGCGCACACATAGCATAGTTTCAGCCGAATATCATTTGCAGGCAGCTGTCAACTTTTGTCATGGAGCAGTTCAGAGAAGAATGACATGCTTTTTTCATTCACATTCAACCACAAAAACCAAGGTATGAATTCTGTTGTGTACACGTTTTGTTAATCGTCTGTATAATTACTCTTTTTGGGATTCAGACTTCACCCTCCCTACACCTCTGATGAACATAACAGGAAACCTGGGGTTCTTAGAAGAACCCTTTTAAACGGTTCTTCAAAGAACTTATAGAGGCTCCCCCACAGTTTCAATTTGAAGAACCCCTAAGGGATACTCAAGGAACCTTTTATTTTTAGAGTGTAGGAAACCTCATTAAAAAACTGGATTTTTCACACAGTGTGTCCTTTCTTTGCTGGTCTGTCCGTTTGGGAACTTTTTGGCAAAATTAGAGTATACCCACTTCTCCAGGCACCACTACACCACTGCATAGGGCCGATGGAAAGACAGCAGTCACACACAGCATGATGTTAAAGGATAAGCAGTCCATAAACTCTGATACAATCAGCCAGTAGGTCCCAATCATAAGAATACAAAAACACAACCATTAAGCATTTCCCAATCAAAATGTAAAACTATTACTTCCCATTGCAAAAAACCTTTCACATTTAGCACACAAAGTAACCGGTGACCAAAAGTTTAAAGTGGAACTGACAGCGTTTCACCTATTTTTCAGATAGTAAACAAACAATTATAATTTCATTCAAATATATAACATTTCCAGTTTATGCTACAAAACCAACTTTATAAGAGGCTTTAAAAATAGGTTATATTTGACTCAACGTTCCACGACATACACTAAGGCATTGTTAGCAGAATAGATGGATGCAGTTCAATGCATGATTAATATAATTCACCAATACTGAATTAATCACAGCTGGCCTATTACATTGTTTGCTGCCTCCAGTCGGTATGCACTTTTTCAGTTTCAACGACTCAATATTCTGGACAAAAACTGAAAAATGTAACTAAGGCTGGGAATGTCAATACAATCAAACTAGCAAGGGCAATGATCACCAGTCAGTCATAACGTGACTAATTGGCTAACGTATCGATTTATGTAGTAAGCTAAAAACACGAAGCCTAACATGAACTAGATAGCCAGCTAGCTAGCTAGCTGCTAGGAGGATGTCATGTCATGCCATTGGAGGAGTGACTGACTTTCCCCCCTCGCTTTTCGGTGGCTATACACATCTAGAGATGCAGGTGTCATTTGGTTAGCTAGCAAGAACTTGAACGACTGTTATACAGTTAGCATATCTCTTGCATTCGCAAATTCACTCTGGCTATCTACTCTGATTTCAGAGCACTCTCGTCTTGAGTGTGCCAGAGTGCCTAACAACTGATGCATTATGAATGCACAACACCTGCTGAATATGACCGGTGTCAGTAAATGTAGGCAAAAAAAGTAACAGCTAGTCAAGAACGCTCTAGACAACATGTAAACCACAGGAGGTTGGTGGCACCTTAATTGGGGAGGACCGGCTCGTGGTAATGGCTGGGGCGGAATTAGTGGAATGGTTTCCATGTGTATAATGCCATTCCATTTACTCCATTCCGGCCATTATTATGAGCTGTCCTCCCCTCAGCAGCCTCCTGTGATGTAAACAGCCTAACCAGCTCTGCTACGGCAAGTAAAATGGTCAGAGTTAGGTGTTCTCTCATTTGTGTTTAGAAGTAGCTGTATAGCAAGCTAGCCAACTTTAGCCAGTTAGCTTGGGTGCTTGGTTGGGACAAGCATGAATTGGCAGGCATGCTGTAGAAGGACTAGGAGGCTACAATTCCTCATCGTTTATCAGTGCAATTTTGACAGCCAACTAGCTGAAAAAGTTTAAGAGGGTTTATCTAATGTTCCTTCGTTAGACTTTAGCTCATCGTGCTCTGGCTAGCATTAGTTGTTGATCTTGTTTATGTGCATACCTGAGGGAGAGAGAGCCTATCTTTTCATGGTTGTTTGACCAATAGAACTGTAAAATCCCCAAATGTAAGAGGACTGCCGTTTTGTTTACATAAGTGCAGAATTCCATTCAGGTGTATTTTGTGGCTTTTGGCGAATGCGTTCTAATGATCTAAAGTTGCGCTGTTGCAACTGCCTGTAAACACACAGTCCAGTTCAAAGTGAATGATGGCAGGCCCCTGTGCCAAATGAGAAGCCACTGACTGCAGCGTGCAGTTCGGGGCCGCCGGGGGTCAATGTGGGCGGACTCAACCGCGTTTAACCCAAACCCTTCCCGTCTCCTTCAAGGTCACCCATAAACAAAATGCGTGAACTGGGTATGTAGTCTACTGTGTGTAATGCTGAAGGCTTGATGCACGGCAAGATATAATAGTTGTCATGACTTGTTGAGTACTGTATTTGTAGATGAGGAGGCAGTTGACAACAAGAAAATGACTGTCTTTGCCTCTTTTGAGGAGCAGGAGTGAAGACATTTTTGAGGAGTGGTCAAACCATGTCTGCTGTGTTAATTGTGTTATGTTGTTTAGTAAAGATGTAGAAGTCACCGGAGTCTCTGTTCTCTTTACTGGAGCTGGTATAACTTAGTGTACAAAGCACATTCAGCTTGTCAGTATGTCTATATGGTATAGTCTGTCTCCATTCTCATGAGGAAAGTAAATAGCATTATAAATCAGGATAGGTAGTATATACGCTCAGTGGAATAATATAATTACAAGGTTATAACATTTATCAACACAATTTTAACAGTACATGACATGCATAACAAGTCTGTTGTTCACTGCAACAATATCAGTAGCTTGTCTCAAATATAGCATGAAGCAAAAAGTGTTACAACACATGCTGGTACCACTTCATATACGATCTTGAAAAATGAAATATGTTTGTATTCAACGTGGGCCTTGCGCAAACGTGTGTGTTTGTATTCAGTGACTGTCAAAGTGACAAACTGACACATATTCATTTTTGTCCAAAAACGACTTTATATCTGAGGAATGCCTTTGATTTGATGGCCTGCACATGCGTAGTTCAGTGTGAGACGATCGTTTGATCCGATGACGTTTCTGCGCATAAGTTTAGCTAGCCAACATCGCCATAACATAACCTACAAGTCTGCAAAAGAAAAAGTATATATATATATATATATATATATATACCTTTAAATAAATAAATATTTTTTTTAAATAAGAAAAATATATAAACAAAGACATTGCATACAAGTGTGATCGGGGATTTCTATCGGTCAGTGCTATCCGGAATCCTTGGGACTTCCCTACCCTAAACCCTAACCTTACCTTAACCATAACTATAAACCTTACCCAACCCCAACTCTTACCACAACCATTTCAAATGTCAACTTCAATGAGGTAGAGACATCCCAAGGGTCCCGGGTAGCACGGATCAATTTCTATTAGAGAATCAGTTACTGCCTATGTTCATACTGTACTGTCTTTGGTAATACGTCATGAAAGTACTTCCTACTTCCTGTTGCAAGTTCCGTACCATTTTTCAATGGGCTTCAAGCTTATATAAAATAATTCATAAAACTGCGGTCATATAAGATTCACTACAGCACCAAAAGTATGTGGACACCTGCTCATCAAACATTCCAAAATCATGGGTATTAATATGGAGTTGGTCCCCCCCTTTGCTGCTATAACAGCCTCCACTCTTCTGGTAAGGCTTTCCACTAGATGTTGGAACATTGCTGCTGGGATTTGGTTCCATTCAGCCACAAGAGCAATAGTGAGGTCGTGCACTGACGTTGGGCGATTAGGCCTGGCTTGCAGTCGGCGTTCCAATTCATCCCAAAGGTGTTCGATGGGGTTGAGGTTAGGGCTCTGTGCAGGCCAGTCAAGTTCTTCCACGCCGATCTTGACAAACCATTTCTGTATGGACCTTGCTTTGTGCACGGGGGGGCATTGTCATGCTGAAACAGGAAAGGGTCTTCCCCAAACTGTTGCCACAAAGTTGGAAGCACAGAATCGTCTACAATGTCATTGTATGCTGTAGCTTTAAGATTTCCTTCACTGAAACTAAGGAACATAGCCCGAACCATGAAAAACAGCCCCAGACCATTATTCCTCCTCCACTAAACTTTGCAGTTGGCACAATGCATTGGAGCAGGTAGCGTTCTCCTGGCATACGCCAAACCTAGATTTGTTTGTCGGACTGACAGATGGTGAAGCGTGATTCATCACTTCAGAGAATGCATTTCCACTGCTCCAGAGTCCAATGGCGAAGAGCATTACACCACTCCAGCTGAGGCTTGGCATTGCGCATGGTGATCTTAGGCTGCTGCTCGGCCATGGAAACCCAATTCATGAAGCTCCCGACGAACAGTTCTTGTGCTGACATTGCTTCCAGAGGCAGTTTGGAACTTGGTAGTGAGTGTTGCAACCAAGGACAGACGATTTTTACTCGCTACTTGCTTCAGCACTCGGGGGTCCCGTTCTGTGAGCTTCTGTGGCCTACCACTTTGCAGCTGAGCCGTTGTTGCTCCTAGATATTTCCACTTCACAATAACAGCACTTAAAGTTGAACGGGGCAGCTCTAGCAGGGCAGAAATTTGATGGACTGACTTGTTGGAAAGGTGGCATCCTACTACGTTGCCATGTTGAAAGTCACTGAGCTGTTCAGTAAGGCAATTCTCCTGCCATTGTTAGCATATGGAGATTGCATGTCTGTGTGCTCAATTTTATATTTTATACACCTGTCAGCAACAGGTGTGTCTGAAATAGCCAAATCCACAAATTTGAAGGGGAGTCCACATACTTTTGTATTTATAGTGTGTATACGGTGCCTTCAGAAAGTTTTCATACCACTTGAATTATTCCACATTTTGTTGATACAGCCTGAAATCAAAATGGATTTAATTGATTTCTTGGTACATCTGTATTTGGGGAGTTTCTCCCATTCTCCTCTACAGATCCTCTCAAGCTATGTCAGGTTGGATTGGAAGCGTCGCTGCACAGCTATTTTCAGGTCTCTCCAGAGATGTTAAATTGGACTCTGGCTGGCCCACTCATGGACATTCAGAGACCTCCCCCTTCCTGCGTTGTCTTGGCTGTGTGCTGTTGGAAGGTGAACCTTCGCCCCAGTCTGATTTCCTGAGGTTTTCATCAAGGATGTCTCTGTACTTTGCTACGTTCATTTTCCCTCGATCCTGAGTGGTCTCCCAGTCTCTGCCGCTGAAAAACATCCACATAGCATAATGCTGCCACCACCATGCTTCAACATAGGGATTGTGCCAGGTTTCCTCCAGACGTGACGCTTGGCATTCAGGCCAAAGAGTTCAATCTTGGTTTCATCAGACCAGAGAATCTTGTTCCTCATGGTCTGAGAGCGCTTTAGGTGCCTTTTGGCAAACTCCAAGCGGGCTGTGTCATGTGCCTTTTGCTGAGGAGTGGCTTCCATCTGACCACTATACCATAAAGGCTTGATGGTGGAATGCTGCAGAGATGGTTGTCCTTCTGGAAGGTTCCCCCATCTTCACAGAGCAACTCTGGAGCTCTGTCAGAGTGACCATCGGGTTCTTGGTCACCTCCCTGACCAAGGCCCTTCTCCCCCGATTGCTCAGTTTGGCAAGGCAGCCAGCTCTAGGAAGTCTTGGTGGTTCCAAACTTTTTCAATTTAAGAATGATGAAGTCCACTGTGTTCTTGGGGACCTTCCATGCTGCAGAAATGTGTTGTTACCCTTCCCCAGATCTGTGTCTTCGACACAATCCTGTCTCGGAGCACTACGGACAATTCCTTCAACCTCATGGCTTGGTTTTTGCTCTGACATGCACTGTCAACTACGGGACCATATATAAAGAGGTGTGTGTCTTTCCAAATCATGCCCGATCAGTTGAATTTACCACATGTGAGCTCCAATGAAGTTATAGAAAAATCTCAAGGATGATCAATGGAAACAGGATGCACCTGAGTCTGGATAATGATGATGCAAATGATGCAGTTGATGCATGATGCAGTTGAAGTCGGAGGTTTACACACACCTTAGCCAAATACATTTAAACTCAGTTTTTCACAATACCTGACATTTAATCTTAGTAAACATTCCCTGTCTTAGGTCAGTTAGGATCACCACTTTATTTAAAAAATGTGAAATGTCAGAATAATAGTAGAGAGAAAGATTTATTTCAGCTTTTATTTATTTCATCACATTCCCAGTGGGACAGAAGTTTACATACACTCAATTAGTATTTGGTTGCATTGCCTTTAAATTGTTTAACTTTGGTCAAATATTTTGGGTAGCCTTCCACAAGCTTCCCACAATAAGTTGGGTGAATTTTGGCCCATTCCTCCTGACAGAGCTGGTGTAACTGAGTTAGGTTTGTAGGCCTCCTTGCTCACACATGCTTTTTTAGTTTTCTACAGGATTGAGGTCAGGGCTTTGTGATGGCCACTCCAATGCCTTGACTTTGTTGTGCTTAAGCCATTTTGCCACAACTTTGGAAGTATGCTTGGGGTCATTGTCCATTTGGAAGACCCATTTGCGACCAAGCTTTAACTTCCTGACTGATGTCTTGAGATGTTGCTTTAATATATCCACTATTTTTCCTCCCTCATGAAGCCATATATTTTGTGAAGTGCACCAGGACCTCCTGCAGCAACGCACCCCCACAACATGATGCTGCCACCCCCATGCTTCACGGTTGGGATGGTGTTCTTCGGCTTGCAAGGCTCCCCCTTTTTCCTCCATACATAACGATGGTCATTATGGTCAAACAGTTCTATTTTTGTTTCGTCAGACAGGGGACATTTCTCCGAAAAGTACAATATTTGTCCCCATGTCAGTTGCAAACCGTAGTCTGGCATTTTATGGCGGTTTTAGAGCAGTGGCTTCTTCCTTGTTGAGCAGCCTTTCAGGTTATGTGGATATAGGACTCGTTTTACTGTTGATATAGATACTTTTGTACCTGTTTCCTCCAGCATCTTCACAAGGTCCTTTGCTGTTGTTCTGGGATTGATTTGCACTTTTCGCACCAAAGTGCGTTCATCTCTAGGAGACAGAACTCGTCTCCTTCCTGAGCGGTATGACGGCTGCGTGGTCCCATGGTGTTTATACTTGCGCACTATTGCTTGTACAGATGAACGTGGTACCTTCAGGCATTTGGAAATTGCTCCCAAGGATGAACCAGACTTGTGGTCTACAATTTTCTTCTCAGATCTTGGCTGATTTCTTTTGATTTTCCCATGATGTCAAGCAAAGAGGCACTGAGTTTGAAGGTAGGCCTTGAAATACATCCACAGGTACACCTCCAAATGACTCAAATGATGTCAATTAGCCTATCAGAAGCTTCTAAAGCCATAACGTCATTTTCTGGAATTTTCCAAGCTGTTTATAGGCACAGTCAACTTAGTGTATGTAAACTTCTGAATTGTGATACAGTGAATTATAAGTGAAACAATATGTCTGTGTACAATTGTTGGAAAAATTACTTGTGTCATGCACAAAGTAGATGTCCTAACCGACTTGCCAAAACTATAGTTTGTTAACAAGAAATTTGTGTGGTGGTTGAAAAACAAGTTTAATGACTCCAACCTAAGTGTATGTAAACTTCTGACTTCAACTGTATATGTTTTCGCATTGGCATTATGGGGTATGGTGTGTAGATTGATGAGGATTGTATATATATTTTTTGATCCATTTTAGAATAAGGCTGTAACATAACCAAATGTGGAAAAAGTCAAGGGGTCTGATTATTTCCCGAAGGAACTATATATATTTCAAGCCACCACTATGCTTGAAAATACGGAGAGTGGTACTCAGTAATGTGTTGTATTGGATTTGTCCCCAACATAACACTTTGTAATCAGGTAAAAAAAGGTTAATTGCGTTGCCACATTTTTTGCAGTATTTCTTTAGTGCCTTGTTGCAAACAGGATGCATGTTTTGGAATATTTTCAGTCTTTACAGGCTTCCTTCTTTTCACTCTGTCAATTAGGTTAGTATTGTGGAGTAACTACAATGTTGTTGATCCATCCTCAGTTTTCTGCTATCACAGCCATTAAATTTTGTAACTGTTTTAAAGTCACGATTGGCCTCATGGGGAAATCCCTGAGCAGTTTCCTTCCTCTCCGGCAACTGAGTTAGGAAGGACGCCTGTGTATTTGTAGTGAGTGGGTGTATTGATACACAATCCAAAGTGTAATTAATAACTTCACCATGCTAAAAGGGACATTCAATGTCTGCTTTTTGTCTTTTTTACCCCTCTACCAATAGGTGCCCTTCTTTGCGAAGCATTGGAAAACCTGTCTAATCGTTGTGGTTCAATCTGTGTTTAAATTCACTGCTCGGCATAGGGACCTTAAAGATAATTGTATGTGTGGTGTACAGAGATGAGGTAGTCATTCAAAAATCATGTTAAACACTATTATTGCACACAATGAGTCCATGCAATTTATGTGACTTGTTAAGCACATTTTTTTTTACTCCTGAACATATTTAGGCTTGCCATAACAAAGGGGTTGAATACTTGTTGTCTCAAAACATTTCGGCTTTTCATTTTTAATTAATTTGGGAAAATTTCAAAAAACACGATTCCACTATGACATTATGGGGTGTTGTGTGTTGGCCAGTGACAAAGCATCTCAATCTAATCCATTTTAAATTCAGGATGTAACACAACAAAATGTGGGAAAAGTCAAGGGGTGTGAATACTTTCTGAAGGCACTGTTTAAATTATATTTGTTTATTTATTTGCTCATACCCGATGCCTTTTATCAAAAAAAAAATGTTTTTTTTATTTTTATGGACCAGCAATGTGTAGAAAGTGAGACATGTATATTGTGGCAAAATGGGCATCGGGTACTTGGTGGGAGCAGTAGTACATGAGTGTAGTTCTAATGAAAAGGTGGTAACTTTAGATGGAGGTTATGTATTTTTCTGTATTTCATTTTCTAAAAACATGTTTTCACTTTGTCATTATGGGGTATTGTGTGTAGTTGTAGAAAGGGAAGGAACAGTAGATGATATTTTTCAAACATTTTGACATGACTTATTATCCCTCTCGAGGCATATTTTGAAGGGTAAATGGAGGGGTATTTTGAAAACACAGTATAAGTGAAAGGATACGTGGAAAACGATTTAACTCATATTATAATGAACTATAGGTCATATTTCATAGAAATCTGGAAACACTGGAGAGTTACTTTAAAGGTCGATATTTGAGCAAAAGCTAAAACAGCTTTAAATTGTGTAACTGATCAATGCACCATCATACCAGGTCATTTAATGCCTTCCTTTTTTTAAATGAAAAAGATATTTGGCTACGGAAGCGCAATTTATTACAAATCTCTACAGCTTCCATCCAAAAACTAATGTGAAATAACAACACATACTGGAGGAGTTACTGCAGCGAATCCCAAACTCGTAACACTACACAGCTGATTCAAATTATCAAAGCTTAATGATTAGTATTTATTTGAATCAGTGGTGTAGTGCTTGGGCAAAAACCAAAATGTGCAACCCTTGGGGTCCCAAGGTCAGAGTTTGGGAAACCCTGAGTTACTGGTTAGTTACAGGTGACTAGCTAAGCTAATTAATTAGCTACTTTGGTCTTGGCGCACATGACCAGAGTGACACATCGATGAACCACCAAACCACACCCCATTTCTGTTCGGAAATTGAGAAAGAGGACTGTTTTTTTGTGCCCAAAAGTCAACCGTTAAAGCTAATTTCCTGCAATTCTACACATTTTGCAAATGCTTATGACATGTTCGTATGCTATCTGGGGGGCCCCAGACCTCCAGGGGATTTTAAGTATTTTTGGGGCAGACGAATCGACCTGTTCTAAATATTGGGGGGGACATGTCCCCACATCCCGTGACAATTTTGCCTATGATTTGAAGCCCAGGGCGCGTTTGAGTGGTAAGGCTAAAGCAACCGAATATAGACGAAAGTCGAGGAGTGAAGTCGGGGTAGGTGCATCTGCGACAGCCAAAAGTCGTCATTATCCAACAGCAAGGATCAGACCATCATGGCAGTGTTGCCATTGTTTATACACGTTTTCTTTATAATGTTGAAATAAACATATCTCTAACCCCCTTAATCAAACCTTCACAAACTGAAATTGTATGTGTAGATGTATGAGTAAAAACGGTCCTCTTTCTCAATTTTCGAACAGAAATGGAGTGTGGTTTGGTGGTTCATCGTTGTGTCATTCTGGTCATGCTCGCCGCGACCGCAGTAGCTCGTTCAATCACTTTTTTATTTTATTTTTTTAAATTCATGCAGTCGACATGCAGGCATATCAGACAAATGTTATCCCCATAATGCAACACACTTTGAAAGGCCGACCTGACAAAACTGATTTGCTTGAACGTGCTCCCATTCTTAGCCTACACAAAAAAAATCAAGAAGTACCACTTTCCTAACGTATTATCCTGCCGCGTTCACATGTTGGATAACTCCAAAGTTATTTGCGTAGAGCTTCCTATTGGTTGATTCTGGTACCTCCCAAGTGGGAAACTCTGGATTTGACTCTTCCACCCAGGTTAGCAAGTCGGAAATGTCAGTTTCAAACATTACGTGAACACGGCACTACTGCGCTATGATTCCGTGGTGGCGAACCATCCACGTAAACTCATGAGATCAGGCGACTTGCGAGGCTAGAGAATATGCTCTTGTACCCAATTTTCTTTTAACATAAACAATGCACACAAAGGCCGTGGTTACGGACCCCTTCCAATTCAGATCTTATGACAAGTTATTTGACCAATAATTGGGCAAAAGATCTGAATTGGGCTGCTAAATAGGCTACACCAGGAAGTGTTAAGGCTAGAAGCATAATCCGACCCGTGAGCTGAATGGATGGGTCGGTGAGGTATCGCTCCTCTGACAAAGAGGAGTCTTGATTTTCAGATTCATCACCAGTATGTGTTGAGGACACCTACATGATGGGACTCGCATTGAGAATACATTTAGTGACAATAGACAAAATATATATCAAAAATAATTATTGGTATGCAAAACCTATGGAAGGAAGATTACTTCACTGGAGGTCCTTTGCAGTTGTTTTTCCACAACAGAAAAATGATCTAACGTGTCAAATTCATTCCACAGAGGGCTGGGTATTTGTGGGATTTCACTCCACCCTTGTCCTTGGTGGATGAATTAAAGGTCCCTAATTAGTAAGGAACTCCCCCCCACTTGGTTGTCTAGGTCTTAACTGAAGGGGATAAAAACAAAAAACCCAGACACTCGGCCAGCAGTGGAATGAGTTTGACACCCCTGATCTAACACATAGGTCGGAGAGCACTTGGTCTTTAACCTTTTTGAACTGACATATGGGTCTTTAACACTGTCAGAATACTTTTTGCATCATTTGAGTATGGTAATCATTGATCTAACATGTTTTGATAAGCAAGACTTCAAGCAGGCCAATGTTTTACAGGTTAAATCTGACAGATCAGTGATACCGTCAAGGTAAGACTGATTCATTTTCAGTGTTTGAAGTACTATAATTATGGCTAAATGAGATCTAATTTCAAGGGCAATAATGTGAGTGATGAGTTAAATGTAGCATACTGATGATCCTAAACAAATTCCTACCGAGTGACCCTGCGCTTAAGGGAATTCAAGATACGGAAAGCATGTTTCTCATGTCTGTGCTAATGCTATACACCGGTTGTTTTGCTAACATATTCAACAACAAGACGGCATAAAATAGGCCAATTACAAAATCCAAATCGCCCTTGACTGAAATACCCAAAATGTAGGCTGAAATTCACACCAATGCCTCCAGTTACATACTTGACAGTGACCTGAGTTGTAGTAGTTACAAATGCAGAGTTGAACACAATGACAAGATCACAAGTATGACAACAGCAGCACATAGAAAACACCTACAGATACCACTCAAGATTCTACTGGCCTAACGCATGAATGCTGTCCTTACCGAAACCCCCATAGCTTAGCTTCAAGAAGAGAAAATAGCAAGCTGGACTTTTGTGGAGCATCTTTATTATGCCACAGATAAAAGCCAGTCGTTTTTGAAAGAGGACCTTGTTTTTTTTCCACCAACATTGACATTCTGCAAGGGTAGTGGTGGTGTTATGGTTAAGCAGCCAGCAGGGGAGGGGGAAAGAGAAGGGGGGACATTGTGGATGGGATAAAGGTGGTTAGTGGTGCAAGAGGGATGTTTGGGGTAGAATTAAGTGCGAGGGTATAGGGCTTAATTACCAAGTAATAAAACATTCATTTTCCCTTAAATACAGAAAAGGGAAGCACACAGCATGACAAGAAGTGCTTACAGTCAAACGAGGGGAACGCACATGTTCTTGCTGAGTATACCACATTTATTACTTTGAAGTGATTAATAGAAAGAGTCGGGGCGAGGCCAGTGTCAGCGCGGTCTTTAAGAAAACGAAAGGGGAGGAAGAAACAAATGGCAAGAGAAAAGCAACATTACTGAACAGGTCCAGAAAGAGGACTGGAAACAGGGCCCGTTTTGTACAATTGTACACTATAAAATAATTATACAATGACCAAGGTTCTAAACGTAATAATGTTTTTACTTTCAATTCCCCCAAACCTTACCTTACACCCCCCAAAAACAGGGTAATCTCAAACATCCATTTCAGTTCTCCTTTATGACAGAAGCATTGGAAACAAACTCCTTGCAGGGTGAGATGACAGTACCCACAACGACAAATATCCACTGAAGAGACCCCGTCTGCGTCCTGATTGGATCCATTAATCTTCCACAGGATGGAGGGGTTTACAAAGAAATTAAATAAATGGCCCGCCTTGACTTTTGGGCACTAATAGTAGCCAACACTAAACATTTCCACTAGAATTTTGCGTAAGAAGAATTAGACTTGCTCTCGGACTGTAAGAACAGACGATCATTGTTAAAAAAAAAAAAAGTTTTTTTATTTTTAAAAAGCATACCAGAAAAAAAGCATATGTAGTGGAATGGGGTTGGGTGGGGCAAAAGAGATTCACCTAAGGATGCTATGCATTATGTTGTAGTCCTATGAATAATCATTTCTTTTTCTTTTACTACAAGTTCGAAGTAAGTCTGTTAAAGTAAAAAGAAATAAAGAAAGTCTTCATTTAGTCGATTTTTTTTGTCCTTGGTTAATTTCCCCCTCCATTTTGCATTTCTTGAAAGATCTGAATGTGAGATGGGGTGGAAAGTGGGGGCTATTGCAGTCTTTTGCCCAAAGCAGTAACTGTTACTTGACACGTCCTTGGCGCTCCTGTGGGACACAAAGAGAAAACAAGAGTTCAGCTTGGGGACTCACATCAAAACATACACTTCAGAGATTTAGGGCTTTTCAGAATGTTGTAGATCCAAATTTAATGTAACCTGTGGGCATAATTATTATACTCCATCAATGGATTTAAGAGGGGGGAGTTTGTCCATCTTTACATTTAAAAGCAAGCCACATGTCGGTTGGTGCCAAGCATCTCCCTACCACCAGGTCCCACCAAGTAGTTCTACACAAATAGGATGTGTATTGCCTACAACATTCAGTTCTGATCACCTTTTCAGACATTTGCAATAATCATCCACGGCAAGACATGGACCATTTGTCCTCATTCAGTAAAGAGCACATTGAGCACAAAATGTCAAAGTACATCTGCATTTTGATCACTTGAGAGAAAGGGAATTTAACTTGATGAAATATCCTCTGATTTCAAAACAAAGGTGGCTGTCTAACAGAGCAGCAGGAAAACAGGTTTTTAGATGCTAGACTGGAAGTGTAGTTTTTGCCAGCATGAGCAGGCGTTATCCACACATAGAATTCTTGAAAATAAAACACAGAGTTGTCATTGGGATGAGTGTCTCACACTACAAAAAGTTACATCTAAAAGTAGCAGGACTGTTAGGCTGGGTTTACTCTACACTTGTTCCCCAGAGCAAAATGTCACTGACATGTCCGTAAAGTTACTAATTATGGCATGCACCAAAATCTCTGCAGTGTATAGTGAAATGTTTCTTTAAATATATAAAACTTATTTTTATTCAGGGGAGCCCAATTGAGACCATGGGGCACCATTGGGAATGAGACCAAGTAAACACTTCCACAAACAGAGTGAAAAATTAACATTACAAATAAAATACAAATTAAACTAAGCACAACCTCAACAAATCCACTACAATCAAGAATTAATTCATTGAGGATTTGAGTTAACACCAGAGTCCTAAAAACTGCCCTAGCAACACCAGGGAATCAAGATGCAAGGAATTTTGTAGGTTATTCCGACAGTGGACGGCACTAAAATTAAAGAAGGATTTCTCTAAATTGGACACAGAGGGACCTCAGAGTTAACCAAAGTGGGTTTGGCAGCTCGTTTTTATACGTTAGCAAAGAAATTAGGTACACTGAACAAAAATAAACACAACATGTAAAGTGTTGGTCCCATGTTTCATGAGCTGAAAACTTTCAATATGCATCAAACCCTTATTGCTGAAATGTTCTGCACAAATTTGTTTATGTCACTGTTAGTGAGCAATTATTTGCCAAGATAATCAATCCAATTGACAGATGTGGCATATCAGGAAACTGCTTACCCTCAACAGGATTGGAGTCCCCCCCTCCCACCCGCAGCATGGTTGAGCTAACATATGCTAATCACATTTGTCCGAGGTTGTAAGTATAACAAGAACATTTCCCAGGACATAGACATATGTGTATGAGGAGATATATTATATGAGGAGAGTGCAGTTATGAACTTGAAAATGTATCAATAAACCAATTAGGCGCATTTGGGCAGTCTTGATACAACATTTTGAATCAGTCTACAACTGCACATACACTGCTGCAATCTAGTGGCCAAAATCTAAATAGCACCTAACCTGGAATAGCACATTATGGCCTCTCTTGCATTTCAAAGACGGAACCAAAACAAAAGTTTGCTACATTCATTTCACATTTCCACAAACTTCAGTGTTTCCTTTCAAATGGAATCAAGAATATGCATATCCTTGTTCAGGCAGTTAGATTTGGATATGTCATTTTAGGTGAAAATTGGAAGAGAAAAAAAAGGGCCTGATTCTTAAACCATATGAGCATTACACTGGTGCACCTTGTGCTGGGGACAATAAAAGGCTACTCCAAAATGTGCAGTTGTGTCATAATGCTACAGATGTCTCAATTAGAGTGAGTGTGCAATTGGCATGCTGACTGTAGGAATGACTACCAGAGCCATTAACTTCTTTGGGATAGGGGGCAGCATTTTCACTTTAGGATGAATAGCGTGCCCAGAGTGAACTGCCTCCTACTCAGTCCCAGATGCTAACATATGCATATTATTATTGGATAGAAAACACTGAAGTTTCTGAAACTGTTTGAATGATGTCTGAGTATAACAGAACTCATATGGCAGGCAAAAACCTGAGAAAAAATCCAAACAGGAAGTGGAAAATCTAGTTTGTAGTTCAACTCAGCCCCTATCGAATTCAGAGTGGGATATGGGTTATTTTGCACTTCTTAAGGCTTCCACTAGATGTCAACCGTCTTTAGAACGTTGTTTCAGGCTGCTCCTGTGAAGGGGGGCCGGATGAGAGCTGTTTGACTAAGGGGTCTAACAGCAGCCTTGTTCTCAGTTACGCATTTCACATGGAGGTACCTCTCGTTCCATTGCTTTTCTACAGACAATGAAAATCTCCGGTTGGAACATTATTGAACATTTATGATAAAAACATCCTAAAGATTGATTCTATACTTAGTTTGACAAGTTTCTTCGACCTGTAATATAACTTTTTGAACTTTGTCCGACTGGACCAGAACACGCTTTTGGATTTGTTTACCAAACGCCCAAACAAAAGAAGCTATTTGGAAGTTACATTACCGAACAAAACAAGCATTTATTGTGGAACTGCGATTCCTGGGAGTGCATTCTGATGAAGATCAAAGGTAAGTGAATATTTATAATGCTATTTATGACTAATGTTGACTACCAAACATGGCAGATATTTCTCTGGCTGGTTTGGGTTCTGAGCGTTGTTCTCGGATTATGCTTTTTCTGTAAAGTTTGTTAAAAATCTGACAGCGGTTGCATTAAGGAGAAGTGCATCTAAAAGTTCCATGCATAACACTTGAATTTTCATCAACATTTATAAATGAGTATTTCTGTGAATTCATGTGGCTCTCTGCAATATCACTGCATGCTTTGGAACTACTGAACATAACACACCAATGTAAAATAAGATTTTGGGATACAAATATGAACTTTACCGAACAAAACATACATGCATCGCTAGCGGAACCCCAGTCCTAGACAGGTTAACAGAGAATTGAATGATCTAAAACAGGGCTGAAAATGTCACAGTTCATCCATGGCCTGCATACTCAGACATGTCACCCATTGAGCATGTCTGGGATACTCTGGATCGATGTGTACGACAGCATAATCCAGTTCCCGCCAATATCCTGCAAATTCATGGGGGACAACATTCCACAATTAACAGCCTGATCAACTCTATGCGAAGGAGATGTCGCACTGCATGAGACAAATGGTGGTCACAGCAGACACCAAGGTATCTGGGAATACAGATATAACTCCCACCTCAAATCAACACACAATAACAGGTTTAGAAATATTTGATCATTAATAAAAAATAAACAGAAGTATCACATTTACATAAGTATTCAGACCCTTTACTCAGTACTTGAAAAACCTTTGGCAGCATTGAGTTTTCTTGGGTATGACGCTACAAATATGCCACACCTGTATTTGTAGAGTTTCTCCCATTTTCCTCTGCAGATCCTCTCAAGCTCTATCAGGTTGGATGGGGAGCGTTGCTGGACAGCCATTTTCAGGTTTCTCCACAGATGTTCAACTCCGAACTCTGGCTGGGCCACTCAAAGACTTGTCCCGAAGCCACTCCTGCGTCGTCTTTTTGGAAGGTGAACCTTTGCCCCCCAGTCTGAGGTCCTGAGCGCTCTGGAGCAGGTTTTCAAAGATCTCTGTACATTGCTCCGTTCATCTTTTCCTCAATCTTGACTAGTCTCTCAGTCCTTGCAGCTGAAAAACATCCCCACAGCATAATACTGCCACCACCACGATTCACCATAGGGGTGGTGCCAGGTTTCCTCCAGACGTGACACTTGGCATTCAGGCCAAGGAGTTCAATCTTGGCTTCATCAGACCAGAGAATCTTGTTTCTCATGGTCAGAGTCCTTTAGTTGCTTTTTGGAAAACTCCAACCGGGCGGTCATGTGCATTTTACTGAGGAGTGGCTTCCGTCTGGCCACTCTACCATATAAAGGCTTGATTGGTGGAGTCCTGCAGAGATGGTGGTCCTTCTGGAAGTTTCTCAAATCTCCTCAGAGGAGCTCTGTCAGAGTGACCATCGGGTTCTTGGTCACTTCCCTGACCAAAGCAGTTCACCCCCGATTACTCAGTTCGGCCATGCGGCCAGCTCTAGTAAGTGTCTTTGTGGATCCAATCTTCTTCCATTTAAGAATGATGGAGGCCACTGTGTTCTTGGGGACCTTCAATGCTGCAGAAATGTTTTGGTGCCCTTCCACCGATCTGCGCCTCGACACAATCCTGTCTCGGAGCTCTACGGACATTTCCTTCGACCTCATGGCTTGGTTTTTGCTCTGACTGGCACTGTCAGAGGTATTGAAGTTATTTTTATTTGTAATAAATTGGATTAAAAAAAACAGTTTTTGCCTGGACATTATGGGGTATTGTGTAGATTGCCAAATTATTTTTAAAAATCCATTTTAAAATGAGGCTATAAAATAGTGGGAGAAGTCAAGGGGTCTGAAAACTTTCCAAAGGCACTGTACGCAAATAAATGACTGGTCATTGGTCAGAATAAACCAATTGAAGTAATATGTGGGCCAAAATCACCATCCCAACTGAACAAGCTGAAATTGGAGGCGTTCTTTTGAAAAAGCTTAAACTGAAAAGACATTATGATAATTATGACAATTTCAGAGTGTTATTTTGACCTCTGTGGAAATATCAGCAATAAGTCACTCTTATCCAGAGTAACTTACAGGAGCAATTAGAGTTAAGTGCCTTGCTCAAAGGCACAGACATCACCTAGTCAGCTCAGGGATTCAAACCAGCAACCTTTCGGTTACTGGCCCAATGCTCTTAACCACTAGGCTACCTGGCCTAATGAAGTATAAATCCATACAAAAATGTTGGTCCAAGAGAACGAGAGGAAGGTGGGAGCGCTAGGGCATGTTACCTGAAGTCTGTAATGACTCCTGCTGGGGTTTGGGTTGCTGGGGTACGGCTCGCTTCCCTGGACTTCCACCTGGTAACACAAAACATCAGGCTTTAGTTTGGAACAAAAAAGAAAGGATGTGAGGCCTCAATCGACCTCAGACATACATGCATCACCTTAACGAACTTACAAAAATGTACTTTGTGGTATCAAAGTGGATAGATGAAAAATGAGTCAACCGTGATCGCTCTCTAAAACAATCTTGTTTCATTGTTACATTATACAGCAAGGATCATTCATCATTTGAGTTGTCAGCATATCACCTTCCTAGCACACATGACTCTCAGCTCTACTCTGAAGCCTGAACCTTAGTGCATGTTGATATTCCATCAATACCAGTCAGTAATCCGTGGTTATCACCAATCTGGATCAATATGAAAACCACAAAACTATGATTAACACGTATCTCATGTTTTTCTAGATAAGTGGAAGCTATAGTTAATTCATTGATAAAATACCAGTTACAGATTGATCTTTGACAACTAGTAAATATAGTCTTTTCCAAATATTTACAGGAGAGTTTCCCTGAGAAATACCCCCAGGTGCAGAGCAGTTTCCTTGCCGCAGTAAATAACACACTGTTTTGCACACATAGCCACAGTCATGCAATGTGAAGTTACTGATGGGAAAGGACACCTCAACAACTCAAGTTCAAAAATAAATGTTATTAGAGAGCACCATATAAGGAAGCATGATTTGTGTTTCAGCAAAATAAGCTTGAAGGAAACATACAAGGTAGAATGTAAATTAGCAACATATTGTTGCCACAGCAGACAGGACTGTCTAATATAACTAGGCCTATGTTTTGATGTAAAGAAAGCCGCATCCGCATCTCAGACCTGACAAACAAGCACTGTAGTCACTATAAAAACATTCCTCCCTTCTAACCAGGGACTGATTTAGATATGGGACAACAGATTGGGGAAATAAATTACTAGATAAAAAATTTAAAAAAACTGTAGTAATCCAGACCTTGTAGGATAAGATTTAAATATGCCATCATCCTACTCACACAGCTTTTGATAACATGGCCTTCAATAGATCTTCAAGTTGTTGCACTGCTGTGAGTTGAAGTTATCAACATTAGTAGATCGAACAAGCATTTGTTCCCAACAAAGGATTAACATTATTTGTAATTTTTTTTTTTTAATTGAACCTTCATTTAACTAGGGAAGTCAGTTAAGAACAAAATCTTATTTACAATATACGGCCTACCCCAGACCAATTGTGCGCCGGCGTATGGGACTACCAATCATGGCTGGATGCGATACAGCCTGGATTCGAACCAGGGACTGTAGTGGCACCTCTTGCACTGAGATGCAGTTCCATAGACCACTGCCGCACTTGGGAGCCCATGGCCATTTAGACTGAAGGGCCAATGTAAACATGCATTTCATATGTGAATAGAAGCCTTTGTAAAAGACGGAGCATAATAATGAATATTCTAATTATTTTGAGAGTCTCTAGAGAAGGTCAACAAAATGCATTTTGGTGGGCACAAGGTAGACTGCTGGCATTTAGGTTTAATAATTTTGGTTGAATTGATTCTTGCAAAAACTTTCTGCTCCCCCTTTTTAAATTGTATATATGGACATAGTGGCCTTACTGGGCTAGAGCACTGGTTTGGTGAGCCAAGCATCTGAAGCATTTCCTAAATAACTTCAGAAACCCCATCTCAAAGAGGGCATAATTTTCAACTGTAAATGCCTATGCAAAAGTAATAAATTCCTAATAACATTTCCAACAACAATAATGTGACATTGCTCATTGATTAAATATACCGAATTGGAAATATATATTCAATACCGACACTACTGATCAACACTAGTCAGCATTTATTGAAGAGAATGTATATATGTATATATATATATATATATATAACTAACTGTATTTTGTTCATGGCATATCTACATTTTCTGTTGGAATGGCACATTGTAAGATTAACACATACATAATGATTGATGATCTACATTAACATAACACCCAACAGAATTTTTGCTCTTCAGATGCTCTCAGAACCTTCACACACACACAGCTTCCCATGCCCCCACCCCCAGGTGTAGGCCTATTAATTTCCCCAGGTGGGTGGAGGGTAGGCCGTTACCTTTTTCACACACTCCTCCTCCTCCTGGCGCTTCTCGTAGTGGGAGAAGTCGTCGAAGATGGAGGTGGTGTGCTTGTAGCCAGCGATGATCTTCAGGACCTGCCGTGCCTTGTCCAGGGGCACCTCCTGCGTGTCCCGCGAGTTGGTCACTGGCTTGTTCTCATTGTTCTCCAGGCGGATGTGCCGTAGCTGGCTGTTGGGAACGTCCTTAACAAAGATCCAGCGCACATCAAAGCGCCCCTTCCACTTGTCCTGCGACCACACACCGGCGCAGGTGTTGTAGTCCACGGGCGAGCGCATCTCCGCCACGCCGCAGAAGTGGCCACTGCCGTTGACGCTGAAGAGCAGGTAGAGGGGGCCCTTAGCACCCAGCGAGCGATAGGCGGCGTCCAGCCGCTTATTGCCGTGCTCTGTGCTACACCAGATGTTGTACTTGATGGAGCGGTGGATGTCGTCTTCAGAGTAGCTCTTGATGATGAACACACGCCCCTGCTTGGGGTTCCAGTCAAAGTCCTTGGGGTTGTAGTTGTTGACCAGGCGCAGTTTCTCCAGCACCGGGTGGGGCTCCGAAGGTACCTGCACCCCGCCCACACCAGAGTTGGGGGGAGACTGTCCCACCCCGCCATCCCCAAAGCCGTTAGCGCGGTTCCGTGGAGGGACCCAGCGGGTGGGCTGAGTGGTGGGCGGGGGGCCCTGGGAGAGCTGCAGCTGCCCCCCCATGCCCTGCTGCCCGTTCGGGGGGAACTGGTGCTGCCCAAGCTGGGCCAAAGGGGCCACCAACTGCCCGTTGCTGAGCTGTAGTTGTGGGGTCCCTCCGGCCATGGTGCCGGGCTGAGGGGAGGCCTGGTTGGGCGGCTGCCCATTGCTGGGGATAGGCGCATGCTGTGGGGTGGACGCTTTAGGCATGTTCCCCTTGTTGTCCCAAGTGCCGATGTCCATGTTGTGTTTGATGGGCGGAGGGGGAAGGTTGGTACCCGCTATGCCCCCTTTGGTTTTCAGCTTGGGCTGAGGCTTGGCAGGCTTGCCAGCAATGTCTGCCCAGGATGCGGGTTTGGCAGGGGCAATGGGGGGCAGTGGCATGCTGGGAGCTCCAACTGACACCTGGCTGTGGCCCAGGGGTCCCCCGGGGAGGCCGGAGCCCACGACCTTAGGCACCCCCATGTCCCCAGCACCCCCTCCAATCTTAAGCCCCGCCAAGCTGTCCAAGCTGTTCATGCCGGGGGCTTTGTTGAGGGGCTCGTTCTGGGTGAAGGGGGACTGTCCGTCGATCATGGCGCCCCCTAGCGAGCTGGGCGCGTAGGCGTAGCTGCTGCTGTAGCCAGAGCTCTGCGTGGACTGTCCCTGAGAGCTGTTGTTGCCCCAGGCCGAGAAATCGATGCCACTGGGGAAGAAGTTAAAGCCGTGCTGGCCCAGAAAGGGATTGCTGCCCAGTGGGCCGGGTTGGCTGAACATGGCATCGGGCAGGAAGTGGTGCTCCCCGTTGCTCAGCTGTCCATACGAGGCCAGGTAAGGCATGGGGGGGTCGCCGCCGGTGGACCATGCTGCCTCGTTCAGGGAGTATGAGAATCCTATGGAAGGGCTGTAGTAACTTGGCATGTAGGAGTCTGACATGGCCGTATACGCATTGCTCTGGGAAGAGAAGAACACTAGTTAGACTGCTGACTGTATTTCAATCATTACATCCTTTTCTGAATCTCCATCAGCCTCTGTCACCTCCTAGACTAGGACAACTGGCCATTTTCACACCAGTGAACTGCTTTATGAAGAGAAACAGTGGCATTGCTACACAACAAAAGGATGCAGCATTCCTTTGACTGGAGGAATACAGGCTCCATTATGGCCCACTTTTCTGGGAAGTGCCCACTACTGAGGGGCACCCAATGATGGATGCCAACAGAGGCAGTTACGACAAGATGAACGGCAGTTTAATTATGAATTGGAATTCTAGGAGAGCAAATGGACTACGTAGTAAACTGGGAGAGAAGAGTGCGCTAAATGCCCTGGATTGGACACATGATGAATTGCAACAGTAGAAAAGTAATTTACTGTAAAGCTATACAGCAAAATATCCCTGTTTTGCATGTTTACTATGGTAATCTATGAGTCAGACAGCTTGTTGATCATCCTGATCATTTCTATTAAAACGGAGGCGGGTTTAAAATGTTACTTGAACAAACGCTATGAATAAGGCATCCTAAGCAGGCAAATGTTAGGAGCAGACTGTGGCCTTGTAAAGCTGATAGAAGTGGTACTCACCTGTCTGGCCTGAGTGTTCAGGTAAGGCTCAAACTCATCATTCAAAGTATCCTTTTGGGTCACAGCTCCGTTTTGCACTGGAAAAGAGTAGGCAGCAATGTAAGACATCTGGATATATCTGTTTGCACGAGGTGGAAATAGTTACGACTAGTCATAGGCCTACATATTTGTGACTGGTGGTGAGTAGGACGACAATAAGAATCAGGAAGTCCTTACATTTAATAATACATCTGTAGTATGGCACAACTTGAGTTCACTGTCACAAATTGCACAATAAGCTGTTTTAATGCACTAAAATGGGTAGCATTGGATTGGTTGAGTTGAACAACAGTTGTCTTTCATGCTGGCTAGACCTATAACTACTGTCCCAGCTTTAAAACAAGCAACTGTAGGCCATAGGCATCGGGTTGTATCATGTGCTGCGGTATATGTTAGATATAAAATCTACCAAAAAATAACAAACTGCAGAACTATCGCTACTTGCGAAACGGCCTGTTTATTACAGTGAATCAATCGCATAAGTATCTTGACAGCCACCAATGGGAATGAAAATAGGCGTTGAGGTGCTGCTGTACTATATTTATGTTTTTTCTAGCTGCAATTTTGGACGAACAAACTCAATCGATTGGTATTTAACACCAGTGCTCGGGGGTCATGACATAACTTTAACTTGTGTCCGACGCGTGTCAGTTCCTCCTGACATGAGCAGAATATGAAAAAGAATAGCCAAACTGGAAAACAGGCCTGGCTAGTAAACAAAGTTGCCTCACAATATTGAACTAAAACGTTAAGCTTAAATGGTTATAGTGGAAATAGCCAAGCTACTGGCACAGTGAGAACAGCATGCTCGAAGACGTGTCATTGGCAGGCAATTCATGCTTCTGTTCGCAAAGAATCCTTTAAATCGCGTGGTTAGCCAGCTAGCGTTAAGGAAGTACATGAAACAACCGGTTTAGTTTGCGTAAAAAGGTTCCAATTAAGGTAGTCGCTAGCATTTAACAAAAACTCAAGTTAGCCACTAACTAGCTGTCGGACTTGAGAAATGTAGAGCGAGCTGGTTTGCAAATGTAGCGTAATCCCAGTCAGGTAGCACAAACTAACTACCAAGCTAGCCAGGCTAACTAGCGAACGTTAAAGCTGGCGCTGACGGATTTCCTCAAAATACAAAATTGTGTATTCGCACAACTGACAGTAAATGTAATTAAACTAAAGGATTGGCTAAGTATGTACTACCAACGTATCGGAAATTTGTTCACATGTTCAATCAACTATAGAAGCGAAATTGGCACTTTGGTGATACTGGCCTGCTATCTGGCTAGCTAGCGAGCCATCATCACATTTGCCCACGCAGAAGAGGGTTTCCGTACACACCGCACGAAAAAGATCCGCATACAGAGCCAGCAAACTAGTCATGTTACGATCACTTACCTTTGTTTCCTTGGCCTTTCGGTCTCTGGATTGGGTCCAGGTGATTCATGAAGGTTTGATTTATGAGAAGAGAGGAAGGGAAAAATAAATGAAGAAATGTATATTCACCAGTCAGTCCTTTAGCAGGTGGTCAGGCCTACTTGCACTACAGAGAGTCACTGCCTCTGGAACAAGCTAACGTTATCCTAACTAGCTACGTCTCGATGGAAATTTGGTCTCGTAAATATTCAGAAAGTGACTCTCTTTACCTGTTCAAGAAGGCTGCTGGCTGACATGTCTTTCTCCCTGGAGCCTTTTGTATTTTAATTCGTTTTTAATTTAAGTGGGAGGGTATATGAATTGTCTATTTGAGAGTTAGCCAAGTGCCCCTGTCTCTCTACAGAGCTTAGAATCTACACAATGGCGGGCTGCAGCTCTCTCAGCGCTGAGCGACATCTCAACATGGCTGAGAGGCCGGGTTTTTCGATAGCGTTTATTTATGACGGAAATGCGCCCCTTAACGGCATGGAGGAACTATATTATGCAGGTAGGCTTTTAAATAGGCAATTGGAAATATTGTTATAATACAGTCGTGGCCAAAAGTTTTGAGAATGACACAAACATACATTTTCACAAAGTTTGCTGCTTCAGTGTCTTTAGATTTTTTTGTCAGATGCTGCTATGGAATACTGAAGTACAAGCATTTCATAAGTGTTAAAGGCTTTTATTGACAAATACATGAAGTTGATGCAAAGAGTCAATATTTGCAGTGTTGACCCTTCTTTTTCAAGACCTCTGCAATCCGCCCTGGCATGCTATCAATTAACTTCTGGGCCACATCCTGACTGATGGCAGCCCATTCTTGCATAATCAATGCTTGGAGCTTGTCAGAATTTGTGGGGTTTTGTTTGTCCACCCGCCTCTTGAGGATTGACCACAAGTTCTCAATGGGATTAAGGTCTGGGGAGTTTCCTGGCCATGGACCCAAAATATCAATGTTTTGTTCCCCGAGCCACTTAGTTATCACTTTTGACTTATGGCAAGGTGGTCCATCATGCTGGAAAAGGCATTGTTCGTCACCAAACTGTTCCTGGATGGTTGGGAGAAGTTGCTCTCGGAGGATGTGTTGGTACGATTCTTTATTCATGGCTGTATTCTTAGGCAAAATTGTGAGTGAGCCCACTCCCTTGGCTGAGAAGCAACCCAACACATGAATGGTCTCAGGATGCTTTACTGTTGCCATGACACAGGACTGATGATAGCGCTCACCTTGTCTTCTCCAGACAAGCTTTTTTCCGGATGCCCCAAACAATCGGAAAGGGGATTCATCAGAGAAAATGACTTTACCCCAGTCCAATCCCTGTACCTTTTGCAGAATATTAGTCTGTCCCTGATGTTTTTCCTGGAGAGAAATGGCTTCGTTGCTGCCCTTTTTGACACCAGGCCATCCTCCAAAAGTCTTCGCCTCACTGTGCGTGCAGATGCACTCACACCTGCCTGCTGCAATTCCTGAGCAAGCTCTGTACTGGTGGTGCCACAATCCCGCAGCTGAATCAACTTTAGGAGACGGTCCTGGCGCTTGCTGGACTTGGGCACCCTGAAGCCTTCTTCACAACAATTGAACCGCTCTCCTTGAAGTTCTTGATGATCTGATAAATGGTTGATTTAGGTGCAATCTTACTGGCAGCAATATCCTTGCCTGTGAAGCCCTTTGTTGTGCAACACAATGATGACGGCACGTGTTTCCTTGCAGGTAACCATGGTTGACAGAGGAAGAACAATTATTCCAAGCACCACTCTCCTTTTGAAGCTTCCAGTCTGTTATTTGAACTCAATCAGCATGACAGAGTGATCTCCATCCTTGTCCTCGTCATCACTCACACCTGTGTTAACGAGAGAATCACTGACATGATGTCAGCTGGTCATTTTGTGGCAGGGCTGAAATGCAGTGGAAATGTTTTTTTAGGGATTCAGTTCATTTGCATGGCAAAGAGGAACTTTGCAATACATTGAAATTCATCTGATCACTCTTCATAACATTCTGGAGTACATGCAAATTGCCATCATACAAACGGAGGCAGCAGACTTTGTGAAAATTAATATTTGTGTCATTCTCAAAACCTTTGGCCACGACTAGATAAAGGGAAATTGTTTTAAATTAGGAACGTATATTGATTTAGGCCTACATTTCCCACACATAACATAGCATTTGTGTATATATATATCTATATATATATATATATATATATTTTACAAAATGTCATTCATACATTCTTAATCAATCAAATGTATTCATAAGCCATTTTTACATCGGCCGATGTCACAAAATGCTATACAGAAACCCAGCCTAAAACCTCAAACAGCAAGCAAAGCAGATGTAGAAGCACGTTGGCTAGGAATAACTCCCTAGAAAGGCAGGAACACAGGAAGAAACCTGGAGAGGAACGAGGCTCTGAGGGGTAGCCAGTCCTCTTCTGGCTGTGCCGGGTGGCGATTGTAACAGTACATGGCCAAGATGTTCAAACGTTCATAGATGACCAGCAGTGTCAAATAATCACAGTGGTTGTAGAGGGTGCAACAGGTCAGCACCTCAGGAGTAAATTTCAGTGGGCTTTTCATAGCCGAGTATTCAGAGTTCGAGACAGCAAGTGCGGTAGAGAGAGAGAGTCGAAAACAGCAGGTCCAGGACAAGGTAGCACGTCCGGTGAACAGGTCAGGGTTCCAAAGCCACAGGCCGAACAGTTGAAACTGGAGTAGAAGCACGACCAGGTGGACTGGGGACAGCAAGGAGTCATCAGGCCAGGTAGTCCTGAGGCATGGTCCCAGGGCTCAGGTCCTCCGGGAGGGAGAGGGAGAGAGAGAATAAGAGGGAGCATACTTAAATTCACACAGGACACCGGGTAAGACAGGAGAAATACTCCAGATATAACAGACTGACCCTAGCCCCCCGACACATAAACTATTGCAGCACAAATACTGGAGGCTGAGACAGGAGGGGTCAGGAGACACTGTGGCCCCATTTGACGATACCCCAGACAGGGCCAACCAGGCAGGATATTACCCCAACCACTTTGCCAAAGCACAGCCACCACACCACTAGATGGATATCTTCAAACCACCAACTTATTACCCTGAGACAATGCTGAGTATAGCCCACGATGATCTTCTCTATGGCACAAACCCGAGGGGGCGCAAACCCGAATAGGAAGACTCAACCCACTCAAGTGACGCACCTCTCCTAGGGACGGGATAGAAGAGCACCAGTAAGCCAGTAACTCAGCACCGTAATAGGGTTAGAGGCAGAGAATCCCGGTGGAGAGAGGGGCATCGGCCAGGTAGAGACAGCAAGGGCGGTTCATTGCTCCAGTGCCTTTCTGTTCACCTTCAGACCCCTGGGCCAGACTACACTCAATCATAGGACCTACTGAAGAGATGAGTCTTCAATAAAGACTTAAAGGTTGAGACCGAGTCTGCTTCTCTCACATGGATAGGCAGACCATTCCATAAAAATGGAGCTCTATAGGAGAATGCCCTTCCTCCAGCTGTATGCTTCAAAATTCTAGGGACAGTAAGGAGGCCTGCGTCTTGTGACCATAGCATACTTGTAGGTATGTACGGCAGGAACAAATCGGAGAGATAGGCAGGAGCAAGCCCATGTAATGCTTTGTAGGTTAGCATTAAAACCTTGAAATCAGCCCTAGCCTTAACAGGAAGCCAGGCTAGCAGTACTAGCCAGGCTAGCACTGGAATAATATGATCACATATTTTGGTTCTAGTCAAGATTCTAGCAGGCATGTTTAGCACTAACTGAAGTTGATTTAGTGCTTTATCCGGGTAGACGGAAAGGAGAGTATTGCAGCAGTCTAATCTAGAAGTGACAAAAGCATGGATGAACTTTTCTGCATAATTTCTGGACAGAAAATGTCTGATTTTTGCAATGTTACGAAGATGGAAAAAATCTGTCCTTGAAATAGTCTTGATATGTTCATCAAAAGAGAGATCAGGGTCCAGAGTAACGCAGAGATCCTTCACAGTTTTATTTTAGACGACTGTACAACCATCAAGAATAATTGTCAGATCCAACAGAAGATCTCTATTTTCTTGGGACCTAGAACTAACATCTCTGTTTTGTTCGAGTTTAAAAGTAAAACATTTGCCGTCATCCACTTCCTTATGTCTGAGACACAGGCTTCTCGGGAGGGTAATTTTGGGGCTTCACCACGTTTTATCGAAATCTACAGCTGTGTATCATAGCAGTGAAAGTGAACATTATGTTTCTGAATGACATCACCAAGAGGTAAAATATATATTGAAAACAATAGTGGTCCTAAAACAGAACCTTGAGGAACACCAAAACGTACAGTTGATTTGTCAGAGGACAAACCATCCACAGAGACAAACTGATATCTACACCAGGCCAGAACTTGTCTGTGTAGACCAATTTGGATTTCCAGTCTCTCCAAAAGAATGTCATGATCAATGATGTCAGAGTAGCCTAGTGGTTAGATTGTTGAACTAGGAACCGGAAGGTTGCAAGTTCAAACCCATGAGCTGACTAGATACAAATCTGTCGTTCTGCCCCTGAACAGGCAGTTAACCCACTATTCCTAGGCCGTCATTGAAAATAAGAATTTGCTCTTAACTGACTTGCCTAGTTAAATAAAGGTAAAACATTTTTTTTTTAAAGCAGCACTAAGGTCTAGGAGCACGAGGACAGATGTAGAGCCTTGGTCTGACGCCATTAAAAGGTCATTTACCACCTTCACGAGTGCAGTCTCAGTGCTATGATGGGGTCTAAACCAGACTGAAGCGTTTTGAATACATTGTTTGTCTTCAGGAAGGCAGTGAAGTTGCTACGCAGCAGCTTTTTCACATTTTTTTGAGAGGAATGGGAGATTCGATATAGGCCGATAGTTTAAAAAATATTTTCTGGTTCAAGGTTTGGCTTTTTCAAGGGAGGCTTTATTCCTGCCACTTTTTGTGAGTTTGGTACACATCCGATGGATAGGGAGCTGTTTATTATGTTCAACATAGGAGGGCCAAGCACAGGAAGCAGCTCTTTCACTAGTTTAGTTGGAATAGGGTCCAGTATGCAGCTTGAAGGTTTAGAAGCCATTACTATTTTCATGAATGTGTCAAAAGATATTGGATTTAAAAACTCTCCCTTGATCCTAGGTCCTGGTAGTGTTGTGCAGACTCAGGACAACTGAGCTTTGGAGAAATACGCAGATTTAAAGAGGAGTCCGTAATTTGCTTTCTAATGATCATGATATTTTCATCAAAGAAGTTAATTAATTTATCACTGCTGAAGTGAAAGCCATCCTTTCTTGGGGAATGCTTTTTAGTTAGATTTGTGACAGTATCAAAAATACATGTAGGATTGTTCTTAATCTCCTCAATTAAGTTGGAAAACAATGATGATCGAGCAGAAGCTTGGGTTCTTCGATATTGTACGGTACTGTCTTTCCAAGCTAGTCGGAAGACTTCCAGTTTGGTGGAGCGCCATTTCCGTTCCAATTTTCTGGAAGCTTGCTTCAGGGCTTGGGTATTTTCTGTATACCAGGGAGCTAGTTTCTTATGACAAATGTTTTTTGTTTTTAGGGGTGCGACTGCATCTAGGTTATTTCGCAAGGTTAAATTTAGTTTCTCAGTTAGGTGGTTATCCGACTTTTGTACTCCGACGTCTTTGGGTAGGTGGAGGGAGTCTGGAAGGGCATCTAGGAATCTATGGGTTGCCCGGAAATTTATAGCACAGCTTTTGGTTGGGGTCTAAACAGATTATTTGTTGTGATTGCAAATTTAATAAATTGGTGGTCCGATAGTCCAGGATTATGAGGAAAAACATTAAGACCCACAGTATTTATTCCACGGGACAAAACTAGGTCCACAGTATGACTCTGGCAGTGAGTAGGTCCGGAGACATGTTGGACAAAACCCACTGAGTCAATGATTGCTTCGAAAGCCTTTTGGAGTGGGTCTGTGGACTTTTCCAAGTGAATATTAGTCACCAACAATTTGAATATTATCTTCCATTATCTGCCCGTGAGGAACACTGTATACGGCCCAGGAGGCCTGTAAACAGTAGCTATAAAAAGTGATTGAGTAGGCTGCATAGATTTCATGACGAGAAGCTCAAAAGACTTTTAAAAAAAATTATTGACATTTTCTATCGTAAATGTTAGCAACACCTCCACCTTTGCGGGTTGCTTTGGGGATGTGGTCACTAGTGTAACCAGGAGGAGAGGCCTTGTTTAACACAGTAAATTCATCAGGCTTAAGCCATGTTTCAATCAGTCCAATCACATCAAGATTAGGATCAGTGATTAGTTAATTTATTATAACGGCCTTGGAAGTGAGGGATCTAACAATAAGTAGCCCTATTTTGAGATGTGTGATATCACAATCTCTTTCAATAATGACAGGAATGGAGGAGGTCTTTATTCCAGTGAGATTGCTGAGGCGAACACCGCCATGTTTAGTTTTGCCCAACCAAGATCGAGGCACAGACACGGTCTCAATGGGGATAGCTAAGTTGACTACAGTGACTGTGCTAGTGGCAGACTCCACTAAGCTGGCAGGCTGACTAACAGCCTGCTGCCGTGCCTGCACCCTCTCTCATTGTGGAGCTAGAGGAGTTAGGAGGCCCCAACTTGAAAGTGTGGGCCCTCCTCTATACATTTTACACTAATATACTCAATGGTGCTCCATTTCTGAAAAGATTGCACATGCACAAAAACTCGGTGCATGCTATAGTTGTTTCCCGTTATAAATCAGACCTGTAGTAAAACTGCACATGTGAATGAGCATTATAATGCTGTGTTCATGTGCTAGTCGGATCTAGGAAACTCAGAAATGTCCAACTTTCTAACTGGTGGCCGTTGAATGCGGCACTTGTATAACTACACTGAACAAAAATATGAATGCAAAATGCAACAATTTCAAATATTTTGCTGAGTTACAGTTCATATAAGGAAATCAGTAAATTGACATGAATTCATTAGGCCCATATCTATGGATTTTACATTACTGAGAATACAGATATGCATCTGTTGGTCACAAAAAATGGTAGGGGTGTGGATCAATCAAATCAATCAAATCAAAACACGACTAAAAACACAAACAGCAAGCAATGCAGATGTAGAAGCATGGTGGCTAGGAAAAATTCCAGAGAAAGGCAGGAACCTAGGAAGAAAACTAGAACCAGGCTCTGAGGGGAGGCCAGGTGGAGATTATAAGAGTACATGGCCATTAAGGCCAGATCATTCTTCAAGATGTTCAAACATTCATAAATGACCAGCAGGGTCAAATAATAATCACAGTGGTTGTAGGGGGTGTCACAGGTCAGCACCTCAGTACTACATGTTGGCTTTTCATAGCTGAGCATTCAAAGGTCGAGACAGCAGGAGCGGTAGAGAGGGAGAGAGAGAGAGGGAGAGGGCCATAAATAGCAGGACTGGGGCAAGGTAGCACATCTGGTGAACAGGTCAGGGTTCCATAGCCACAACACAGCAGAAACTGGATCAGCAGCATGACCAGGTGGACTGGGGATGGGGACAGCCAGGAGTCATCAGGCCAGGTAGTCCTGAGGCATTGTCCTAGGGCTCAGGTTCTCTGGGAAGGTAGAGAGAGAGAGAAAGAAAGAGAGAGATGGGAGAATTAGAGGGAGCATAGTTAAGTTCAAACAGGACACCAGATAAGACAGAAGAATTACACCAGACACTGTGGCCCTGTCCAGCGATATCCCCAGACAGGGTCAACCAGGATATAACCCCACCGATATTGCCAAAGCACAGCCCCCACACCACGAGAGGGGTATTAATTGACCACCAACTTACTACCCTGAGAGGCTGAGTATAGCCCACAAAGATCTCCTCCATCGCACAAGCCTGAGGGGGGGCAAAACCGGACCTGAAGATCACGTCAGTGACTCAACCAACTCAAAACGAGTACAGCAAAAAAAAGCTTGGCACGATGTGATGCACCCCTCCTAGGGGCGGCATGGGAGAGCACTAGTAAGACAGTGACTCAGAGACAGCAGGGGTGGTTCGTCACTCCAGTGCCTTGCCGTTCACCTTGGCACCCCTGGACCAGACTACACTCAATCATAGGACCTACTGAAGAGATGAGTCTTCAGTAAAGACTTCAAGTCGAGACTGAATCTGCATCTCTCACATGGATAGGCCAACCATACAAATTGAGCTTTACAGGAGAAAGCCCTGCCTCCTGCTGTTTGTTTAGAAATTCAAATCAAATCAAATATTATTTGTCACATACACATGGTTAGCAGATGTTAATGCGAGTGGAGTGAAATGCTTGTGCTTCTAGTTCTGACAGTGCGGTAATATATAACAAGTAATCTAACAATTCCCCAACAACTACCTAATACACAGAAATTCAAAAGGGGTGAATGAGAATATGTACATGTAAGTATATGGATGAGTGATGGCCGAGTGGCATAGGCAAGGTGCAATAGATGGTGTAAAATACAGTATATACTGTGCATATGATATGAGTAATGTAAGACAAGTAAACATTATTAAAGTGGCATTATTTAAAGTGACATTGTTTAAAGTGACTAGTGATCCATTTGTTAAAGTGGCCAGTGATTGGGTCTCCATGTAGGCAGCAGCCTCTCTGAGTTATTGATGGCTGTTTAGCAGTCTGATGGCCTTGAGATAGAAGCTGTTCTTCAGTCTCTCGGTCCCAGCTTGGATGCACCTGTACTGATCTCGCCTTCTGGATGGTAGCGGTGTGAACAGGCAGTGGCTCGGGTGGTTGTTGTCTTTGATGATCTTTTTTGCCTTCCTGTGGTGTCATGAGGTGTCATGAGGGCAGGCAGTTTGCCCCCGGTGATGCATTGTGCAGATCGCACCACCCTCTGGAGAGCCTTGTGGTTGATGGCGGAGCAGTTGCGCCTTCTTCACCACACTGTCTGTGTGGGTGGACCATTTCAGTTTGTCGTTGATGTGTACATTGAGGAACTTAAAAAACGTTCCACTTTCTCCACTGCTATCCCTTCGATGTGGATAGGTGGGTGCTCTCTCTGCTGTTTTCTGAAGTCCACGATCATCTCCTTGGTTTTGTTGATGTTGAGTGAGAGGTTGTTTTCCTGAGTGCCCTCACCTCTTCCCTGTAGGCTGTCTCGTCGTTGTTGGTAATCAGTCCACTACTGTTGTGTCGTCTGCAAACACAGTCATTGGTGAACAAGGAGTACAGGAGGGGGCTGAGCACGCACCCTTGCGGGGCCCCAGTGTTGAGGGTCAGCACGGTGGAGATATTGTTTCCTACCTTCACCACCTGGGGGCGGCCTGTCAGAAAGTCCAGGACCCAATTGCACAGGGCTAGATTGAGGCCCAGGGCCTCCAGCTTGATGGTGAGCTTGGAGGGTACTATGGTGTTGAATGCTGAGCTGTAGTCAATGAACAGCATTCTTACATATTCCTCTTGTCCAGATGGGATACAGCAGTGTGCAGTGTGATGGCGATTGCATCGTCTGTGGACCTGTTAGGGCGGTATGCAAACTGGAGTGGGTCTAGGGTGGCCGGTAAGGTGGTGATATGATCCTTGACGAGTCTCTCAAAGCACTTCATGATGACAGAAGTGAGTGCTACGGGGCGGTAGTCATTTAGTTCAGTTTGTATTTTTATTTATTATGGATCCCCATTAGCTGCTGCCAAAGCAGCAGCTACTCTTCCTGGGGTCCAGTGAAAGTAAGGCAGTTTATACAATTTTAAAACATTACAATACATTCACAGGTTTCACAACACACTGTGTGACCTCAGGCCCCTACTCCACTACCACATATCTACATTACTAAATCCATGTATGTATAGTGCGTATGTTATTGTATGTGTGTGTGTGTGTGTGTGTGTGTGTATGCATGTATTTGTGCCAATGTTTGTGTTGCTTCACAGTCCCCACTGTTCTATAAGGTGTTTTTTAATCTGTTTTTTAAATCAAATTTTACTGCTTGTGTCAGTTACTTGATGTGGAGTAGAGTTCCATGTAGTCATGGCTCTATGTAGTACTGTGTGCCTCCCATAGTCTGTTCTGGACTTGGGGACTGTGAAGAGAACTCTTGTGGCATGTCTTGTGGGGTATGCATGGGTGTCCAAGCTGTCAAATCAAATCAAATCAAATCAAATTTTATTTGTCACATACACATGGTTAGCAGATGTTAATGCGAGTGTAGCGAAATGCTTGTGCTTCTAGTTCCGACAATGCAGTAATAACGAGCAAGTAATCTAACTAACAATTCCAAAAAAACTACTGTCTTATACACAGTGTAAGGGGATAAAGAATATGTACATAAGGATATATGAATGAGTGATGGTACAGAGCAGCATAGGCAAGATACAGTAGATGATATCGAGTACAGTATATACATATGAGATAAGTATGTAAACCAAGTGGCATAGTTAAAGTGGCTAGTGATACATGTATTACATAAGGTTGCAGTCGATGATATAGAGTACAGTATCAACGTATGCATATGAGATGAACAATGTAGGGTAAGTAACATTATATAAGGTAGCATTGTTTAAAGTGGCTAGTGATATATTTACATCATTTCCCATCAATTCCCATGATTAAAGTGGCTGGAGTAGAGTCAGTGTCATGACAGTGTGTTGGCAGTAGCCAGTCAATGTTAGTGGTGGCTGTTTAACAGTCTGATGGCCTTGAGATAGAAGCTGTTTTTCAGTCTCTCGGTCCCAGCTTTGATGCACCTGTACTGACCTCGCCTTCTGGATGACAGCGGGGTGAACAGGCAGTGGCTCGGGTGGTTGATGTCCTTGATGATCTTTATGGCCTTCCTGTAGCATCGGGTGGTGTAGGTGTCCTGACCACATGACTGAACAGAGCATCACTTTATTATAGACAGACTTCTCCCCATCTTAGCTACTACTGCATCAATATGTTTTGATCATGACAGTTTTGTTACGGTTTTCCTCTGGTGAAAAAGAGGAGGACCAAAATGCTGGTTATCTTTATACATCTTTAATGAAAGATGAAAAATGAACAATATACAAAACAAGAAACGTGAAAAACCGAAACAGCCCTATCTGGTGCAACAAACACAAAGACAGGAAACAATCACCTACAAGAGACCTAAAGATTATGGCTGCCTAAATATGGTTCCCAATCAGAGACAATGATAACCACCTGCCTCTGATTGAGAACCACTCCAGGCAACCATAGACTTACCTAGAATACTTAACTAAACACAATCCCATAAACTACAAAACCCCTAGACAAAACAAACCACATAAATCACCCATGTCACACCCTGGCCTAAGCAAAATAATAAAGAGAACACAGAATACTAAGACCAGGGCGTGACAAGTTTACAAACTAGTGTTACTCCAAGCAGTTTAGTCTTCTCAACTTGCTCAATTTCCACATGATTTATTATAAGATTTAGTTGAGGTTTTAGGGTTTAGTGAGTGTTTTGTTCCAAATACAATATTTAGGGCTAACTTATTCCTTGCCACCCACTCTGAAACTAACTGCAGCTCTTTGTTGAGTGTTGCAGTCATTTCAGTCGCTGTTGTAGTTGACGTGTATAGTGTTGAGTCATCTGCATACATAGTAACTCTGGCTTTACTCAAAGTCAGTGGCATGCCGTTAGTAAAAATTTTAAAAAGCAAGGGGCCTAAACAGCTACCCTGGGGAATTTCCTGATTCTAACTTGATTATATTTGATAGGCTTCCATTAAAGAACATCCTCTGTGTTATTTTAGACAAGTAACTCTTTATCCACATTATAGCAGGGGGTGTAAAGCCATAACACATACGTTTTTCCAGCAGCAGACTATGATCAATAATGTCCAGGGAGATGTGAGACCAGGAGCAATGAGGGATGGGCAGAGGCTGGAGGAGGCCAGCCAGAGCTTGTCGAGTGGTCTTGTTCTGTGCACAGACCGTTATAATGCGGCGACAAAGGCGGCGATGTCCGGAACCTTGAAGTTCCGCCTCCTCGAGCCAGTGCCTCCATTCCTACAATGCCAGCTTCACCGCGAGAAGCTCATGATTCCCCACATCGTAATTCCTCTCTGTGGTAGTGAGGCGGTGGGAGAAGAAGGTGCAGGGATGCAGCTTAAGGTCCAGGACAGAACTTTGGGACAGAACAGCCCACACCCCAACATTCAAAGCATCAGCCTCCACCACAGGAAGGGTCCGGATGAACCAGGATCAGAGATGTGGTGAAGCGGTGTTTAAGGCCCCAGAACACCCGGTCCGTGGCCGAGGACCACATGAACAGAACCTTGGTAGAGGTGAGGGCAGACAGGGTTGAGGCCAGGGTGCTGTAACCCCGGATGAAGCGGCGATAAATGTTGGCGAACCCCAGGAAGCATTGCAGCTGGACCCTGGACATAGGCTGAGGCCAATCCACCACCGCTTTAACCTTCTCTGAATCCATCTTGATGCTCCCAGCAGAGATGATGTAGCCCAGAAAAGGAATGGTGGAGCGATGGAACTCGCACTTTTCCGCCTTAACAAACAACTGGTTCTCCAGAAGGAGCTGGATAACCTGCTTGAGATGGAGCACGTGTTATTGGGGGGTGCGGGAGAAGATGAGAATGTCATCAATGTAGACGAAGACAAACCGGTTCAGCATGTCGTGGAGAAGGTCATTTACCAGGTGGCAGGCGTTACGTAGATCCAGCTTGGGGAACACAGTGGCCCCCTGGAGCAGCTCGAAGGCTGAGGAAATTAGTGGTAGCGGATAATGGTTCTTAACCATGATGTCATTAAGTCCCTGGTAGTCAATGCATGGAAGCAGGGTCTTGTCCTTCTTCTCCACGAAGAAGAACCCTGTGCCAGCGGGAGAGGAAGAGGGACGGATAAATCCAGTAGCTAGGGAGTCCCCAATGTAGTCCTCCATAGTCTTGATTTCAGGTCCCGACAGCGAGTACAGACATCCCATGGGCGGCGTGATGCTAGGGATAAGGTCAATCCCACAGTCATAGGGGCGGTGCGGCGGAAGGGAAGTGGCCCGGGACATGCTGAACACCTCCTGGAGGTCCAGGTACTCTGGGCGAATGGCGGAGAGGTCCAGAACCATCTCCTAGGACCCAGGAAGACGTCCCGGGGAAGGTTGCGCTGACTTCAGACAATGGGCGTGGCAGAACGGATTCCAGCCCATTATGGCACCCGTAGACCATTTGATGAGTGGGTTGTGTCGCTGGAGCCAGGAGAATCCCAAAACCACTGTGATCTGGGGGGACTTGATGAGCAGGAACTGAATGATCTCACTGTGATTCCCTGACACCCGTAGGTTGATGGGAGTGGTGTTATGGGTGACCCAACCTATAGAGCGCCGGTCCAATGCTCTAACATCCACGGGAATGGAGAGAGGCTGATTGGAAATGTTCAGCTCGGAAGCCAAAAGTCCAAAAAGCTCTCATCAGTCCCAGAGTCAATGAGGACCCAGAGAGATTTGGACTGGTTTCCCCACTGCAGAATGACATGAAAAGGGGTGCGAGTAAGGGAAGCAGAAAAGTTCCCCATATGGCCCACCAGAGTACTCGCTCCTACCGGTGAGCCTGGTCTTTTATCGGGCACGAGGACACAAAATGACCAAAAGTCCCACAATACAGACAGCTCTTTGTGCTGATCCGGTGTTGCCTTTCCGCTGGCGACAGCCCAGCCCAGCCCCGCCTATTTGCATGGGCTCGGGAAACAGTGCCTCGGCCCTCCTCGGTGACTCTCAAGGAAGGTTTGGAAATCTCAGGTGCTCTCAGCTACAGGACCGTCAGGCACTTCCGGTATGACTCGGAGGCGAGGTGGAATCCCTGGACGTGCGAGTGAAATCAAATTTCCTCTCTATCCATCGTTCCCGCAATCGCCCTTCAATGCTAATGGTCAAATAGGTGAGAGAGTCAAAATCTGTGGGTAACTCCCGTGCCGCAAGCTCGTCCAACCTCCTCTGAGATGCCGTGCAGGAACATGAGGAACAGTGCTTCTGGATTCCATGCATTTTCCTCTGCCAACGTACGTAAATCCACCACAGTCAGCCATAGTGCGGGCGTCCTGCCGGAGCTGGATTACTTTCTGAGGAAACTTCTCTCCCATAGAACGGGGCATCAAAGACCTTCCTCACCTCTCCCACAAACCCCTTCAGGCTCGTGCATATGGCCTGCTGCTGTTTCCATAAGGCGGCAGCCCAGGTGAAATCCCTTCCAGACATCAGCGTGACGAGGTAGGCTATTTTGGAGCAATCCGAGGGGAAGGAGGAGGGCTGAAGCTTGAAAATGAGGTCACACTGAGCTAAAAATGCCAATGGAGGCAAAACACCAATATCAACGTCAACAGTGAAGAGGCGACTCCGGGATGCTGGCCTTCTAGGCAGAGTTGCAAAGAAAAAGCCATATTTCAGACTTGCCAATAAAAAGAGAAGATGGGCAAAAGAACACAGACACTGGACAGAGGAACTCTGCTTAGAAGGCCAGCATCCCGGAGTCGCCTCTTCACTGCTGAGGTTGAGACTGGTGTTTTGTGGGTACTATTTAATGAAGCTGCCAGTTGAAGACTTGAGGCATTTGTTTCTCAAACTAGACACTGTAACGTACTTGTCCTCTTGCTCAGTTGTGCACCGGGGCCTCCCACTCCTCTTTCTATTCTGGTTAGGGCCAGATTGTGCTGTCCTGTGAAGGGAGTAGTACACAGCGTTGTACGAGATCTTCAGTTTCTTGGCAGTTTCTTGGAATAGCCTTTATTCCTCAGAACAAGAATAGACTGACGAGTTTGTTTCTAGCCATTTTGACCCTGTAATTGAACCCACAATGCTGCTGCAGATACTCAACTAGTCTAAAGAAGGCCTGTTTTATTGCTTCTTTAATCAGCACAACAGTTTCCAGCTGTGCTAACATAATTGCTAAAGGGTTTTCTAATGTTCAATTAGCCTTTTAAAATGATAAACTTGGATTAGCTAACACAACGTGCCAATGGAACACAGGAGTGGTGGTTGCTGATGATGGGCCTCTGTACACCTATGTAGATATTCCATTAAAAATCTGCCGTTTCCAGCTACAATAGCTACAATGTCTACACTGTATTTCTGATCAATTTGATGTTATTTTAATGGACACATTTCTTTCAAAAACAAGGACATTTCTAAGTGACCCCAAACTTTTGAACGGTAGTGTATATACAGTGGGAAGAACAAGTAGTTGATACACTGCCGAATTTGCAGGTTTTCCTACTTACAAAGCATGTAGAGGTCTGTAATTGTTATCATAGGTACACTTCAACTGTGAGAGACGGAATCTAAAATAAAAATCCAGAAAATCACATTGTATGATTTTTAAGTAATTAATTTGCATATCAAATACTTGTTCTCCCCACTGTATATATAAGTCCAAAAACGTAAGTGGCAACTAGAGATTTAAGTATATTAAACATGTACAAGTTTGAGCATGTAACTGTTAGGTTTATACATTTTTTTGTTGATCAGCAAGAAACAACGGTAACTGTGCTCCATTACGTTACCAGCAGAAATATTGTAATCAGATAACAGAACATTTTGAGAAATTACATGATTACTTCGAGGATTACTTTTAAATTCAGAAAGGATATCTGCGGAAAAAATCTATGACACTTCTCTGTTTTCTCAATGACATTCAAATCAGCATTGAAAAAAGGCGCAAGTTTAAGTTTGTTCCACTTGAGCGAGTCTAACCACAAGTCAGAGACCACTATGATGACACACCAAATGTGTTTGATGAATCGTGGGAAAAGAGCAGGAATAGGCGTTTATAGGCTACAGTCTAAGCTATGTCTTCCAAATGTTGCGACTGCTGCCGGCATCCAAAGATTATCCAACTTGAATAAACACTTGGAGATAAGGATGACAGCAAGGGTGTAGTCTACGGCGATACGAATATTACTTATTATTTATATCTACATAGCGCAATGATGTAAATCACACTGCTTCTCTCTCATTTAGCTATTTGCGTCTTACGGATTGTGGTTGTTGTGGATGGCTGTATTTGAACCCAATAATGGTTGAATTCAAGAAGTTTAAGCTTCCTATCAATCATTGTTTTTGAAACCAGTGGACAGCCAGTGAAAAATGTGGTCTTGCAACAGCTGTAAAGTGCGGATCCCAGCCTATGGAATAAAAGTGGGGCTTTTATTGCTCAATCTAATTCATGCTGATCAAAAAGAAAATCCATAGGCCTAATGGACACATGCTCTAACTTGCACACTTTTGATAGACTTAAAGAGGCAGTTGCTACATCCGTCTTTGGACTTATACATTATATATATATATATGTGTATATATATATATATATATATATATATATATATATATATGTGTATATATATATATATATATATATGTGTATATATATATATATATATATATATATATATATATATATATATATATATATACATACAGTTGAAGTCGGAAGTTTACATACACCTTGGCCAAATAAATTTAATCTCAGGTTTTCACAATTCCTGACATTTAATGCGAGTAAAAATTCTCTGTATTAGTTCAATTAGGATCACCACTTTATTTTAAGAATGTGAAATGTCAGAATAATAGTAGAGAATTATTTATTTCAGTTTTTATTTATTTCATCACATTCCCAGTGGGTCAGAAATTTACATACACTCAATTAGTATTTGGTAGCATTGTCTTTAAATTGTTTAACTTCAAACGTTTCAGGGTCAAACGTTTCAGGTAGCCTCACCCACTGGGAATGTGATCAAAGAAATTAAAGCTGAAATAAATCATTCTCTCCACTATTATTCTGACATTTCACATTCTTATAATAAAGTGGTGATCCTAACTGACCTAAAACAGGGAATTTGTACTTGGATTAAATGTCAGGAATTGTGAAAAACTGAGTTTAAATGTATTTGGCTAAGGTGTATGTAAACTTGTGACTTCAACTGTACATATACACATATACGTTGGATACGTTGGATCTGTATCTATTTTTGACTTAACCCTTCTTTTTCTTAAAACTGCATTGTTGGTTAACTGCTTGTAAGTCAGCATTTCACTGTAATACACACAACCTGTTGTTTTCGGCGCATTGGACAAATAAAATGTAATTTGATTTTAGTTATGGTCAGGCCTTAGGGGTCCTAGCCCGCCCTACTGTACCTCCTTGCCGGTCCAAATAAAATATTGAAATATTGATAATTTATTTAATGAGACACCGACAGAACGAAACATCAATCTCAGATAAAGCATCCGATCAAGCGAAACAGCGATCTGTATCTGATGCTGTCTGGACAAGAAGAGTATGGCACGTCATATTTCTGTCCAGACAGGATCAGATACATGTGCTACATTTAGTAAGGCAGAGGGGTGCTGTTGAGGTCGCTCAGATGCTTTCTCCAGTGATAGTTTTAGCAGACAGGAAGAGGTGAAGCGAGAGGGCTCACTCTTGCCAACATCTGTCCAGAATACATACAATATGTTTTTATGGGCATATTGTGCAGACCTAAGCTTGCCTTTGCGACGACTCCCATTGTTAGGGTTGAGACATGAGCATCTCATCATTATATGGGGCGGCAGGGTAGCCTAGTGGTTAGAGCATTGGACTAGTATATGGAAGGTTGCAAGTTCAAACCCCTGAGCTGACAAGGTACAAATCTCTCGTTCTGCCCCTGAACATGCAGTTAACCCACTGTTCCTAGGCCGTCATTGAAAATAAGATTTTGTTCTTAACTGACTTGCCTAGTTAAATAAAGGTAAAAAAAAATATATATATATATATATATATATATATTGATCTCTGGTTTCAGCCTCTTTCGAATTGGAAAGGACAGTTGCACAGCACACTTTTTAAAATAAATTCCCCATTACATGTCACCAGTAGGTCTAGTAAATGTACCACCATTTGGTTACATTAATATCTGTTAATACATATATTAATGACAATAATTTAGCCTACCGTTCTCATTGCCGTAGTGGAAATTGTTTGAATAGTTCACAACCTGCTACACTTATGAGAAACAAGTTTGGGTTTATTTCATAACCATCATTTACGAGTTTTGTCAACAACAAAAAAAGTATTTTGTTTGGAGTGCTCCATGTAAGCAATGAACATCTCATCATTATACACATATTTCTGGTTTAAAACTACAAGGGTTCAATGAACCACAGAACGAGGAATACTTCAGAAAGAGATTCAGTGATGAGAGCCTGGCTAACAGAATCATATCCCACATAAAGACATCTAGGAGTCTCCACAATGGTCAGCTCTGGCCTTTGTTTTGCTGACTTCAGGACAGGTCCTGGACATGTTTGACCTAAAGAAATACATCGGATCAGAAGAATGTCTTCTGAGCCTGCTGCCTGTAGTCAATGTTGTGAAAACAGCTATGTAAGTATGCACATTATATTTAAAACCTGATGAGCAGGGATATTTATCATGTGTTACATCATCAAAAGCAAAACCCTCATTGTCTTTTTAACGCATCTTGTCTAGGTTAAGTCAATGTAAACTTACAGAGACATGCTGTAGTCCTCTGGTCTGAACTCTGACCTCAAACCCCTCATACATGAGAGAGCTGACGTGAAAGATTCAGGAGTGAAGCTGCTCTCTAGTAGAGGATGATGAATCCTCACTGTGAACTGGAGACACTGAGGTCAGTAACTCTAACTGGTTCAACAAGTGTTATTTGCTCACAAGATTTGCATGGGTGTATAGAGCACAATATCAGCCTAATGTGCTAATGTGCTTTATTACCGCTAAACTGGATATTTGTATATAGGGTCCTGTCATCAGAGTAGATAATTATCACAGACCTCCTAAATTCTGATCATCAATGCAAATAATCAATTGAATAAGAAGCTAAACTGCAGTAATTACTGTAAGTGTAAAGGTAGGTTTACAGTTTGTCTGTTGACATGTCTGTAGGCAACTGTCACAGCGACATCATGAACATTCTATTGTCATCTGTTATCATAATGGCTCGCCATTACCTTGTAAATAATGATCTTGCTGTGAGTCTATTCCTGTAATAATGAATAAAAATGTGCTAGAGTCAAAATGTCAGCTAGCTAGCTAACAAGCTACCAATGAACCAAGACATAGTTCAGAAAGTTGTTTTAGTTGCCTGGCTTGCATATACAAAATATGTTTTAAATGGATGAGTTTATTGGGGTTAAAATAGAGGAAGTATGCTGTTTGGAGTACAAGGCTTCTGATGTCATGCACACCTGTCAGCATCGTTACGCTCATCTGCGCTGAATGACACTCACCTGGACTCCATCACCTCATTGTTTCTGTTTCTGTTTCATGTCTGTGCGTTGTTTTTCGTGGTTCTTGTTACGTTTCATTCATTCACTCCCTGAGCTTCCCGACTCCTAGCGCACACGTTACAGTCATGATGGAATAGGTTTGACTTTGAACTCAACCACACACACGCTCAAGTCAAGAGTTGAAAACTGTCAGGGAAGTCAAACTCCTGTTCAAACACAACCATGTGTCATGGTGGAATAGGTTTCACTTTGAACTTGACCACACACACGTGAACACACTCAAGTCATGAGTTAACATCTGTTTATGTACTGTACATAATCATTAATATACTCCAATGTAGTTGACCACAGTAGTTGAATATATAGTTGAAAGTCCGAGTTGCCCAGCAACAGCCCCAAAACATCACTGCTCTAGAGGAGATCTGCATGTAGGAATGGGCCAAAATACCAGCAACAGTGTGTGAAAACCTTGTGAAGACTTACAGAAAACATTTGACCTCTGTCATTGCCAACAAAGGGTATATAACAAAGTATTGAGATAAACTTTTGTTATTGACCAAATACTTATTTTCCACCATAATTTGCAAATAAATTAATTAAAAATCCTACAATGTGATTTTCTGGATTTTTTTTCTCTCATTTTGTCTGTCATAGTTGAAGTTTACCTATGATGAAAATTACAGGCCTCTCTCATCTTTTTAAGTGGGAGAACTTGCACAATTGGTGGCTGACTAAATACTTTTTTGCCCCACTGTACTCCACTGTAGTTGACCACTGTAGTTGAATATATTCCATCGTAGTTGACCACACTGCACTGTAAAAACATTTCATTTGGAGGAATCTCAAAGAGTTGTCTCATCATTTCTTATCCTTGGTTTTTATAAATATTCATGTTAATGTTTAGTTATGTCATTGTTGTGACTGTAATTCTCGTTCTCTATGAACTCAGTACACTGAATGGAATATCCTGTACATGTCAGTTTTATTTAGCAAAATTGAGTTGAATAAAATAATATTGTTTTGTTATAGCATGCTAATACCGGTTGTTTATCAATTTTATTTGCTTGATAGCGAGTTCACTCATTTTAAAATGCATATCTCCCATGCCTCTCTTGAGTCACTGCTTCTGTACATGGTTGGATTCACTTAGAATGTAACACTCAAACTTCCATCATTCCTAAAAACTCCAGCATTGTTTGCATTATATTTCAAACCCCCATTTTATCATCCCAGGTTCATCATTCATCTCTCTTCCTTTCTTCAGGCGGTTCAGATAACATTTCCTCCTCTTTTTCTAACCCTGCGTATCACTACTGTAAAGTCTTCCAAATGGATCTCTTTTTTCTTTTCTCAAATGGAAGGAGGCTGACAGAGGAGCGCTTTGTTTCTCACACTTGGTATCTTTAATTGCTGGTAAAAGACACACACACACACACACAGACAGTGTGTTGTTGAGTACTTGGTGACTGCAGTTCTTATAATAGGATCTCCATAAATGGTGAAGTAAACTAAAACATGCAGTCCAATGAGATACAATAATACACGTATAATATAATAAAAAGTCAGAAGTATGTTCGCGATTTAAGTGGGCGTTTTACAATGAAATGACAAGGGAACAACATTCCCACCTCTTTCATTGTCAATAATACAATTTTGTCCATATTCTTGATGAAGAATGTTAATAAACTCACTCACTTGAGACCACAAAATCAACGAAATAGTGCTGCTAAAAGCTCTATGTTGAAAACCAGAGATTCAGTTATAAAATAAATAAAGTTCATTATCCTTTATACAGCACAGCCATTCTACCTGGTTTAAGTCATTTAAGTTCAGACGGGAGTATTTTTTTTTTCATCAAAAATAAATAAATCATTATAATTGTATTTTTCTTTTAATTACTCAGACAACCGAGACCCACTCAAAACCTCCCAAATTTGCATCGTGACCCACCAGTTGAGAATCGCTGCATTAAAATACCTGTGTGACATACCTAGAAAGGACACACACACACACACACACAAACAAACACGGTGCTGTGTCTTGGTGAATACTTGGCGACTGCAGTTTTTACAACAGAATCTGGGTAATTAAGATAAAATAAAATCATATGTCACTTTTCACGAAACCAATGCTAATGTGAGCATAGCTATAGCATAACCATATTAACTAATGGACGGAGCTAGCATAGCTAACTGAGGTGAAATGCGAAATGTCCAGTTACTGGACAAAAGTCCAATTAAACCATCACAAAACACGCTAACATAAATAACGAGTATAGCACTTTAGAGGTTTGCAACTTACAACAAGTTATACAGTATATCAAAAAAAATATTGAAATACAATGGACAATAATACATAGCTACCTCCAGCAATGGTAAAATAACTAAGCTGAGAATGCAAAAGACCCAGGATGTAACCACAGAACTGCAGTCCCATTTTACGCCAGTAGAGATCACTCTGAACACATGACAACATGAAAAACAACTACTTTTGGCGAGTCCCTCAACTCAACAGGGACATTTCTAACCCTGTTAATGTATTTTATTCATTTATTTAACCTTTATTTAACTAGGCAAGTCAGTTAAGAACAAATTCTTATTTACCCCTGCCAAACCCTAACCCGGAGGACCCTGGGCCAATACACCTGTCTGTTCACAAGCTGCTCTGTTGCGCCATCAACAGTGTGTAGCAACATCTCTGCATATATGCACTCTGTTATTAATACATACGCATGTTGTGATGTAGCCCGATGTAATCATTTTGTTGTTACATTTTTTATTTGAATTATAGTGTTTATTGCTTAAGGAGATTGGACACATACAAACTCTCTCTCTCTCTCTCTCTCGCGCTCTCTCTCTCTCTCATACAAGTTCATATATATTGTGAGTGCAATAAAACAAATATTAGGATTTTAATATGCATATGCCACCATGTGATCACATTATAGCAATAAAATAGAAATAAAAACAACTTAGTGGCTGCGGTTCCGTATTTTCTGGAACAGGTATTTTCTGGACTAATGATATGGAGATTTCTGCACTTGTGCAGCAGGATCCGTTACCGCTTCCACCTTCGAGTCCTTTCACCTGCTGCTCAGTGCTCAATCTGTGACTCCGCTGCCGCTTGAACAAGAAACACAGCTTGAACAAACGTAGTTCTTTGTCTGTTTAACAGTAATCTATTGCAAACATAAGCACGACACAACAGGCAGTCTAGCGATTTCTTTTTCTTTTTTTCAGGAGGGGAGTTAGCCTACATGCAGCTATTTAGGCATTACTGCATGCAAGACACTGACAGGCAGTCAATAGCAAACATTGGCTATTGAGAGGCAGGAGGCAGAGTTATTTGTTATAGCAACACTGGCTATAGCAACACTGGCTATATGGCAGCATAACTATAACAACAGATAGCCTTCATATTTTTTGAACGTTAATTCAAATCAGCGTTTAAAAAAAAAAAATTCAGCACAAAACAACACCGGCAACAGACCAACAAACAACAACAAAAGAAACACTGCCGCTGCCACAGAGGTGAGTAAACCGCCCCATCCCACGACCTACCTTGGGTACTCATGACAGCAGGCCCCCATTTCTAAGGTGTCTGTTTGTCTTGATTTGACTCCCCCCTGCACTGCCTGTGAATTCTGAAACATTGCCTACTCAGATTTTCTTTAAACTACAGTAGGCTAGGCCTGCTTACAGTAGCCTACACACTTCAATGTAAAATATCAACTGTCTGTTCACCTGTTCAATTCTACTGTATGTTATAAACTGTGCCCATTTCGCATGCATAGAGTACAACATTGAAATGATAATAGGCACAATTAAATGAGAGATGCACATGGATGTATGGCTTCTTCGGGAATATGAACTCATCATGGCCGGGAAAGGTGAGTAATTGATTCTGCAATGTTTAGGATGTACACGGAGTGTACAAAACATTAGGAACACAGGCTCTTTCCATGACATAGACTGACCAGGTGAATAGGCTACAGGTGAAAGCTATGGTCCCATATAGATGTCACTTGTTCAATCCATCAATGAAGGGGAGGATACAGGTTAAAAAAGGATGTTAAGCATTGAGACAATTGCAACATGGATTGTGTATGTGTGCCACTCATAGGGTGAATGGACAAGACAAAATATATAAGTGCCTTTGAACAGGGCATGGTAGTAGGTGCCAGGTGCACCGGTTTGAGTCAAGAACTGCAAAAAACAATTTCCCGTGTATATCAAGAAGGGTCCACCACCCAAAGGGCATCCAGCCAACTTGACACAACTGTGTGAAACATTATCGTCAACATGGTCCAGCATCCCTGTGGAATACTTTCCACACCTTGTAGAGTCCATTCTCCGACGAATTGAGGCTGTTGTGAGGGCAAAAGGGGGTGCACCTCAATATTAGGAAGGCTTTCCTAATATTTTGTACACTCAGTGCATGTATTATGTTTATTAATGAAATATTGTCTACTTGAGAAATGTGACATTTACAGTAGGCTATTCAGACATAGTCTACAACCGTCAATGGAAAAGGTGAACCATCTGTTCTACTGACTGTGCTTCGGATCGGATTGCATAGATAGAGCAAAATACTTGAAAAGGCTTCGATTTACTACAGTGAAGTGGGTCCAATTAAATGAGAGATGGGACAAGTGGTAGCCTATATCCTAACTTGTTGTAGGCCTATAAGGCTATTTCGCGAGTATGAAACCATCACATTCAGAAAATGTTCTGCAATCATGGAAATGAAATAAAAAATACGAAATAGACGCCAATGAGCATCAATCAGAATGACTTTTTCCCCACAAAAGGGCTTTATTACAGACAAAAATACCCCTCAATTCAGAGGAATATTGAAGCCATATTGGGGAACACAGATTAGATTAACAGATTTTTTAAATGTTATTATTTTTAGTTGGCTAGGCCTTATTTATTTAATTTGACTCCCAGCTTCTGATAAAAATGTGATGCTGAACCAACCAAAAGTTTGATTGAGTTGTGGAATGACAGTAAATTGATGTCCCGACCACAAGATGGCCTCTTTGTCGCAATGGACAGAACATGACCAGCAGCGCTTGCAGCTTGTGCAGGGTCCCATATGAGAGACGACTAGGAGCGACCCTTTCAATTCCACCACACACACAGACACACACAGTCACAGACACACAGACACACAGTCACACACACACACACACACACACACACACACACACACACACACACACACACACACACACACACACACACACACACACACACACACACACACACACACACACACACACACACACACACACACACACAATTACGAATGGCCCTCATTAGTGGGATTGAACAGTGAACGTGGTTTATATTGATCTATGGAGCAGACTTCTCAGACTACCTTTCATATCCATTGTACCTCAGGTTAATGAGAGCATTGGTTTATCACTGCTACATACCCTCAGCTCTCTCTCCACTACAATGTCACCCCCACACACACCCACACACCTGCCTCTCAATACAAAAGGCCTGCTCGCAATGACAGACCATATTGATCCTTGTCAGTCTGTCTTTCTCCTCTTGTTGTCACAAATTGGATCTTAGGATAAAAAGGGGACAGTTATATCATTTGGGATTGAAACCTGCAGACATGTGCCAATGCATAGAAAGGTTTACACTACAGAACGCATTATACAATTGGTCAAATTTAGACCATTTAGAGGTAAAAAATAAATAAATGTCTGAAACAAAATATAGTTGATTAAACAAACAGGCCCGTCGATAAATGTTTGTTCAGATTTGAGATTTTCCACATCGTAGATCAATACTGTCTGTCCATGTCTGTCTTTACCTTGTTTATTATCTTGCTATGAAGTTTGTTTAACTTCACCACACATTTTCTCTTCCTCCCAGTCTTTTTAAAGTTGCCAATCACTGTCTAGGGAAGTGACATCATCGACCGGGAGTTGTATAAAGAACTCCGGTTACCACTGATCGTTTTCAGGGGTCAGAGTCAGACGGCATGTGACTGGCACATAAGATGACTAGGGCACGGGGCCAGGAATAACCCCACCCCTACCTTCCCCCACCCAACCCCACTTGTATAAGGAGGGGGAGTGAGGAGTAAGCCGTGGTTCATGACGCCTTTTCGACAGGTAGGCCTTATATTTAACATTCCATGTGCACCCGTTCCCAAAAGTGTGTGCGTCACGCATAGGGTGAACACAATAGAACTGGAGGGACTGAGTTGAAAAAGGCGCTCTTCACGTATGAAAATAGTATGTGAATAATTTGAGTCGATGTATAATTCAAACCCTACTTATACAGATATACCACGTATATGTAAAAACCACATGCACCAGGAAGCGAAGGCTGTGGAAGAACCGAGACTCCAAACTTGGCTTGTCTCGTTGAACATTTCCCAAACAGTAGCACGTACATGCACAGCGTCACATTGCTCCTTTCAACTCCCAATCATTTTCTGTGTTTGACTTTTTCCCAAGGGTTTTTGTGACTGGCTTGGATTGAACAGGTGGTGTAGTGTGGAGCTGATCTGGCACTTTTACCGGCTAATAAAAATAGCTGCGGTCTCCATGATGTCACCGCAAAGTAAATCACTGTCTCTAAGCTCTCTGGGTTGACTGTCCGTAGCTGCTCTGGGTAGGGGACCTACCTCCCTAATTATCCACCTCTTCTTTCCTGTAGTCTCTCTCTCTCTCTTTTCACTCCCTCTCTCTGTCTCTCTCCCTCACTATTTACAGCAGGTGCCACCCCTCACCCAACCTCGCTCGTTATGCGGCTGGTCACTTCGTATTTTTTTCTCGCTCTCCTTTTCTCACATTCCTCCTTTCTATTTGTGTCCCCCCCCCCCTTAGGTTTCTCTCAATGCCTTGATCGCTCTCCCTCCACCTCTCAGCTTGCATTCTAGTGTTTCACCAGCCTTGTCACCCTCCGAGTGCTTCACTCTGCATGCCATGTGGTACATAGGACTAACCGACAGAACCCAGGGCACCTTGGAGAATCAGGGTGATTCAGGAAAGGATGCAGAGGCAAGAAGGGAGATACTTGGGGGCCTGGGTGCACAAACATCTCTGCCATCTTGAACCCTGCTTGGTTAGAAAGGCACCGTCTAAAAGCGCCCCCCTGACATCACTCCTCCATACCTGGCATTCTGACGCGGAATCCGATCGCCTGTAAATCAGACTCTGTTTGACCATGTGACATGCCACATTTGTGTGGCACCCCAACCCACCTCCCCTTACACCCGTATTACCCCCCACCCCCATTTCCCTGCCTCATTCCCCTATCCATGTCTTCTTCACTGGGAGCTCACCACCAACCTCCACAGCCCCCCTATGAAGCTCGATCTCCCCCTCTGGAAGAATGTCCGTTGGGAAGGTGACAATCCCCTGTCCCCACAGCAGTGTATGTGACATGAGCGACCCACTGGCAGCTCTGCATGCACGCCAAATGGGGGGGGGACTGCGATGCATGGCCATACAGTGGGAGGAATGTGGCACCCGCCAGCTACTCCTGTCAATCTGTTAATTCGCATTCTGTCCATTTGAGAGGGTTAGTCTTTAATAAACAGACAGAGTGAGGGGAAAGTGGCTGCATTTGCAGACTGCCTGGGTTCGCATTGGACACATTGAACACTGGTCTTGCATTGGACACTGGTCGCACAATCAATCAACTTTATAGCCATCAAAATACCCTTATCTTGTATACTGCTTTGTCTTGCTATGCTAATGACATTTCACTGTGGTGACTGAGGTCATATCTTCTATTACTCCCTCAGGCTATCATCTGGAAAACAAATCAAAATCAAATCAAATTTTCACCTTCCCGTGAAATGCTTACTTACAAGCCCTTAACCTCTCTGAGGTAGGCGGGACGCTTGCGTACCACATGGCCAATAGCCAGGGAAAATGCAGAGCGCCAAATTCAAATACATTTCTATAAAAATCAAACTACACATGCAAGATAGCAAATTAAAGCTACACTCGTTGTGAATCCAGCCGACATGTCAGATTTCAAAAAGGCTTTTCGGCGAAAGCATAAGATGCTTTTATCTGATGATTGCACAACAGTAAACAATGAGAGTAGCATATTTCAACTCTGCAGGCGCGACACAAAACGCAGAAATAAAATATAAATCATGCCTTACCTTTGACAAGTTTATTTTGTTGGCACTCCTATATGTCCCATAAACATCACAAATGGTCCTTTTGTTCGATTAATTCCGTCGATAAATATCCAAAATGTCAATTTAATTGGCACATTTGATCCTGAAAAACACTGCTTCCAACTTACGCAACGTTGCTACAAAATATCTCAAAAAGTACCTGTAAACTTTGCCAACCCCCAAACGAGCCTCAATGCCATACAACACTCCTTCCGTGGCCTCCAACTGCTTTTAAATGCTAGTAAAACTAAATGCATGATCTTCAACCGATTGTTGCCTGCACCCTCCCACCCGACTGGCATCACTACTCTGGACGGTTCTGACTTAGAATATGTGGACAAATACAAATACCTAGGTGTCTGGTTTGACTGTAAACTCTCCTTCCAGACTCACATTAAGCATCTCCAACCGAAATTTAAATCTAGAATCGGCGTCCTATTTCGCAACAAAGTCTCCTTCACTCATGCTGCCAAACATACCCTCGTAAAACTGACTGTCCTACCGAACCTTGACTTTGGCGATATCATTTACAAAAAAGCCTCCAACACTCTACTCAGCAAATTGGATGCAGTCTATCACAGTGCCATCCATTTTGTCACTAAAGCCCCATATACTTCCCACCACTGTGACCCATATGCTCTCGTTGAATGGGCCTCACAACATATTTGTCGCCAAACCCACTGGCTCCAGGTCATCTATAAGTCTTTGCTAGGTAAACCCCGCCTTATCTCAGCTCACTGGTCACCATAGCAACACCCACAAGTAGCACGCGCTCCAGCAGGTATATTTCACTGGTCATCCCCAAAGCCAACACTTCCTTTGGCCACCTTTCCTTCCAGTTCTGTCAATGACTGGAACGAATTGCAAAAATCACTGAAGCTGGAGTCTTATATCTCCCTTTCTAACTTTAAGCATCAGCTGTCAGAGCAGCTTACCGATCACTGTACCTGCACACAGCCAATCTGTAAATAGCACACCCAACTACCTCATCCCCATATTGTTATTTATCCTCTTGCTATTTTGCACCCCAGTATCTCTACTTGCACATCATCATCTGCACCTCTGTCACTCCAGTGTCAATGCTAAATTGTAATTGTTTCGCCTCTATGGCCTATTTATTGCCTTACCTCCCTACTCTTCTACATTTGCACACACTGTATATAGATTTTTCTATTGTGTTATTGACTGTACGTTTGTTTATGTGGAACTCTGTGTTGTTGTTTTAGTCGCACTGCTTTGCTTTATCTTGGCCAGGTCGCAGTTGTAAATGAGGACTTGTTCTCAACTGGCCTACCTAGTTAAATAAAGGTGAAAAAATAATAATAACAATAATATATAAACTGCTCAAAAAAATAAAGGGAACATTTAAACAACACAATGTAACTCCAAGACATTCACACTTCTGTGAAATCAAACTGTCCACTTAGGAAGCAACACTTATTGACAATAAATTTCACATGCTGTTGTGCAAATGGAATAGACAACAGGTGGAAATTAAAGGCAATTAGCAAGACACCCCAAATAAAGGAGTGGTTCTGCAGGTGGTGACCACAGACCACTTCTCAGTTCCTATGCTTCCTGGCTGATGTTTTGGTCACTTTTGAATGCTGGCGGTGTTTTCACTCTAGTGGTAGCATGAGATGGAGTCTACAACCCACACAATTGGCTCAGGTAGTGCAGCTCATCCAGGATGGAACATCAATGCGAGCTGTGGCAAGAAGGTTTGCTGTGTCTGTAGCAGCGTAGTGTCCAGAGCATGGAGGCGCTACCAGGAGACAGGCCAGTACATCAGGAGACGTGGAGGAGGCCGTAGGAGGGCAACAACCCAGCAGCAGGACCACTACCTCCGCCTTTGTGCAAGGAGGAGCAGGAGGAGCACTGCCAGAGCCCTGCAAAATGACCTCCAACAGGCCACAAATGTGCATGTGTCTGCTCAAACGGTCAGAAACAGACTCTATGAGGGTGGTATGAGGGCCCAACGTCCACAAGTGGGGGTTGTGCTTACGTTTGGCATTTGCCAGAGAACACCAAGATTGGCTAATTCGCCACTGGTGCCCTGTGCTCTTCACAGATGAAAGCAGGTTCACACTGAGCACATGTGACAGACGTGACAGAGTCTGGAGACGCCGTGGAGAACGTTCTGCTGCATGCAACATCCTCCAGCATGACCGGTTTGGCGGTGGGTCAGTCATGGTGTGGGGTGGCATTTCTTTGGGGGGCCGCACAGCCCTCCATGTGCTCGCCAGAGGTAGCCTGACTGCCATTAGGTACCGAGATGAGATCCTCAGACCCCTTGTGAGACCATATGCTGGTGCGGTTGGCGCTGGGTTCCTCCTAATGCAAGACAATGCTAGACCTCATGTGGCTGGAGTGTGTCAGCAGTTCCTGCAAGAGGAAGGCATTGATACTATGGACTGGCCCGCCCGTTCCCCAGACCTGAATCCAATTGAGCACATCTGGGACATCATGTCTCGCTCCATCCACCAACGCCATGTTGCACGACAGACTGTCCAGGAGTTGGCGGATGCTTTAGTCCAGGTCTGGGAGGAGATCCCTCAGGAGACCATCCGCCACCTCATCAGGAGCATGCCCAGGCGTTGTAGGGAGGTCATACAGGCACGTGGAGGCCACACACACTACTGAGCCTCATTTTGACTTGTTTTAAGGACATTACATCAAAGTTGGATCAGCCTGTAGTGTGGTTTTCCACTTTAATCCAAATCCAGACCTCCATGGGTTGATAAATTGTGATTTCCATTGATAATTTTTGTGTGATTTTGTTGTCAGCACATTCAACTATGTATAGAAAAAAGTATTTAATAAGAATATTTCATTCATTCAGATCTAGGATGTGTTATTTTAGTGTTCCCTTTATTTTTTTGAGCATTGTGTATATTTTTTTAATGTAAAAATAATATAGGTCCTGGAAATCAGAGGCTGTGTTTACACAGGCTGCCCAATTCTGATATTTTGCCCAATTATGGGCAAAATATCTGATTGGTTAAAATACCAATTAGTGACAAAGGATCAGAATTGGACAGCCTGTGAAGCTCCTAGTTAGCTACAATGCCTTTAGAAAGTATCCATACCCCTTGACTAATCCTAATTTGGTTGTGCTACAGCCTGAAATCAAAATCGATTAAATATACAGTACCAGTCAAAAGTTTGGACACACCTACTCATTCAAGGGTTTTTCTTTATTTTTTACTATTTTCTACATTTTAGAATAATAGTGAAGACATCACAACTATGAAATAAGACATATGGAATCATGTATTACCCAGAAAAGTGTTAAACAAAACAAAATATATTTTAGATTTTAGATTCTTCAAAGTAGCCATACTTTGTCTTGATGACAGCTTTTAACACTCTTGGCATTCTCTCAACCAGCTTCATGAGGAAGGCTTTTCCAATGGTCTTGAAGGAGTTCCCACATATGCTGAGCACTTGTTGGCTGAAAACCGTCTCAATTGGGTTGAGGCCGGGCGATTGTTGAGGCCAAGTCATCTGATGCAGCCCTCTATCACTCTACTTGGTCAAATAGCCCTTACACAGCCTGGAGGTGTGTTTTGAGTCATTGTCCTGTTGAAAAACAAATTATAGTCACACTAAGCGCAAACTACATGGGATGGCGTATCGCTGCAGAATGCTGTGGTTGCCATGCTAGTTCAGTGTGCCTTGAATTCTAAATAAATCACAGACCGTGTCACCAGCAAAGCACCAACACACCATTACACCTCCTCCTCCATGCTTCATGGTGGGAAACACACGTGTGGAGATCATCCGTTCACCTACTCTGCATCTCACAAAGACACAGCGGTTGGAACCAAAAATCTCAAATTTGGACTCATCAGACCAAGGGACAGATTACCACCGGTCTAATGTCAATTGCTTCTGTTTCTTGGCCCAAGCAAGCATCTTCTTCTTATTGGTGTCCTTTAGTAGTGGTTTCTTTGCAGCAATTTGACCATGAAGGCCCGAATCGCGCAGTCTCCTCTGAACAGTTGACTTTGAGATGTGTCTGTTACTTGAACTCTGTGAAGCATTTATTTGGGCTGCAATCTGAGGTGCAGTTAACTTTAATGAACTTCTCCTCTGCAGCAGAGGTAACTCTGGGTCTTCCTTTCCTGTGGCGTTCGTCATGATAGACAGTGTCATCATAGAGTTCTTGAAATGTTCCATATTATCTGATCTTCATTTCTTAAAGGAACATGAACTGTCGTTTCTCTTTGCCTATTTGAGCTGTTCCTGGCATAATATGGACTTGGTCTTTTACCAAATAGGACTGTCTTCTGTATACCACCCCTACCTTCCCAAAACACAACTGTTTGGCTCAAACGCATTAAGAAGGAAATAGATTCCACAAATTAACTTTTAACAAGGCACACATAATCATTGAAATGCATTCCAAGTGACTACTTCATGTTGCTGGTTGAGAGAATGCCAAGAGTGTGCAAAGCCATTATCAAGGCAAAGGGTGGGCTACTTTCAAGAATCTCAAATATGAAATATATTTTGAATTGTTTAACACTTTTGTGGTTACTATATGATTCCATATGTGTTATTATTCTACAATGTAGAAAATAGTAAAAAATAAAAAGACAAACCCTTGAATGAGTAGGTGTGTACAAACTTTTGACTGGTACTGTACAGAGATTTTTAGTTAACAATCTACACACAATACCCCATAATGATAAAGTGAAAAAACATTTAAGAAATGTTTGCAAATTTATTGAAAATGAAATGAAAATGAAATACAGAAATATCTCATTTCCGTAAGTATTCACACCCTTTTCTTATGACACTCCAAATTGACCTCAGGTGCATCCAATTTCCTTTGATCGTCCTTCCAAGGAACTGTACGTATATCTGTGAGATAGAATTGTGAAGAGGCATATATTCATATATTTGGAGAAGTGTACAAAACTATTTCTAGAGTGTTGAAAGGTTGTAAGAGCACAGTGGTCTCCATCATTGGGAAATGAAAAAATATGTAACTACCCAGACTCTGTCTAGAGCTGGCCATCCAACCAAACTGGGCAACCAGGCAAGAAGAACCTTGGTCAGGGAGGTGACCAAGAACCCAATTAAAACTCTGACAGAACTACAGATCAAATCAACTAAAAAAAATGTTATATAGCCCTTCTTACATCAACTGATATCTCAAAGTGCTGTACAGAAACCAAGCCTAAAACCCCAAACAGCAAGCAATGCAGGTGTAGAAGCACGGAGGCTAGGAAAAACTCCCTAGAAAGGCCTAGGAAGACCTAGGAAAACCTAGGAAGAAACCTAGAGAGGAACCAGGCTTTGAGGGGTGGCTAGTCCTCTTCTGGCTGTGCCGGGTGGAGATTATAACAGAACATGGCCAAGATGTTCAAATGTTCATAAATGACCAGCATGGTCAAATAATACTAATCACAGTAGTTGTCGAGGGTGCAACAGGTCAGCACCTCAGGAGTAAATGTCAATTGGCTTTTCATAGCCGATCATTGAGAGTATCTCTACCTCTCCTGCTGTATCTAGAGAGTTGAAAACAGCAGGTGTGGGACAGGTAGCACGTCCTGTGAACAAGTTAGGGTTCCATAGCCGCAGGCAGAACAGTTGAAACCGGAGCAGCAGCACGGCCAGGTGGACTGGGGACAGCAAGGAGTCATCATGCCACGTAGTCCTGAGGCATGGTCCTAGGGCTCAGGTCCTCCGAGAGAGAGAAAGAAAGAAAGAGAAAAAGAGAGAATTAGAGAGAGCATACTTAAATTCACACAGGACACCGGATAAGACAGGAGAAATACTCCAGATATAACAGACTGACCCTAGCACCCCAACACATAAACTACTGCAGCATAAATACTGGAGGCTGAGACAGGAGGGGTCAGGAGACACTGTGGCCCCATCCGATGATACCCCCGGACAGGGCCAAACAGGCAGGATATAACCCCACACACTTTGCCAAAGCACAGCCCCCACACCACTAGAGGGATATCTTCAACCACCAACTTACCATCCCGAGACAAGGCCGAGTATAGCCCACAAAGATCTCCGCCACGGCACAACCCAAGGGGGGCGACAACCCAGACAGGAAGACCACGTCAGTGACTCAACCCACTAAGGTGACACACCCCTCCTAGGGACGGCATGGAAGAGCACCAGTAAGCCAGTGACTCAGCCCCTGTAATAGGGTTAGAGGCAGAGAATCCCAGTGGAGAGAGGGGAACCAGCCAGGCAAAGACAGCAAGGGCGGTTCGGTTCGTTGCTCCATTGCCTTTCCGTTCACATTCACACTCCTGGGCCAGACTTCACTCAATCATAGGACCTACTGAAGAGATGAGACGTCATTAAAGACTGAAAAGGTTGAGACCGAGTGCGTCTCTCACATGGGTAGGCAGACCATTCTAATAAAATGGAGCTCTATAGGAGAAAACCCTGCCTCCAGCTGTTTAATTAGAAATTCTAGGGACAATTAGAAGGCCTGCGTCTTGGGACTGTAGCATACGTGTAGGTATGTATGGCAGGACCAAATCAGAAAGATAGGTAGTGCTTTGTAATGCTTTGTAGGTTAGCAGTAAAACCTTGAAATCAGCCCTTGCCTTAACAGTAAGCCAGTGTAGAGAGGCTAGCACTGGAGTAATATGATAAAAAATGTTGGTTCTAGTCAAGATTTTAGCAGCCGTATTTAGCACTAACTGAAGTTTATTTAGTGCTTTACCCGGGTAGCCGGAAAGTAGAGCATTGCAGTAGTCTAACCTAGAAGAGACAAAAGGATGGATTAATTTTTCTGCATCATTTTTGGACAGAAAATGTCTGATTTTTGCAATGTTACATAGATGGAAAAAAGCTGTCCTTCAAACAGTCTTGATATGTGTCATGTTCTGACCTTAGTTCCTTTGTTATGTCTTTGTTTTAGTATGGTCAGGGCGTGAGTTGGGTGGGTTCTGTTTTCTATGTTGTGTTTTTGCGTTTGGCCTGGTATGGTTCTCAATCAGAGGCAGGTGTCGTTAGTTGTCTCTGATTGAGAATCATACTTAGGTAGACTTTTCCCACTTGTGTTTCGTGGGTGTTCATTTTCTGTGTCTGTGTGTTACACACACGGAACTGTTTCGGTTGGTTATTTCACGTGTCATTTATTGTTTTGTTTCAGTGTTCCTTTGTTTTAATAAAGAGCATGAACACGTACCACGCTGTGCATTGGTCCTCCGATCCTTACTACTCCTCGTCGTCGTCGTCGTCGGAAGACAGCCATTACAATATGTCCGTTAGAAGAGAGATCAGGGTCCAGAGTAAAGCTGAGTTCCTTCACAGTTTTATTTGAGACGACTGTACAACCATCAAGATTAATTGTCAGATTCAACAGAAGATCTCTTTGTTTCTTGGGACCTAGAACAAGCATCTCTGTTTTGTCTGAGTTTAAAAGTAGAACATTTGCAGCCATCCACTTCCTTATGTCTGAAACACAGGCTTCCAGCGAGGGCAATTTTGGGCCTTCACCATGTTTCATCGAAATGTACAACTGTGTGTCATCCGCATAGCAGTGAAAGTTAACATTATGTTTTCGAATGACATCTCCAAGAGGTAAAATATATAGTGAAAACAATAGTGGTCCTAAAACGGAACCTTGAGGAACACCGAGATTTACAGTTGATTTGTCAGAGGACAAACCATCCACAGAGACAAACTGATATCTTTCTGACAAATAAGATCTAAACCAGGCCAGAAATTTTCCGTGTAGACCAATTTGGGTTTCCAATCTCTCCAAATGAATTTGGTGATCGATGGTATCAAAAGCAGCACTAAGGTCTAGGAGCATGAGGACAGATTCAGCGCCTCGGTCTGACGCCATTAAAAGGTCATTTACCACCTTCACAAGTGCAGTCTCAGTGCTATGATGGGGTCTAAAACCAAACTGAAGCATTTCGTATACACTGTTTGTCTTCAGGAAGGCAGTGAGTTGCTGCGCAACAGATTTTTCATGTTTTTTGAGAGGAATGGAAGATTCGATATAGGACGACAGTTTTAAAAATATTTTCTGGGTCAAGGTTTGGCTTTTTCAAGGGAGGCTTTATTCCTGTCACTTTTACTGAGTTTGGTACACATCCGGTGGGATAGAGAGACGTTTATTATGTTCAGCATAGGAGGGCCAAGCACAGGAAGCAGCTCTTTCAGTAGTACAGAGTTCCTTGGCTGAGATGGGAGAACTTGCCAGAAGGACAACAGTCTCTACAGCACTTTACCAATCTGGGCTTTATGGGAGAGTGGCCAGGCGGAAGCCACTTCTGAGAAAAAGGCACATAACAGCACACCTTGGAATGTGCAAAAAGTCTCGTGAAAGACTCTGAGATCTTAAGGCAAAATATTCTCTCAAATCAAATCAAATCAAATTTTATTTGTCACATACACATGGTTAGCAGATGTTAATGCGAGTGTAGCGAAATGCTTGTGCTTCTAGTTCCGACAATGCAGTAATAACCAACAAGTAATCTAACTAACAATTCCAAAACTACTGTCTTATACACAGTGTAAGGGGATAAAGAATATGTACATAAGGATATATGAATGAGTAATGGTACAGAGCAGCATAGGCAAGATACAGTAGATGGTATCGAGTACAGTATATACATATGAGATGAGTATGTAAACAAAGTGGCATAGGATATACATAGGATACTGAAAAACAGCTTCTATCTCAAGGCCATCAGACTGTTAAACAGCCACCACTAACATTGAGTGGCTGCTGCCAACACACTGACACTGACAGTTTAACAAGTGGCTAGTGATACATGTATTACATAAGGATGCAGTCGATGATATAGAGTACAGTATATACGTATGCATATGAGATGAATAATGTAGGGTAAGTAACATTATATAAGGTAGCATTGTTTAAAGTGGCTAGTGATATATTTACATCATTTCCCATCAATTCCCATTATTAAAGTGGCTGGAGTTGAGTCAGTGTCAGTGTCAGTGTGTTGGCAGCAGCCACTCAATGTTAGTGGTGGCTGTTTAACAGTCTGATGGCCTTGAGATAGAAGCTGTTTTTCAGTCTCTCGGTCCCAGCTTTGATGCACCTGTACTGACCTCGCCTTCTGGATGATAGCGGGGTGAACAGGCAGTGGCTCGGGTGGTTGATGTCCTTGATGATCTTTATGGCCTTCCTGTAACATCGGGTGGTGTAGGTGTCCTGGAGGGCAGGTAGTTTGCCCCCGGTGATGCGTTGTGCAGACCTCACTACCCTCTGGAGAGCCTTACGGTTGAGGGCGGAGCAGTTGCCGTACCAGGCGGTGATACAGCCCGCCAGGATGCTCTCGATTGTGCATCTGTAGAAGTTTGTGAGTGCTTTTGGTGACAAGCCGAATTTCTTGAAGCATGTGGGAACAGCAGACTGGTATAGGGATTGATTGAATATGTCCGTAAACACACCGGCCAGCTGGTCTGCGCATGCTCTGAGGGCGCGGCTGGGGATGCCGTCTGGGCCTGCAGCCTTGCGAGGGTTAACACGTTTAAATGTCTTACTCACCTCAGCTGCAGTGAAGGAGAGAACGCATGTTTTCGTTGCAGGCCGTGTCAGTGGCACTGTATTGTCCTCAAAGCGGGCAAAAAAGTTATTTAGTCTGCCTGGGAGCAAGACATCCTGGTCCGTGACTGGGCTGGATTTCTTCCTGTAGTCCGTGATTGACTGTAGACCCTGCCACATGCCACATGCCTCTGCCACGGCATCTTCAACGCACGTTCTAATGAACTCGCACACCGAATCAGCGTATTCGTCAATATTGTTATCTGACGCAATACGAAACATATCCCAGTCCACGTGATGGAAGCAGTCTTGGAGTGTGGAGTCAGCTTGGTCGGACCAGCGTTGGACAGACCTCAGCGTGGGAGCCTCTTGTTTTAGTTTCTGTCTGTAGGCAGGGATCAACAAAATGGAGTCGTGGTCAGCTTTTCCGAAAGGGGGGCGGGGCAGGGCCTTATATGCGTCGCGGTAGTTAGAGTAACAATGATCCAAGGTCTTTCCACCCCTGGTTGCGCAATCGATATGCTGATAAAATTTAGGGAGTCTTGTTTTCAGATTAGCCTTGTTAAAATCCCCAGCTACAATGAATGCAGCCTCCGGATAAATGGTTTCCAGTTTGCAGAGAGTGGTCTGATGAGAAAAATAAAACCTCCCCCCTGAATGCAAAGCTTTATTGTCGAGAAAAAAACAGGTACAGCTCATCACCCATCTAACACCATCCCTACCGTGTAGCATAGTGGTGACAGCATCATAGTGGTAATAATAGAGAGAATAATAAATGGAGCCAAGCATAGGCAAACCCTTGATGAGAACCTGCTTCAGAGTGTAAATGACCTTCGGGGGCAAAGATGTACGTTCCAACAAGACAATGACCTCAAGCACACAAGCCAGAGCAATGCGGGAATGGCTTCAGAACAAGAATGTAGAAGAAGTCCTTGAGTGGCCATGCAACGCCCCGACTTGAATCCCATTCAAATCTGTGGAAAAACTTAAAGATTGCTGTTCACCGCTTCTTCCCATCGAACTTAACAGAACTTGACAAAAACCTACAAGAAAGAATGTGAGAAAATCCCCATATCCAGATGTGCAAAGCTGATACAGACATACCCAAGACGACTGACTCAAGGCTGTAATCGCCCCCCAAGCTCCTTTGACATAGTATTGACTAAGTGGTGTGAACACTTATGTAAATTAGATCAACCCTATAACAGCCACTATAGTGTTATGGAATAGGTTAGGTAGTTCACAATGCACGCTTTAGCTCACTACCACTACCACTTCCACACTCTATTCCCCCCAGGGGGCAGCTGCCAGCACCCAGGTCCAAGTGTTGTTCTGCCAAGCCTTGATCAGGACATGTTCTGCAAATGAAGGTGATCATCAGTGAGTGTCCCAGCTGGCAAGAGCTGTGAGGCTGCTGGGTTTCGCCTGTTTGTAGTTTTCCTTTTTCGTATGTGTTTGTTTCTGCCACCATCTGAACATAATTGGCTTGGGCTCTCTGACCCAAAGGAGTCAACTGGCCCTGGACCTAAGGTAAGGTTACTGTCTCCATGTGCATCCAACACGGTCCTCTCAAACGCTGATTTCTCACATAGATGCACACATTCATTCAGGTTACAGACCATGTAACTAGGCCTAGGACCTCTAATCAAAGTGAGCGCAACAATATCCGTAGGCTAGTTATTGGTTATCGTAACAATAGACCTAATAACTCAAGCCTGATAATGCAGTTTTCCTATATTCAATATATTGTCATGGATACAGTCTGGTTTAAGTAAAACAATGGTGAGTGCAGCATTCAGTCTGGGCTACCTTTGTCTGTGAACCAGCCAGACCTGTCTAGTCTAAGAGTCTGAAACTGTGTGTGTGTGTGTGTGTGTGTGTGTGTGTGTGTGTGTGTGTGTGTGTTTCACTGTCAGACCTATTTGGATGGCTCAGGACAGCTGGAGGGACTGTGAGCCACTGGGAAGACCAAGACAAGAGAGCAGCTGTTATGTCTATGTCTCTCTAACACATGCTGCATGGAGCAGGGGGGATTTGTGTAGCTAAAGCTAAAGCAGGCCAATAGGATAAACAAGTGTGGAATGCTGTGAGAGGCAGAGTGACCCCCTTGGGTCCATGCCAGACAGAGACCTTAAAAAAGGCGTTGTTGTTTCAGAGGTTATGGTTCAATCTTCCATAGCCGGGTTAAACCAGAATGAACGCTGCGTTCGCAATTGAAGTAAAGTAAAAACAATGGTTGTCTGCTTTAACCATGGTATCTATCTGTGCTCTGTCCAAACATGCAGTACTGTATATAGCCTGTGTGTTGTGTGCAAGTCATGCTTTGCTGGCCACTGCGACAGGTTCTTGGATGTTACTTAATTCGTTTTTTAGAATATGTTCAACGGTGATTGATAGCATGGATTATAAAGTATTCCTGGTGTCACGATCATATTGGAGGTCTAAATAAAGCTGGTGCCATTACTTCTTTCAACAGGTCAGCCAATCAGAGGCGTCGGAGCAGTTCTCCTTTAGCCTGTGTAGAAAGAGGATGGGTTTGGATGTCTGGGGTCATATGCAACAATGATGTAACTTGTTTATTTTCAGCTAGCGCACGCCACGGACACACACACGCAAACACATACACATTATTGTGCTTTAATACACAATAAATCATTCAAATAAATAAAGTATAAATCAATACAAGTAATTATTTATAAATCCATTGCCTAAATGAGCAATCATTATGCACAAATAATGGACACTAATGCTCATAATGATGTATGCAGACATTAACCTATTTTAACCTGCTTGTGCCCCACCTCTATTCTCTGCTCCAGTCAAGGGGTTGCGTCACTCGCCCTCCTCCCTTTCCTAGTGTGGTCAGTATACGACAACTGTTGCATTAATAACCACACACACACACACACACACACACACACACACACACACACACACACACACACACACACACACACACACACACACACACACACACACACACACACACACACACACACACACACACACACACACTGTTGCCAAATAGTGACAAATGACTGTAGATGATTGTTTCAGAGGAAAGGCAGAGTGAGGTAAGACAACGATGAGGTTTATGTGTTGCTGGGGAAGAGAGGGAAGAGGGAGATAGAAAGTCATGGTCATTAATACTAGAAGTCTCCATTCCATCAGCAGCAGCTGTTTATCACGCTGTAAGTTGGAGTGCACCAACATTGCATCACACACGGCTCTGGCTCCAGCACCCCAGCCGCCGGCTCTGCCCAGCTCCGTCCTGTATGTTAAATATTTAGGCAGACGACAACATCGAAAGAGCATTGTAAGAAAGAAAAAGACAAAATAAATGAAATAATGCCACAGCAGTGCTGAATCAGAGCTTAAACTGCAAAAGTAAAAGCATTAGTTGATACGCAACACATAAACACAACAACATGATATCCAAAATGTCCTTTGCAATGTTTCTACCTTCTGTAGACATTGTATCACAGGGATTCTAGACATCAACATCCACCCACCCACCTAAGCAGCAACACGACTTCACCCAAACTTCCCACCGGCCTCATCTGCTAACAGACATCAGAGGCATTCCAACTCATCTGACACTCGTCGAAGGAATTCTGCAAATATTCCACACAATTCTCCCAGGCAGTCCCGAGTGTCTGTCAAAAAGACTGGAATGCCGACCAAATCAGGCTCCTTTAAAACTTAAAGCAACACCTTGTTCTTTTAAACTATTAAAACCCCCCAGAGTCAAAGTCCGCGCCTCCATGGAAATCTAATTAGCTCCTTTAAAAATGAAAGCGCCACCTTGCTCTTTTAAACTATTAAAACCCCCCAGAGTCAAAGTCCGCACCTCCATGGAAATTGAATTAGCATTATAAACAAATCCCCATAAAAATCTGTACATTTAAGCTAGAGATATGTGTTTTTGCATTGCATATGGCTTAATCCACCGCATCTGCCAGTGTGTCGCACAGTGTCGCACTTTCGCACTTCCGTATCTGTGGTGAAAGAGACAGTGAGACATCCCGAAAATCAGTCTTCTCACAAAAATCGTCTGTAGTGTCTGAATGATTTGGGCTGCTCACTAGTATGACCACTCTGTGGAAAGGTATTCTGCTCTAGGACGCCCACAGGCGTCACAACACTCGTCTGAAGGTCCTCCAGTACGGTATGAAAATATTCAATACAAAAGTATATATACAGTGCATTTCGAAAGTATTCAGACACCTTCACTTTTTCCACATTTTGTTATGTTACAGCCTTATTAAAAAATGGATTCAAGAAACTATTTGCCTCGTCAATCTACACACAATACCCCAATAATGACGAAGTGAAAACAGCATTTCAGAAAATGTTCCACATTTTTGCAAATGTATTAAAATAAATAAAACAGAAATACCTAATTTAAATAAGTATTCAGACCCTTTGCTATGATACACGAAATTGAGCTCAGCTGCATCCTGTTTCCATTGATCATCCTTGAGATGTTTCTAAAACTTGACTGGGGTCCACCTGTGGTAAATTCAATTGATTGGACATGATTTGGAAAGGCACACACCTTCAATATCAGGTCCCACAGTTGACAGTGCATGTCAGAGCAAAAACCAAGCCATGAGGTCGAAGGAATTGTCTGTAGAGCATTGAAGTTCGCCAATAACACTGTGGCCTCCGTCACTGTGGCCTCCGTCATTCTTAAATAGAAGAAGTTTCCTCTTCCTAGAACTGGCAGCCCGACCAAACTCTGGAGCTCTGACTCCACTAATCAAGCCTTTATGGTAGAGTGGCCAGACGGAAGCCACTCCTCATTAAAGGGCACATGACAGCCCACTTTGAATTTGCCAAAAGGCACCTAAAGGACTCTCAGACCATGAGAAACAAAATTATCTGGTCTGATGAAACCAAGATTGAACTCTTTGGCCTGAATGCCAAGTGTCACGTCTGGAGGAAACCAGGCACTGATCATCACCTGGCCAATACCATCCCTACGGTGAAGCATGGTCGGTGGCAGCATCATGCTGTGTGGAAGTACTGAGAGATCGTTGATAAAAACCTGCTCCAGAGCACTCAGGATCTCAGACTGAGGCGAAGGTTCACCTTCCAACAGGACAACAACCCTAAGCAGACAGCCAAAACAACGCAGGAGTGGCTTCAGGACAAGTCTCTGAATATCCTTGAGTGGCCCAGCCAGAGACCGGACTTGAACTCGATCAAACATCTCTGGACAGACCTGAAAATAGCTGAGCAGCAACGCTTCCCATCCAACCTGACAGAGCTCGACAGAATCTGCAGAGAAGAATGGGAGTAACTCCCCAAATACAGGTGTGCCAAGCTTGTAGCATCATAGCCAAGAAGACTCGAGGCTGTAATTGCTGCCAACAAAGTACTGAGTAAAGGGTGTGAATACTTATGTACAGTGGGGCAAAAAAGTATTTAGTCCGCCACCAATTGTGCAAGTTCGCCGCAAGTTGTTATTATAAAATCGCACTATGACATCAGATGACATACTACACGAGGAAAGCTCCTTGTTTGTGTAACTGATGGGTGATAATTTGTCATGGAATTGTGTATTTCTTTTCTCCTGGTGTTGGTATGGCCAGTGTGTGCACCCTACAGTTGACACCTAAGTGTCATTCTGAGAATTCCACCAAATAGCTCCAATGTCCGCAGACTTTACTTGGCTACCCCATGGATGTTTTAAAAGATGGCTGACTTGACACTTTAAAATGGGAATAGAATACACATTTCCTATATCCACTGACCGAGCGCCTTCTCTTTAATGAAGTCACTTGCTTGTTAAATTACTCTATTTCCTCTACGACCATAACTGAATCTACTTCTGCGGTGGGCTTATTGGCCTATGACCCTCTGTGTAACCCTTGGAAAAGTTTATTTTGGGGTCAAAGAAGTTAAGGATCATGTCAAATAAATTAGACAGATTACATTATGGACATTGGAAAACGTGCATGGACAATAGAAAACGTGCATGGACAATAGGTAATTCGATAATAATAGATTTATTTTACAATCATGAACCGATTACTCACAAATTATCATTGGCTACATTTCTTAATAGCCTACAATTCTTATCTTAATCGAAAGAAATCGTAATATATTTTCGTGCTCTTTACTAAACAGTTTACGCTTATGTAATATTACAAATCAGAGCATTTATTTTAGCGGGAAGCTATTGGACAAGCTACAGGACACTCTTGTGTGTGTTTTGTTGTTTAAACCTCTCTCACCACAATCTGAGAGCGCAGCTGCTGTTGCGCAGCGTAGCAGAGAGCGCTCTCTGGAGTGGTGTCGAGCCTCGTGCTGCCTGCTGCGCATTGCCACTGACCGAGCGCCTTCTCTAGTTGCCTTGCTGCTGCTGGTAGCGGAATGTTGTCGCTCTCTTACAACGTTGGTTTCCATATGACAGTGCGACACTTCCCTTCCCTGGCCTGAGAGGACACCGTGTCATTACCATGAGTTGTTTGGATGTTATGTACCCAGCCTATGGACATTACGCACCGTACGCTCCAGCCGCCCCCGCGTTCATCAACAGCTTCCAGGTAAGGAGGCGCTGTCAAATGTTTTCGAATGAACTAATTAAACGCGCGAGAGAAACTTTGTTTTCCGAGAATAAGTTTATTTGCATAAAAATATAACCTATTTGATTGTTTTACCTACACAAAATGTATCTATGGGCAGATTATCAACGAGCTCTGTAAGAAACCAAATGTCTCCAAAAAATGTTTCCAAAACCTGCACTTCTCTGTTTCTAAATTTTCCATGATCAATGCTATGGATCTCACATTTTTTTTGTCTAATGTTGGTAGTTTATCAGACGCATAAGCAGTGGATGTATGTTGTCGGTATTTGTATGACAGGGGGCTTACCAATTGGCACATACTGATTTCGTTTGAATAGTTGTGGAGAAAACAGTGTCATGACCACAAGACTATTAGTCAATGCACACACACACACACACACACACACACACACACACACACACACACACACACACGTCTTATGTCACAATAGACTTGGTCTTCCAGATCTCTCCCTTCTAACAACTGTCCATTGACCCCCCTTCAGGCACCCATTGGTCTGAGGAGCCCCTCTCCTCGCCGCAGAGACTTCATGATGGAGAGCGCGGAGATGACAAGGTGTCCAGAGGGGGTATCGGCGGGCACCAGCACGGGCCCTGGCTCTTCCTCCTCCGCCTCTTCCTCATCCTCATATCCCCGTGCCGCTCGACCAGAGGAGTGCCATAAGGAGAAACAGGAAGTGCCCGAGGCTGAGTACCTGACGTCTCGTTGTGTCCTCTTCACGTACTACCAAGGGGACATCAGCAGTGTGGTAGACGAACACTTCTCCAGGGCACTCAGCTCCTACATGGAGGGAGAGGGCAAGAGGAGGGCATCGGACCTGGGCACAGGTAGTGTGTGTGTGTGTGTGTGTGTTTGTGTGTGTAGATATAAAATGACAAAACAAAACGGCAAAGAAATGGACAGAAGGGTGCTTGTTTAGTAGTGCCTGTTGTCCTCTGCCCTAATGGGGTCAGAGGTTAGGAAGGCTTGAGGGTCAAGGGTCAGGGATATTATTAGACAAGTGTGACATGCTTCATGCTCTCAGTTAAGTGTGTTTTTGGGCAGTTAAGTGTAGTTTGATGATTTTTCAGAAGAATATTAATGGTAAGATCAACAAAGTTCAGGATTTAGGCCAAGAAATTACCCAATGGTAGGCAGTATGTCATAAATGAAACTGATATTATAGAGAGAACCAGGTAAAGAGATTGTTTTACACAAAAGAGACTGACATTACTCAGATGAATGGGTTATTAACAATCAGTGGATGTTTTCTTGACAATCACCAACAGATGCAGACAGCGTCAACCAATGTCTTCACATTAATTGTATTCTACAGCTTTTTTTTTTTTTTACAAATGGTTTCAACTTTCTCTCGATCAATGGTACCACTATTACATTCGCCAAAGTAGTCACCCAAACTCGAGTTGTGCTCTGCCTGTCCTCCCGATTTCCATGTAGGACTTAGGTCCTCCCTCTCCCTCTCTCGTTGGACGTCTTCCTGCCTGACAACAGATACTATGTTTATACGCGGCCGTAAGCGTTGAACCCCGCGGGCCGGCATATCGCCTTCAAATGGCTCCGGGCGGCCCCACAATGGCCGTTGCTGATTTATCACACAACTGCTTTGATTGGGGCTGCTGCGTGCACTGCCGCACGACGGTGTCTTTTTTCAGAGTAATTCTAAATATAAAAAGTAACGTCTAAAAGCCTAAAACTGTCCCACTGACATTCTGCTTCGGGCGAACGGAGTGGTGCAGAAAAAACAACAGGTGGGGGGTGTGTTGGGGGGTTCGTGTACAGGTCCAGAGGAGGGGGTAAGTAAGGGGGCTGGGGGGAGACAGGACACAGGGCCAGGGTTCTCTTCCTCTCTGTGTCAGTGAGTGTCTGTATCTCTCTCTGCTTCAAGTTTTAATGTCCCATGCACAAACAAGTACAGTGAAATGCCTTTCTTGCCAGCTCTGAACCCAACAACACAGTCATCAATATCAATGTGGTACTAAAAATAACAAGGTAGAAGAAAAACGCACAACAAATACAAATAAGAAATAAGAACATGAGAAGTAAGTAAGCTACTGTATATACAGGGTCTGTTCCAATACCAATTTACAGGGATACTGGAGTGATATAGGTTGATATGTATAGGGGTAAGATGACTGGGCATCAGGATATACAGTATATGATGATTGTATGTGAATGTGTGTGCGTGTGTGTAGAGTCAGTATAAATATGTGTGCATGTTATGTGTGTGTGAGCAAATTAAGTGAGTGTGTGTGTGTGTTGGAGCATCAGTGTGTGTGTGTTGGAGCGTCAGTGTGTGTGAGTGTGTAGAGTCAGTATAAAAATACAAGGTCAACTCAGTCCATGTCGCCATTTTGTTAGCAGTCTTGGTGTCAGACTCGGTCTGTCTATTTGTTTCTCTCTCTCTCTCTCTCTCTCTCTCTCTCTCTCTCTTTAAGATTCTCTTGTATTTATTTCTGTGGCCTGCAGGAGACTACTGTTGGTAGGACTATGTGCTGTATGTACATATGTGTAAAAACCATGTGACCTAATGTTGTTTTCATGACTTGCATGCATCTCTCATGGGCTATTCCATATGTGTCTGTAAATCAGGCCATACAGTAAACACAACTGTCCGTGACATATGCCCCCCCTCTCTCAGATACCCCTTCACCCAGTAGTCGCCGAAGCTTCCCCCCCTCCTTCTGGGACAGCAACTACTCCTCCCCCCAAAGTCGATCCCACTGCGAACCCGGAATGCCCACCTATTCCATGGACCCCTACGCTTCCGGACTCCGCCCGGGCATTCCGCACCCTCACGCCCATCCTCACAGTCACCCCCACTCGCACCTCCACCCATCAGAGGGGTGGGGCTACACCCCGAGCCAGGCCTACGGGCCCTCCAGGCCCCTCCACGAACTCTACACTCCTGGTGGCCTGGAGCCCCACCACCCCTACAGCCCCTTGCTTATGCCCACCGTGCGGCCCCACCACCTGGGCTCCCTCCCCGTGCACCACCCCTATGACGTCACCAAGCTGGACCCCACCGCACCCTGGCCGGGCCTGCTGCCCCCCGGAGAGATGGCCCTCAACATGGACGCAGGTATGGAGTCGCTTCTCTACTTCAGCGGAGCCTACCGCAACCACAACAAGCACAACCACAACAACAGCCACCTGCAGCTTTTCAATAGCAGTCCTCTCTGCTGCAGCCACAGCCACCTGCGTGTCCACAGTCCCATAAATGTGCAATATCGGTTAACACCATGAACCTCAAACGCTCGACAGGCTTTTGTCCACTGACATTAACATTGGAGAGCTGCTTTTTGAGCCCCACAGAAAGTATTTTAATACAGATGAATGTGTACCCGCAATCCCAATGAAATGGACTTTTCAATATCATCTGTCAACACAGCGTAGTCATTTCAGTTGTCATTGTGATGTAAGCTGATCAATCATGTAATACTATTAAATGTCAGTTTCTCACCAGACGACCTGTCACCTGACCGTATAACGATGGCTGCCGAGCACACCAAACATTTATTTGGTGTGGCAGCCATCAGGGAATCCACCAGTATGCATTATTGACCAAAAAAAACAACATACTTTTACCAGTTCTCTATCAGTGTGTTTTGCCCTCTGTGCTGGGATGGTTTAGTGCCAATAATAAACTGTTGTAGTTTTGTCCACCTCACTCTCTAACCAGAGCCCAATTTGGCGATTAACATCCACCCACACCTTAGTCTTCAGTCTCGGTACACTACACCTCTACATTAACCTGGTCCTACAAGCCACCTCAGCAGTTTATTTCTTTCAGCTACATTTGTCACTTTTAGGTCACATTTGTGAGCTGTCCTACTGTATGTTTCTTTGCTGCTGTTGTATGGCATAAACAGAAAATTAGTGTCAGAGAAAACACATCATCAATAGCCTTTAAAAAAAAATTGAAGCTGTTTGGATTAAAGAGCAGGAGCAGCCATGACAACCATTGTGCCTCGTTCTCATTGTTTTCCTCCATTGTATCTTCTTTCTTTTTTTTCTACATCCCCAGGCCTCCAGCATCACAAGAAAGGGAAGGACCTGTACTGGTTTTAACAACCCTCCTCCTTTGCCATCGACCAGCCATTACCGGATCCAATTAGGACGTCTGGACCTGTACCATTGAAGCGCCCCCTCCTCACTGTTCCCTCATCCCCCTTTATCACTCACCCACCACCCCCCTCGTCCCCCCTCATTTGCCCTCGCCTCCCCCCAGGCCCACAGTGCCAGCGCAGCCGAGAGGCTCCAGGTCGGCATGTGTGTACCGTGGAGATAAAGACTCAGAGGCTGGGCTTATGGAGAGCAGAGCAGAGAGAGAAGATGTACAGCCTTGGAGACCACTGTTCTGTGTTCTGTGATGACTGGCCTATCCCTCTCCTCTCCTATCCCTGCTCAGGGCTCATCTGTGTGGTGTAGCAGCATAGAGACCATTGGAGGCCACTAGCAATGTGCTAACAACAGTGTCCTGGTTTGGATAGAGAGACAGAGAGGGACAGGCTCATAAGAAACTTCCTTTGGACACAGGGGGAAGTGCAAACAAAGACGGATGAGATGACATGGTATTTATCACATGCTTCGTAAACAACAGGTGTAGACTAACATTGAAATGCTTATACCGGTCGCCCAATCTTTCACGACACCCCTCCCTACTGCAGGTTCTCTTCTCTGTGTTGACACTGCACTCGTCATCTATATTATCTGGGCAGTTATCTGCATTTCGTCAAATGGACATGAGATGATTGGACTGGCTGTGAATGGTTTTGGATTGTGACTGTAATCATAATGTTTATTTTCTTTATTTTTTTTCTATTTATTTGTGTTTTAATATGCATTTCTGAAATGAAATCTTCATTTGGCCAGTGCTCTGGAAATACTCTGGTTGTGGTTTATTAAAAGCTGGTTGAGAAGTTCTTGAAGAATGATTGAGAGAGGCTATAAAAGGTGTTTGACAGTATTTGTTGATCTATGAACTAACCTTTTAGTTTGAGGAAAGGAAACACTACAATGTATGTCAAGGATCAGCATAGTTAATAATAAGCATTTTTATAAGCTGTTGATCAAGTATTGATCAGACACCACATTTGCTTTTAATCATTTGAATGTGTTCCATTGATGTTCCTTTCATCATACATGTGACTTGTAGCCGTTTTAAAAATGTGGACCTTAGAAGTGTTATTCAGGGCGTGCATTCTCTTGCTTGTGTCAAGAAATAACATTATTGTCAATAAATATTTTTATGGTAAATTCAAGACTGTCTTTCAATATCTGTACAGAATTATTTGAGTGATTTTTAAAAAGTATATGGATCCGTCAGCATAACCCAGTGGCAAACTGGTTACAATGATGTCATCATGAAGTCTTTTGTGACGTCAGGGTCAGGTTATAAACTGGTTACAATGATGTCATCATGAAGTCTTTTGTGACGTCAGGGTCAGGTTATAAACGGGTTACAATGATGTCATCATGAAGTCTTTTGTGACGTCAGGGTCAGGTTATAAACTGGTTTTAAAATTTAAAAAAATGGTTCTCTGACCAAATGACACATCTTTCCAATGACTTGTTTATGTTGTCATGAAAACCCCCCCACCTTTGCCTGGTTGTAATCTGGTCATATGATGTCTTTTCAAACAGGGAATTATGTAATTGTTACATTACATGTCACATTTTGCCTGCTGGGGAAAGCTAGTGGAAGCCTGAAGATATGTTACACTTGAAATGACCGTGATTGAGTTATCAATGTAAACAACATAGTTTTGTGGGGCGTAAATTTAAACAGAATTAAATTCCAAAAATGTAAGTTATTTTTCAAATAATCCAAACACCTCCGAAGACATTATGTTCTACTTCCATTTGACACTTTGACACCTATGAAGTGGAAACAAGCTTTGAATTCCAATTATGTGTAATCCGAGATGACTCCAACACTCCCAGTTATGCACAAGTGTTGCTGCACTATTGATCCAGATGATAATCAAATTGTGTCAGTATGCCAAGCATCGTACATGTTCATTTAGATGGACATTATGTTTGAGCCACTCGGGAGCAGCCAAGTATGTCACTGGCTGAGTCCCAAATTGCATCCTATTACCTATGCAGTGCACTACCTTTGTCCAGAGCGCTATGGGCCCCAGTCAAAAGTAGTGAAAAGGGTGCCATTTGGGACACAAGCATGGCCCCGAGGCTTGGAAAAACACGTAAAGTAATCAAGTTGGAATGACTTTTTGAGGAACTGTATTTTGTTGCTAAAAGCACCCTCTGCCAGACAACTTAAAGCCATGCATATACACAATTACAAAAGGTATATTATCAGGTATACCGTTTTGTAAGCGGTATAAGCATAGGGTATATTATATCCCATTTAAGCCACAAAGATCATATTCAAATACTTAGAATGAATTAATTAGAGTTCTAAGATGTAATTCTACGATGTAAGCATAGAAATGTTTATATATCAAATCTGCCACTACAACTGTAATGACCTAAAGAACATGTAACAGCATATTGTTCAGCTACACCAGTTAGACTATCCTTAGTGTCCCCCAAAGAGATGCACACTGAGATGTACACCTGCCCCTTCCATGACATAGACTGAATGGAGGTATTTATGGAGATAGTTTAGTGCCTAAAATAAGGGGATAAATACATGTAAATAAAGAAATACAAATAGTTTCTTGATCTGTCTTATATCTCCCAGATATAGGACAGACACTTCAGAACCAACTTCCTTCAGATAATGTTTTAATTGTTCCATGTAGGGAATCTGCTATTCAATACGTTTCTATTGGTTAATGCCAGTATTGCCAAATTCAATGTTTCATCCATTAAGTTTTTTAATATATTTTTTGACAGGGTTCTTAAAATACTAAATCAAACAGTTAAATCATCTTTGGAATGACCATCTTAAAACAATTCCAAAATGTTTGCTTTAGAACCCTTCTCCCTCCTCCGGCTTAGACAGGGCTTAGATTCTAGAGAGTTAAAGAATGATTTTTAAGTCTTGAGACAATTGATGCATGGATTGGGTATGTGTGCCAGAGGGAGAATGGGCTAAACAAAACATTGAAATACCAGGCACACTGGTTTGTGTCAAGAACTGCAACGCTGCTGGGTTTTAACCATACCTACATGTACAGTGGGGCAAAAAAGTATTTAGTCAGCCACCAATTGTGCAAGTTCTCCCACTTAAAAAGATGAGAGAGGCCTGTAATTTTCATCATAGGTACACTTCAACTATGACAGACAAAATTAAATTTAAAAAATCCAGAAAATCACATTGTAGGATTTTTAATGAATTTATTTGCAAATTATGGTGGAAAATAGGTTTTTGGTCACCTACAAACAAGCAAGATCTCTGGCTCTCACAGACCTGTAACTTCTTCTTTAAGAGCCTCCCTTGTCCTCCACTCGTTACATGTATTAATGGCACCTGTTTGAACTTGTTATCAGTATAAAAGACACCTGTCCACAACCTCAAACAGTCACACTCCAAACTCCACTATGGCCAAGACCAAAGAGCTGTCAAAGGACACCAGAAACAAAATTGTAGACCTGCACCAGGCTGGGAAGACTGAATGTGCAATAGGTAAGCAGCTTGGTTTGAAGAAATCAACTGTGGGAGCAATTATTAGGAAATGGAAGACATACAAGACCACTGATAATCTCCCTCAATCTGGGGCTCCACGCAAGATCTCACCCCATGTGGTCAAAATGATCACAAGAACCATGAGCAAAAATCACAGAACCACACGGGGGGACCTAGTGAATGACCTGCAGAGAGCTGGGACTAAAGCAACAAAGCCTACCATCAGTAACACACTACGCCGCCAGGGACTCAAATCCTGCAGTGCCAGACGTGTCCCCCTGCTTAAGCCAGTACATGTCCAGGCCCGTCTGAAGTTTGCTAGAGAGCATTTGGATGATCCAGAAGAAGATTGGGAGAATGTCATATGGTCAGATGAAACCAAAATATAACTCTTTGAATTCTGAGTTGCATCCAAAGAACACCATACCTACTGTTAAGCATGGGGGTGGAAACACCATGCTTTGGGGCTGTTTTTCTGCAAAGGGACCAGGACAACTGATCTATGTAAAGGAAAGAATGAATGGGGCCATGTATCGTGAGATTTTGAGTGAAAACCTCCTTCCATCAGCAAGGGCATTGAAGATGAAACGTGGCTGGGTCTTTCAGCATGACAATGATCCCAAACACACCACCCGGGCAACGAAGGAGTGGCTTCGTGAGAAGCATTTCAAGGTCCTGGAGTCGCCTAGCCAGTCTCCAGATCTCAACCCCATAGAAAATCTTTGGAGGGAGTTGAAAGTCCGTGTTGCCCAGCAACAGCCCCAAAACATCACTGCTCTAGAGGAGATCTGCATGGAGGAATGGGCCAAAATACCAGCAACAGTGTGTGAAAACCTTGTGAAGACTTACAGAAAACGTTTGACCTCTGTCATTGCCAACAAAGGGTATATAACAAAGTATTGAGATAAACTTTTGTTATTGACCAAATACTTATTTTCCACCATAATTTGCAAATATATAAATAAAAAATCCTACAATGTGATTTTCTGGATTTTTTTCTCATTTTGTCTGTCATAGTTGAAGTGTACCTATGATGAAAATTACAGGCCTCTTTCATCTTTTTAAGTGGGAGAACTTGCACAATTGGTGGCTGACTAAATACTTTTTTGCCCCACTGTACATACTACCTCAATAAGCATGACTAACCGGTTCCTGTATATAGCCTTGCTACACTTATTTTCAAATGTCTTTTTACTGTTGTTTTATTTCTTTACTTACCTACACACACACACACACCTTTTTTTGCACTATTGGTTAGAGCCTGTAAGTAAGCATTTCACTGTAATACAACACCTGTTGTATTTGGCGCACGTGACAAATAAACTTTGATTTGATTTGATTTTTCACTCTAAACAGTTTCACATGTGTATCAAGAATGGGCCACCAACCATAAGACATCCAGTCAACTTGATACAATTGTGGGAAGTATTGGCGTGAACATGGGCCAGCATGCCTCGAAGAATTGAGGGTGTTCCTAATGTTTGGTATACTCAGTGTATGTTCTCATTTTAATTGGTCATTGCATGGGAATTATATTACATTAGCCTGGTAGTGAACTTCTCACTTCACTTCCCTTGTAGTTTTTCCAAAAACAATTGTTTTGCATGTGTTGAGGCAGAGGTGTCAATGCAAACCACTACCTTGCAGTAAGTGTGGACAGTGTTGCCTTCTGGTGGAGAGTTCTCATTACCACTCCAGATAAACAAAATGCCATCTGCCAGTGTGAGTAAAGTATACTGAACAAAATATATATAAATGCAACATGCAACAATTTCAAAGATTTTACTGAGTTACAGTTCACATAAGAAAATCAGTCAATTGAAATACATTCATTAGGCCTTAATCTATGGATTTCACATGACAGGGAATATAGATATGCATCTGTTGGTCACAGATACCTAAAAAAAACAAGTAGGGGAGTGGATCAGAAAACCAGTCAGTATCTGGTGTGACCATTTATTTGCCTCATGCAGCGCAACAATTTCCTTCGCATAAAGTTGATAAGGCTGTTAATTGTGGCATGTTGTCCTACTCCTCTTCAAAGGCTGTGTGAAGTTTCTGGATATTAGCGGGAACTGGAACATGCTGTCATACACATCGATCCAGAGCAATCCAAACATGCTCAATGGGTGACATGTATGTTGAGCATTCAGGCCATGGAAGAACTGGGACATTTTCAGCTTCCAGGTATTGTGCACAGATCCTTGCAACATGGGGCCATGCATTATCATGCTGAAACATGTGATGGCAGAGGATGAATTTTTTATATATATATATATATATTTTTTTTTTTAACCTTTATCTACAGCCTAGGAACAGTGGGTTAACTGCCTTTTTCAGGGGCAGAACAACATGTTTTTTTCCTGTCAGCTCGGGGATTCGATCTTGCAACCTTTCATTTACAAGTCCAACGCTCTAACCACAAGGCTACCTGCCGCCAAATGGCATGACAATGGGCCTCAGGATCTCGTCACGGTATTTCTGTGCATTCAAATTGCCATAGATAAAATGCAATTGTGTTTGTTGTCCGTAGCTTATACCTGCCCATACCATAACCCCACCGCCAGCATGGGGCACTCAGCAAACTAATCTCCCACATGACGCCATACATGTGGTATGGGGTTGTGAGGTCAGTTAGACATAAGTCATTTCAGAGAATTTGCCATTATGTGTGCTGGCCTTATGATAGACTAGCATTATGATAGAGAAATTAGCATTCAATTCTCTGGCAACAGCTCTGGTGGACATTCCTGCAGTCAGCATGCCAATTGTATACTTGAGACATCTGTGGCATTGTGGTGTGTTGGCATTGTGTGACAAAACTCCCCAATTTAGTGTGTCCTTTTATAGTCCCCAGCACAAGGTGCACCTGTGTTATTATCATGCTGTTTAATTAGCTTATTGATATACAATGCCTGTGAGGTGGATGGATTATCTTGGTAAAGGAGAAATGCTCACTAAGAGGGATGTAAACACATACAATATGTGCACAACATTTTAAAGAAACAAGCTTGGTGTGCGTATGTAACATTTACGGAATCTTTTATTTCAAAGGATCAACACTTCACATGTTGTGGTTGTTTTTTGTTCAGTGTACTTGTACATAACAATAGGTCATGTACTTTTATGTCAATACAGGAACTGGTTCTCTGCAGCTCAGTTGGTAGAGAATGGCCCGGTCCAGGCCTATATGCTGCCCTAAGCGAGACAAGAAAAATTGTTGCTTGCAACACCAGGAAAGTTGGTTCAATCCCTGGACCACCAATTCGTAAAATATTTATGCACCCATGAGTGTAAATCGCTTTGAATAAAAGCTTTTGCTAAATGGCATATATTATATTAAATAAATGGAGAGCAATTTGAGTTTAGAATGGCCACCACGTATATTCCTTTATCAACATACACTACCGTTCAAAAGTTTGGGGCCACTTAGACATTTACTTGTTTTTGAAAGAAAATCACATTTTTTTTGTCGATTAAATAACATCAAATTGATCAGAAATACAGTGTAGACATTGTTAATTTTGTAAATGACTATTGTAGTTGGAAACTGTTTTTCTGGAATATCTACGTAGGCGTACAGAGGCTCATTATCAGCAATCATCAGTCCTGTGTTCCAATGGCACGTTGTGTTAGCTAATCCAAGTTTATAATTTTAAAAGGCTAATCGATCATTAGAAAACCATTTTGCAATTATGTTAGCACAGCTGAAAACTGTTGTCCTGCTTAAAGAAGCAATACAACTGGCCTTCTTTAGATTAGTTGAGTATCTGGAGCATCAGTATTTGTAGGTTTAATTACAGGCTCAAAATGGCCAGAAACAAAGAACTTTCTTCTGAAACTCGTCAGTCTATTCTTGTTCTGAGAAATGAAGGCTATTCCATGTGAGAAACTGCCAAGAAACTGAAGATCATGTACGAGGCTGTGTGCTACTCCCTTCACAGAACAGAGCAAACAGTCTCTAACCAGAATAGAAATAGGAGTGGGAGGCCCCGGTGCACAACTGAGCAAGAGGACAAGTACATTAAAGTGTCTAGTTTGAGAAACAGACGCCTTACAAGTCCTCAACTGGCAGCTTCATTAAATGGTACCCGCAAAACACCAGTCTCAACGTCAACAGTGAAGAGGCGACTCCGGGATGCTGGCCTTGTAGGCAGAGTTGCAAAGAAAAAGCCATATCTCAGACTGGCCAATAAAAATAGGCCAGAATCCCAGAGCCGCCACTTCAACTGTTGACGTTGAGACTGGTATTTTCTGATCAACTTGATGTTATTTAAAATGGACAAAAAATGTGCTTTTCTTTCAAAAAACAACATTTCTAAGTGACCCCAAACTTTTGAACGCCAGTGTATACTTACTGAACAAAAATATAAACGTAACATGCAACAATTTGTAAGATTTTGCTGAGTTACAGTTCATATAAGGAAATCAATCAATTAAAATGAATTCATTAGGCCCTAATCTGTGGATTTCATATGACTGGGCAAGGGCGCAGTCATGGTTGGGCCTGGGCGGGCATAGGCCCACCCACCCACTTGGGAGCAAGGCCGACCCACTGGGAAGAACAGGCCCAGCCGATCAGAATGAGTTTTCCCCACAAAAGGGCTTCATTGCAGACAGAAATACCCCCCACAGGTGAAGCTCGACTTCCTTAACATTAGAGATCGCGCACCAGCTGATTTTAACAAAGAGACTGATTAAATGCAATCAGTTACGCCCCAACCCTAAGTCTAAAGTACTGTGATATAATGTGACTGACATGCTTTGGGCCAGCAAATGCACATCAATTCGTTGCTGTTCAAGAAATGTCACCTGGATGCAATTCAAGATAAATAACCTGGTATTCTATGACAAGAAGGAAAGTTGGCCACTAACATTCTAGAAATGTTGAAATTAATTTAACCAATAAAGTAAAATCAGCTGACTTCCTGTGAAGGAAAATTACTTTGCCATAAAATCACATTGAACACTATTATATAACCAATATCACAACTTAATAATAATAAAATATTATCAAACCGGTCTCAATTAAAAAGCAGAATGGGAAGTAAATTATAAATAATCGTGATGAAGGTGAAAGTAAGGGAGCGGTCAAAATGTACACAATTGTTACCTGGAGGAAAATGGGGGAGGGTAATGCTTTTTCAATTTCTGCCAGGGGGAGAGTTTAGTATATATATTTTTGTTGTCTAGGGGAGGGTCATGTAATTTGTAACTGATTAAATGTCATTTTACTCAGGGTTTGAGAATTAGTTGGCTATTATATATCAATATGTATCCAATGATGCATCTTCATCCCTGATTCTCTGCTGGGCCCTCAAAATCAAGTGTGCCTAGTGTGGTCTCAATCAAGCTATCTATTCATAGGTTGCACCTCTGTCACTCGGTCGCGTCGTGTAATTGTTATGAACGCTCTCAAGCCGCCCTCTACCGGCGGCGCTATAGTGGTGCCCTAAAGTGGTGAAAAACCCAGTCATCCCGGACAAAGGCTAACTTCTGTTTCGTCTAAATTACACTATAGTGCCTGGAAATACGATGACATTGCGAAAGTAGTCAAATATTTAGTAGGAAACAACTCTGCCAGCATTATCAGGTCGTCAAATTTACTTGAGATAAATGGCAATGTTGTCATTAGCTAGCCAAGTTAGTCAAAAATAGCTAGCAATGCTAACGTCAGCTTGCTAAAATCCAGTGGCCTCTCCTCAATCTTAGCTATTGGCCATATACCAACATAAATAAACAAAATGTGCCTTATTGCCATCATTAACTGATTGCCAATGCAATTAGAGCAGTAAAAATAAATATTTTGTCATACCCGTGTTATAGAGACTGATATTCCATGGCTGTCAGCCAATCAGTATTCAGGGCTCGAAACACCCAGTTTATACTATAGGCTATAGGTCACGGCTATACGAAGAGCATGCTCGGAGAAGCACAGGGCAAAATTATATTTCTTAGAAAATGTACTTCCTTCCCGAGCTTTTGCCATGCTGGGATGGTGCATGTAAACTATGCTACACTGCAATAGATAGAAGAGAGCCGTTACATGTAGCCTATCTCCTCATCTGACGAAGAGGTAGAACAAGGATCAGACCAAAATGCAGCGTGATGATGATTCATGATATATTTTAATGAAGGAAAACCTATACATACAGAAACTACAAAACCCGAAACAACCTATCTGGTGAAATACAAAACACTAAGACAGGAACAATCACCCACAAAATACACAGTAAAACCCAGGCTACCTAAATATGGTTCCCAATCAGAGACAACGAGAATCACCTGACTCTGATTGAGAACCGCCTCAGGCAGCCAAGCCTATGCTAGACACACCCCTAATCAGCCACAATCCCAATGCCTACAAAAACCCCAATACGACAACACAATAAACCCATGTCACACCCTGGCCTGAACAAATAATTAAAGAAAACACAAAATACTAAGACCAAGGCATGACACTACACCAATCATGAGCCTTGGCCTGCCCTACTCTTGCTGATGTAAACCCCTTTGTGGTGCCTAACAAACGGCCGTGCTTGTACGGTGGCACAGGAGGTGAGTCAAAGGCTTCTTCCAAACTAGGCCTACTGATGCCCTGTTCAGTTTGAGAGGGAGAGCATGAAGATGAGGACCTGAGGTAAGCTACTGCTGTAATTGATTTGAATGAAAACAGTATGTTTCTTTGTCCATAATGGAGCTATTTATCAGAGTTTTTGACCTCACAATAAGCCATGTTAGAGTATTATTATTACTACATTACTATGAAGAGGCAGCTGCGGAGATGGACAGTGTATGGGTGCTAAAACAGTGTTCATTTTAATTTGTCTTTAGGCTACTAACAACAAGAGGGCTTTGTGTTGGAGACTTTCTTCCTATTCAAGAAATAAAATTTAGGTCTACTTGTTTGACAGACTAAATTAAAGTCTACTATCCATAGATTTTGTCAGCCAATCCCTTCAGTGACTATGCACTCCTTAAATATCTCAGTGTCCATGAAGGGCTTGGTGTGTTAAGTTAAAACCAGGGCTCGAATTGAGGGTATATGTGAGGGTATTGTAGCTTTTGTTAAAAAATGGCTAAAAGCATAGGCCTACCCCTTGTTAGTTTAAGATTGAGAAAGAAATTGAATGGACCTGATTATAATAGTTTAAAATAAATTCTCCATTGGTAAAGGGTGTCAATTTATCTCAAACACTGAGCGGAAGCATTCATATATAAAATATCACCATAAGCATTCATTTATAATTTTACCTTTATTTAACTAGGCAGGTCAGTTAAGAGAGAAATGCCTCGTTGTAAGCTCAGGGATTTGATCTTACAACCTTTCGGTTACAAGTCCAACGCTCTAACCACTAGGCTACCTGCCCCCCATAAATACAGCTGATACTAGCCTCCTTCTGGCTTAAAAAAAACAGCCTTATTCCTAAAATGAATTCCCAAATTCAGCTTTCTTTTTTTTGTAAGTTGTTGAATATGCAATTTAAAATCCCAAGATGTTTATGAGGTTACAGCTGTAGCCTGCCATTAAAGAAAACAATTGTGAAGCATTTGTGACACGCTACAGGCTGGCAGAGGTGATCAGCAACAACACATCAACAACAGCACTTCTACAACATCCCTATACATTTTGCATTTAGGCTGTATAAAATAAATAATAATGAAAGAAAAAAATGACATATTAGGCTATAGTCATTCTACAGTGCCTTTGAATTCACTTATTAAGGGAATCATGCGGTGAGCATTACATGCATAGTTTGTTAACTTAGTCTAGCAGATACTGTTATATTCCCATGCCCAAATCACAGTCAACACAAATTAATTCTTGTAACAACAATATCATGGAATAAAATAGTTTCCCAAATATATATTTTTTTACAAGTGCATATAGGCCTACCTGATGATCAACGGCTGCTGTGTTCAAAAATGAATAACTGTTTGTTTTTTTCCAAATTCATTTATGATTAGATACTTCAGTTGTGGTCTAAGGCACAGCATCTCAATGCAAGAGTTGTCACTGCAGTCCCTGGTTTGAATCCAGGCTACATCACATTTGGCCGTGATTGGGAGTCCCATAGGGCAGCACAAAATTGACCCAGCGTTGTCCAGGATTGGCTGGGGTAGGCTGTCGTTGTAAATAAGAATTTGTTCTTATTGACTTACCTAGTCAAATATTAAAATCCAAACGTCTCCTGTGCTGCAGCATGCACTCATTTGTTGTCATGCTCTGTTTTGAAAGGCTGATCATGTCTCATCAACACCATCATCTGCATTCGCATACCGCCTGAACAGATCCACAGATGACACAATTTCAATTGCACTCCACACTGTCCTACCTGGAAAAAAGGAACACCTATATGAGAATGCTGTTCATTGACTACAGCTCAGCGTTTAACACCATAGTGCCCTCTAAGCTCATCGCTAAGCTAACAACCCTGGGACTGAACACCTCCCTCCGCAAGTGGATCCTGGACTTCCTGACGTGTCGCCCCCCAGGCGGTGACAGTAGGCAACAACTCATCTGCCACGCTGACCATGAACACAGATGCCCCTCAGGGGTGTGTGCTTAGTTTCCTCCTATATTCCCTGTTCACCCACGTCTGCGTGGGTTTGCACGACTCCAACACCATCATCAAGTTGGCTGATGACACTACGGTGGTAGGACTGATCAACGACGACAATGAAGTAGCCTATAGGGAGGAGATCAGTGACCTGGCAGGACGACAACCTCTCCCTCAACGTCAGCAAGACAAAGGAGCTGATTGTAGACTACAGGAAATAGAGGGACGAGCACGCCCTATCCATATCGATAAGGCTGTAGTGGAGCAGGTCTAGAGCTTCAAGTTCCTTAGTGTCCACATCAGGAACTAACATGGTTCACACACACCCACACAGTTGTAAAGAGGGCACAACAATACCTCTTCCCCCTCAGGAGGCTGAAAAGTTTTGGCATGGGCCCTCAGATCCTCAAAAAGTTCTACAGTTGCACTATTGAGAGCTGCTTAACTGGCTTCATCACCTCTTGGTACGGCAACTGCACAGTACCCGACTACATGGCGCTGGGGCCGTGCTCCCTGCCATCCATGACTTCTATACCAGGCGGTGTCAGAGGCACACTCATACACACATACACTCACAAGTTGCTGCTACTGCTCCACATACGCTGCTACAGCTCAGTCTATTATCTATCCGTTGTCTGGTCACTTTACCCCTGCTTATATGTACATAGCTACCTCAATTACCTCGTACCCCTGCAGACTTGTCACCTGACTTCAGCTGTAAATGCAGCATAGGTTGATATCTTTATGCACCAACACCCACACAACTCACATAGCACAGGTGTTCAGTGGTTTAGTAGCAGACTGCTGTGAACGTGTTTGTGTGCTTGCCTGCTTGCCTTGTGCGTGCATGCGTGAGTGTGTGCAGTGGTGTAAAATATTTAAGTACTACTTCTATATTTCTGACATCTTTTACTTCACTACGTTCCTATAGAAAATAATGTACTTTTTACTCCATACATTTTTCCTGACACCCAAAAGTACTTGTTACATTTTTTATCTTTAGCAGGACAGGAAAAGGTCCAATTCACACACTTATCAAGAGAACACGTGGTCATCCCTACTGCCTCTGATCTGGCGGACTCACTAAACACAAATGCATTGTGTTAATAAAAGGAATTTGCAATTATTTAAACTTTTACTTTGGATACTTAAGTATAATTCAGCATTTACTTTTGATACTTAAGTATATTTAAAAATAAATTCTTTAGACGTTAAGTGAGGTGGTATTTTACTGGGTGACTTTCACTTTTACTTGAGTCATTTTCTATTAAGGTATCTTTACTTTTTCCTAAGTTTGACAACTGGGTACTTTTTTCACCACTGTTAGTGTGTGTGTGTGTGTGTGGCGGCTTTACTGTAAGACTGTGGTGGCCCGTCTGTCTCTCACCATCTCATTCAGAAAGTCACTATGTGGCTTAGGTGACAGTACACCTCCCCCACAAGCTCTGGGCTCATTTTGATAACTACAGTATACATTATTTGAAAATAAATATCAGCAAAACACAGTAAAACACACATACATATACAGTGCATTCGGAAAGTATTCAGACCCCTTGACTTTTTCCACATTTTGTTACGTTACAGCCTTATCTTAAAATGGATTCAATAGTTTTTTCCACTCATCAATCGACACACAATACCCCATAATGACAAAGCAAGAACATGTTTTACTTTTTTTTGCAAATTGATAAAAAATATTTTAAAAAACCTGAAAAAAATCACTTTTACATAAGTAGTCAGACCCTTTACTCAGTACTTTGTTGAAGCAACTTTGGCAGCAATTACAACATTGCGTCTTCTTGGGTATGGCGGTACAATCTTGGCACACCAGTATTTGGGGAGTTTCTCCCATTCTTCTCTACAGATCCTCTCAAGATCTGTTAGGTTCGCGATGGGGAACGTCACTGCACAGCAATTTTCAGGTCTCTCCAGAGATGTTAGATCGGGTTCAAGTCCGGTCCCTGGCTGGGCCACTCAAGAACATTCAGAGACTTGTTCCGAAGCCACTCCTGCGTGGTCTTGGCTGTGTGCTTAGGGTCATTGTCCTTTTGGAATGTCAACTGTCACTCCAGTCTGAGGTCCTGAGTACTCTGGAGCAGGATTTCATCAAAGATCTCTCTGTACTTTGTTACGGTCATCTTTCCCTCGACCCTGACTTGTCTCCCAGTCCCTGCCACTGAAAAGAAAAATATCCCCACGGAATGATGTTGGCTTCACCGTAGGGATGTTTCCTCCAGACATGGTGTTTGGCATTCAGGCCAAAAAGTTCAATCTTGGTTTCATCAGACCAGATAATGGTCTGAGTGTCTTTAGGTGCCTTTTGGAAAACTCCAAGAGGGCTGTCATGTGCCTTTTACTGAGGAGAGGCTTCCGTCTGGCCACTACCATAAAAGCCTGATTGTTTGAGTGCTGCAGAGATGGTTGTCTTTCTGGAAGGTTCTCCCATCTCCACAGAGGAACTCTAGAGCTCTTTCAGAGTCAACATCCCGATTGCTCAGTTTGGCTCAGCAGCAAGCTCAAGGAAGAGTCTTGGTGGTTCAAAACTTCTTCCATTTAAGAATGATGGCGGCCACAGTGTTCTTAGGGACCTTCAATGCTGCAGAAATGTTTTGGTACCCTTCCCCAGATCGGTGCCTGGACACAATCCTTTCTCTGAGCTCTACAGACAATTAATTTGACCTAATGGCTTGGTTTTTGCTCTGACAAGCACTGTCAGCTGTGGGGACCTTATATACTGTATACAGGTGTGTTCCTTTCCAAATCATGTCCAATCAATTGAATTTACCATAGGTGGACTCCAATCAAGTTGTAGAAACATCTCACGGATGATCAATGCAAACAGGATGCACCTGAACTCAATTTCAAGTCTCATAGCAAAGGGTTTGAATGCTTAAGTAAATACGTTTTTTATTTGTTATAAATATGCACAAATTTCTCAACCTGTTTTCGCTTTGTCATTACGGGTTAATGCGGGTAGATTGATGAAGAAAAACATTTATTGTATACATTTTAGAATTAGGCTGCGACATACAATAACAAAATGTGGAAAAAGTCCAGGGGTCTGAATACTTTCCGAATGCACTGTACCTTACCTTCCTACCAAAATAGATCAGACTGGAAATAAATAAATAAATGTTTTAATGAGTACGTACATTGCCATTCTGATCACAGTGTTTGGCTTACGTTTCATTTACATTTTTACTATATTTTGTCTGGGGCTTTTGTTTTGACAGGTAAGTCTTGTGACTTGCAAGCACACCCACGTCCACTCCCCTCATGACAACCATTGACCTAAAATGGCCATGCAGAAATTCACCATTGGAGAAGTTATGTCAAAAATAGTGACATTTAATCATTGTAGATATGTCACTAATGCTGACATATTAGGTTTCACTGAAGCTGACATATTAGATATGTCACTTTTGGTAACATATTACTTATGTCACTAACATAATTTATTAGTAAACCGTATAAGGGCAAATAAACCATTCCATTTGAGGGGCTAAATTTGAAACTCCTCGATTGGTGAGCAAAAGAAACTAACACCACCACCTGCTGGAGAAGGCAGATTTTTGGCCAGGTTGGGTCTCTCGTTCGCCTCTTCCTCTCTGGCTATATGGACACTGTCATGGAAATTTAGTACTGAGAGTGACGTGGTCATTTCTTCAAACAATCATCTTTATTTAATATTGATTAATTATTGCAATAAGGAGGCTGGTCGACCCCCACCCTTGAGTGGTGGACCGAGTAACCTAACCTTTTCACAAATGCAAATTACTACAGTGCTTTGCAAAAGTATTCATCACCTTGGCATTTTTCCTATTTTGTTGCATTACAACCTGTAACTTAAATGGATTTTTATTTTTATCTCATACAATTGACATACACAAAATACTCCAAAAAATCATTTTCAAAAACAGAAAAGTGGTGCGTGCATATGTATTCACCCTCTTTGCTATGAACAGATACTCCATATATGTATTCACCCCCTTTGCCCATGGACAGATACTCCAATCTCCGCTGTGGAGCTTTGCAGCTCCTTCAGGGTTATCTTTGGTCTCTTTGTTGCCTCTCTGATTAATGCCCTTCTTGCCTTGTCTATGAGTTTTGGTGGGCGGCCCTCTCTTGCCAGGTTTGTTTTGGTGCCATATTCTTTACATTTTTTAATAATGGATTTAATGGTGCTCTGTGGGATGTTCAAAGTTTCAGATATTTTTTTTATAACCTAACCCTGATCTGTCCTTATCCACAACTTTGTCCCTGACCTGTTTGGAGAGCTCCTTGGTCTTCATGGTGCCGCTTGCTTGGTGGCGTCCCATGCTTAGTGGTGTTGCAGACTCTGGGGCCTTTCAGAACAGGTGTATATGTACTGAGATCATGTGACAGATCATGTGACACGTAGATTGCACACAGGTGGACTTTATTTAACTAATTATGTGACTTCTGAAGGTAATTGGTTGCACCAGATCTTATTTAGGGGCTTCATAGCAAAGGGGGTGAATACATTTGCACGCACCACTTTTCTGTTATAAATTTATTTTCTGAAACAAGTAATTTTTTCATTTCACTTCACCAATTTGGACTATTTTGTGTATGTCCATTATATGAAATCGAAATAAAAGTCTATTTAAATTACAGGTTGTAATGCAACAAGATAGGAAAAATGCCAAGGTGATGAATACTTTTGCAAGGCACTGTATGTCTTGTCCATTTGCCAACCAGTATACCAGCAATATGAGAGACGTTTTTGGAACAGATCTCTCTCCATGCTCACTCCACATGTACTTCTTTGGCACTCCCGAGAGAAAAGGCAGTTGATGACTTCAACTGGAACCTGTACACCGGTTGCTGGCTCAGACTCAGGTCTCTCGATAGAAGTGGTGCAGGACAGGGCCGTAGTGAACGCCATTTCTTCAGCCGGTTAGAGGGGTTTTTGAGATCGACACCCTGTTTGGTCGAATTCCCTTCTATGCATCTAGATACCATCTCCACCATAACTTTGAAAAAGGACAGATCAGAACAGTAATTCAGTTCCGTGCATCTCTGATTCAGGAAATCCAGAAAAGCATTCAAGAAATCCAAACGAATGATCTACTGTATGACAAATGATTACTACTACCAATATTCTTAATGCAAATCTCTGAAGCACATGTCAAAGAAAAAAAATGACATCACACTCTGAAACACATTTTCAAATCCGCTTATCACACTGTCAACCTCATCGCAGAGTCATAGGATCAGGAAATTATCCAGATCATCCAGCAGACCCAATCTGGTGAGATTTATCTTAACAAAACAGAACAAACAATGCAACAATACACTCTTTAATACATCACTCAATACATCAATCCAAAAACCTAGAAAAAACAGGTGATTCACCCATTTGGACATAATTCACTAATGTGTAAAAACAACACCACTGGTTAAAATTGGTATACATTTTTAAATAACTAATCAAATTAGAATCACTACCCAGAAAAGAATTGTACCCATAACTTGATTCAAGAAATAGAAAAATAGACCTGTCTATAGTCTATAGAGATGGCATCATGAAAAAAAAAATAGATGGCATCATGAAGAGGGAAAATTATGTGGATATATTGAAGCAACATCTCAAGACATCAGTCAGGAAGTTAAAGCTTGGTCGCAAATGGGTCTTCCAAATGGACAATGACCCCAAGCGTACTTCCAAAGTTGTGGTATAATGGCTTAAGGACAACAAAGTCAAGGTATTGGAGTGGCATTCACAAAGCTCTGACCTCAATCCTATAGAAAATGTGTGGGCAGAACTGATAAAGTGTGTGCGAGCAAGGAGGCCTACAAACCTGACTCAGTTACACCAGCTCTGTCAGGAGGAATGGGCCAAAATTCACCCAAGTTAAACAATTTAAAAGGCAATGCTACCAAATACTAATTGAGTATATGTAAACTTCTGACCCACTGGGAATGTGATGAAAGAAATAAAAGCTGAAATAAATCATTCTCTCTACTATTATTCTGACATTTCACATTCTTAAAATTAATTGGTGATCCTAACTGAACTAAGACAGGGAATTTTTACTCTGATTAAATGTCAGGAATTGTGAAAAACGGAGTTTAAATATATTTACTTCCGACTTCAACTGTACATACTCTATTGGACTTCCATCAGTCCTGGAAGCAAGAATCCTACTCAAGACGAATCAGATAATAGCGTGTTTCATTAAGTGGAAATCGACACAGTCTAAAATAAACAATCCCAGGGCCCCTTTCCGGTAATCTTATGAATTTACCTGTTGTATTAATTTAGTAAAAATTGGTAGAATGCTCGCGTGCTTCTATTTGTGTCTTTATGACTTTGGACCAACAGAATGATAGATTCCCCCAAAACCAAAGGAAATACATTTAGTCTTTCTGAAATAATTGTTTCCATTGATTATAAATAACAATTAGGTCTATCGAACAATTCAAACCTTTAATTAAGTTAATTGCAGAATTTGCTTTGATTAATTATGATTCATCATATTATCCAAATCCCCCCCCAAAAAATGTAAAGGGAAAATCCACTCAAACAATATTCTGGTATTTCTTCCATTAGTCCACTGTTGATACAGTGCTAAAAGGATTTGCATGTCAGCAATCAAGTTTTTGAAATATTGGACTTTCAAGAATCAAAGTGTCACCAGCCACATCATCAATGTTTGTCTATGGAGATTGCATGGTTGTGTGCTCAATTTTACACACCTGTCAGGAATGGGTGTGGCTGAAATAGCCAAATCCACTAATAAACAAACATTGGCAGTAGAATGGCCTTACTGTAGAGCTCAGTGACTTTCAATGTGGCACCGTCATAGGATATCACCTTTTCAACAAGTCAGTTCATCAAATTTCTGTCCTGCTAGAGCTGCCCTGGTCAACTGTAATGCTGTTAATGTGAAGTAGAAAGACCTAGGAGCAACAACTGCTCAGCTGCAAAGTGATAGGCCACACAAGCTCACAGAACGGGACCACCGAGTGATGAAGCGCGAAAACATCTTATTTTCTCAGTTGCAACACACACTACCAAGTTCCAAACTGCCTCTGGAAGCAACGTCAGCACAAAAACAGTTCTTCGGGAGCTTCATGAAATCGTTTTCCATGGCCGTGCAGCCACACACAAGCCTAAGTTCACCATGCGAAATGACAATTGTCTGCTGGAGTGGTGTAAAGCTCACTTCTATTGGACTAGAGCAGTGAAAACGTATTCTCAGAAGTAATGATTCACGCTTCACCATCACCCATCTGGCAGTCCGACGGACGAAAATGGGTTTGACGGATGTCAGGAGAACCCTACCTGTCTGAATGCATAGTGCTAACTGTAAAGTTTGGTGGATGAGGAATAATGGTTCGGGTTAGGCCCCTTACTTCCAGTGAAGGGAAATCTTAACGCTACAGCACACACTTACACTAGCGTTCAAAAGTTCGGGGTCACTTAGAAATGTCCTTGTTTTTGAAAGAAAAGCTCATTTTTGGTCCATTAAAATAACATAAATACATTGTTAATGTGGTAAATGACTATTGTAGCTGTAAACGGTTGATTTTTAATGGAATATCTACATAGGTGTACAGAGGCTCATTATCAGCAAACATCACTCTTGTGTTCCAATGGCACGTTGTGTTAGCTAATCCAAGTTTATAATTTTAAAAGGCTAATTGACCATTAGAAAACCCTTTTGCAATTATGTTAGCACAGCTGACAACCATTGTTCTGATTTAGAGAAGCAATAAAACTGAACTTTAGAATAGTTGAGTATCTGGAGCATCAGCATTGTGGGTTTGATTACAGGCTCAAAATACCAGAAATAAAGAACTTTCTTCTGAAACTCATCAGTCTTTTCTTGTTCTGAGAAATTAAGGTTATTCCATGCGAGAAATTTCCAAGAAACTGAAGATCTCATACAATGCTGTGTACTACTCCCTTCACAGAACAGCGCACACTGGCCCTAACCAGAATCGAAAGAGTGGGAGGCCCCGGTGCACAACTGAGCAAGAGGACAAGTGTCTAGTTTGAGAAACAGACGCCTCACGAGTCCTCAACTGGCAGCCTCATTAAATAGTACCTGCAAAACACCAGATGCTAGCCTTCTTGGCAGAGTTCTTCTGTCCAGTGTCTGTGTTCTTTTGCCCATCTTAATCTTTAATTTTAATTGGCCAGCCTGAGATATGGCTTTTTCTTTGCAACTCTGCCTAGAAGGCCAGCATCCCGGAGTTGCCTCTTCACTGTGAGAGTCGCCTCTTCACTCCCTGCTGGCCCATATTGACTCACAAGCTGTCTACAGTTGTGTCAAGGTGGCTGGATGTCTTTTGGGTGGTGGACCATTCTTGATACACAGGAGAAACTGTTGACTGTGGGAAAACCAAATAGTGTTGTAGTTCAAGACACAAACCGGTGTGCCTGGCACCTACTACCATACCCCGTTCAAAGGCACTTTTTGTCTTGCCCATTCACACCCTGAATGGCACACATACACAATCCATGTCTCAATTGTCTTAAGGCTCAAAAATCCTTCTTCAATCTGTCTCCTCCCCTTCATTCACACTGAAGTGGATTAAACAAGTGACATCAATAAGGGATCATAGCATTCACCTGGATTCACCTGGACAGTCTATTTCATGGAAAGAGTAGGTATTACCTAACTTTTTCTACACTCAGTGCATGTCTATTGTTGTGCTATCACAGGAAAATGAGGAGTACAGACGCATCATCTCCCAGCGCTGCCTGGGCTCCTTCAATGCCTCCAAGCCCTGTGGCGGCTCTACCGTCTTACCCATGCTTGGGGACAATGATCTGCCTACCACCATGGACTGGAGTGACAAGGGCTATGTCACCTCCATCAAGGATCAGAAGGATTGTGGCTCCTGCTGGGCTTTCAGCACGGTAAGGGAGGGAGAGGGTTGGAAGGGGTTTTAAGAGAGTGAGTTAACTACAGTATAGACTCTGCTCTACTTAGATGTAGAGTAATTGTTCAGCCTGTTCCACTCTTTTATCTTTGTATCATGTGGTGAGAGCGAAACAACAATGTGTGTGTTTGGGTGGTGTATCTTATATCTCCAGTCTGTAAATGTCAATTTTTGTATTCGGCTGTTTTCAAAGAATTGTGGGCTGTGGCCCTAAAACTATGCCAAGGTACATATATTTGAAGTCAAAATACTTTAACGTACTACCTCTTTGGGCTTTCATCCTGTGAAATTGCAGAGCGCGAAATTCAAAATTCGTAATATTAAACATTCATGAAAATACAAGTGTCTTACATCGTTTAAAAGCTTAACTTCTTGTTAATCCAGCCGCTTTGTCAGATTTCAAAAAGGCTTTACGGCGAAAGCACACCATGTGATTATCTGAGGACAGCATCCCGCGTACATAAGCATTACAAACATTTTCCAACCAAGCAGAGGTGTCACGAAAGTCAGAAATAGCGATAAAATAAATCACTTACCTTTGAAGATCTTCCTCTGTTTGCAATCCAAAGGGTCCCAGCTACAATGAAAGCCCTAAAAAGCCTCCTCATGCTTTTGCCCAGTCTTCCCCTTTCGGCCCCAGGTTCCGAGAAGTGTTCCCAAGTCATGTCATTTTCACTTTGTTCCCCATCTCCTCCATTGCCACAACTCTACATCCTCTCGAGGTAACTCAGCACTGTGCTCTTCACTGTATATGCTTTCACATCAATGCCTTCAACATGTTGTTTAGAGTACAATTACCCCAACATCCTCTTTCATATGATTCATTAACCAATAAACCAGCTAACCCCAATCCAACTATGATGTATAAAATAGCTCCCAGACCCAACCCATCGGCATGTCTTACAGTAGAATCTAGTCTCTCTTTCTCTCCACTTCCTCTGTCATGGTGTCTTCAAGCTCACCCATTATGCAGCTGGACCTCACTTCACGTGAGAACTTTGCACCCACCGAGGAGAGACATGACGATCTTTACCGCTGCAGGTGCTGTAAGGAGTACTGTGTGTGAACCAAACCAACGCTGTCCCAACACCCCTGCCTGGTGCATCTTGATGTACACTCAATCCCCAGAATTCAGCCCGTGCCCTTGGTTATCTCTGCTTTCACTTGAGGATATACACACTGCAACACATGGGTCATTTCCTGACAACCTAGACTCTCCTGTTATGGCAAGATCATTCATTCTGATATCCCAACAATGCTACTAAAGTAACCCCTGCTACTACTAACATGGCCCATGACTATAGAATCTTTCAATTACGGTCCCTACAGCGACTGCCGTGAGAATAACAACTGTATGTAATCTGTCAAGTGTTCGCGGCTGTTAGAAATTGAGAGAGAGTAATGAGTTGGAAGAATATCCAACCTAACAATACTCTGAGTCACAGGGTTCTTGAAGGTTTACCATAATGTCTGAGATTCCACCACTATCTCTTCTACTCTCACCATGATCTGGGTATGTGTAATGTTCAATTTAACTCATACTAATCCCTGTATTGTGCACAGTTGTAAGGGTTTTCCTGTGGTGAAGGAGAAGCGGACAAATGCAGCATGGTGGTTATTCATGTTCTTTAATAAAGGAACTAGACATGAAATAACTAACAAAACAATAAATGTGCGAAAACCTAAACAGTCCTATCTGGTGCAAACACAGAGACAGGAACAAACACACAGTGAAACCCAGTCTACCTAAGTATGATTCTCAATCAGAGACAACTAATGACACCTGCCTCTGAGAACCATACTAGGCCGAAACATAGAAATGCCCCAAAACATAGAAAAACAAACATAGACTGCCCACCCAACTCACGCCCTGACCATACTAAATAAATACAAAACAAAGGAAATAAAGGTCAGAACGTGACAGTACTCCCCTCCAAAGGTGCGGACTCCGGCCGCAAAACCTTGACCTATACGGGAGGGTCTGGGTGGGCGTCTGTCCGCGGTGGCGGCTCTGGCGCGGGACGCGGACCCCACTTCACCATTGTCTTAGTCCGCCTCATTGGCTCTCTAACCATGGCAACCCCTCTCAATGACCCCACTGGACAGAGGTGCAGCCGCTCGGGACAGAGGTGCAGCCGCTCGGGACAGAGGTGCAGCCGCTCGGGACAGAGGTGCAGCCGCTCGGGACAGAGGTGCAGCCGCTCGGGACAGAGGTGCAGCCGCTCGGGACAGAGGTGCAGCCGCTCGGGACAGAGGTGCAGCCGGCGCCTCTGGGCTGAGGGGCACTGGCGGCACTGGCGGCCCCTGGCTGACTGGCGGCCCCTGGCTGACTGGCGGCACTGGCGGCTCCTTGCAGACTGGCGGCACTGGCGGCTCCTTGCAGACTGGCGGCGCTGGGCTGACTGGCGGCGCTGGGCAGACGGATGACTCAGGCGGCGCTGGGCAGACGGGTGGCTCAGGCGGCGCTGGGCAGACGGGTGGCTCAGGCGGCGCTGGGCAGACGGGTGGCTCAGGCGGCGCTGGGCAGACGGGTGGCTCAGGCGGCGCTGGGCAGACGGGTGGCTCAGGCGGCGCTGGGCAGACGGGTGGCTCAGGCGGCGCTGGGCAGACGGGTGGCTCAGGCGGCGCTGGGCAGACGGGTGGCTCTTGCGCCTCTGGACTGAGGGGCGGGAGCTCTGGTAGCGCCCGAACAGGCGGGAGACTCCGGCTGTGCTGGAGAGGAGGAAGGCTCCGGCAGCGCTGGAGAGGCGGGATCACCTGTAGGGGTGAGACGGAGAGACAGCCTGGTGCGGAGGGCTGCCACCGGAGGGCTGGTGCGTGGAGGTGGTACAGGATAGACCGGACCGTGCAGGCGCACTGGAGCTCTTGAGCACCGAGCCTGCCCAACCTTACCCGGTTGAATGCTCCCGGTCGCCCTGCCAGTGCGGCGAGGTGGAATAGCCCGCATTGGGCTATGCAGACGAACCGGGGACACCGTGCGCAAGGCTGGTACCATGTAAGCCAGCCCAAGGGGACCAGTGGGGACCACTGGGGACCAGATGCGTAGAGCCGGCTTCATGGCACTTGGCTCAATGCTCACTCTAGCCCGGCCGATACGCGGAGCTGGTATGTACCGCACCGGGCTATGCACCCGCACTGGGGACACCGTGCGCTCCACAGCATAACACGGTGCCTGCCCGGTCTCTCTCGCCCCCGGTAAGCACAGGAAGTTGGCGCAGGTCTCCTACCTGACTACGCCACACTTCCTGTGTGCCCCTCCCCAAGACATTTTTGGGGCTGCCTCTCGGGCTTCCTTGCCAGCCGTGTTCCCTCATATCGCCGGCTCCTCTCTCCGGCTGCCTCTGCTCTCCTAGCTGCCTCCACCTGTTCCCATGGAAGGCGATCCTTTCCCAGGATCTCCTCCCAGGTGTAGCAACCCTTGCCGTCCAATACATCATCCCATGTCCATTCCTCTTTGCGCCGCTGTTGCTGTTGCCCGTTACCACGCCGCTTGGTCCTGTTGTGGTGGGTGATTCTGTAAGGGTTTTCCTGTGGTGAAGGAGAAGCAGACCAAAATGCAGCGTGGTGGTTATTCATGTTCTTTAATAAAGGAACTAGACATGAAATAACTTACAAAACAATAAATGTGCGAAAGGACTGTTTTTAGGTTATCTGGTGCAAACACAGACAGGAACAATCACCCACAAACACACAGTGAAACCCAGCCTACCTAAGTATGATTCTCAATCAGAGACATCTAATGACACCTGCCTCTGATTGAGAACCATACTAGGCCGAAACATAGAAATACCCAAAACCTAGAAAAACAAACAGACTGCCCACCCAACTCACGCCCTGACCATACTAAATAAATACAAAACAAAGGAAATAAAGGTCAGAACGTGACAACAGTTAGCTCATAGGAGAGGGAGGATAGCTATCTCCTGTAACAATATACCTAGTTTCTGGGAATGATACTCCTCTATCACCACAAACTTAATTTATGAGCCCCCACAGATCTCCACTGCAGTCACGTTCCACCCCACTTAACAGCCCTCGCCTCGCCTCCTGCTAAATATACATTTGCACATACTAAAACATTCTCAAATCAATTAGTCAATATACATCAGTCCCTCCTCTGGAAAAAATTATCACTCTTATGTTCCACGAAACCTAAAAACATATTGATTTGAAAAGAAAAGAGAAAAAAGTTCATGTTTAATAACTTCACATCACCCGTTGATGCAACAAACATAATTCTGATGACATGGTAAAACAAAAGAACAATTTTTTTATGGTTGACCAAAGCTATCATCCAGCCCCCACCCCTCGCCGTTCTGTAGTAACTCTGTCTTGCTGTATCCAAATCATATCTACAACATTTTTATCAATTATCCAACCCAAATTTAGAATGACAGTCCTCAATTCCAGCTTCTAAATTCAGCACACATCATCCCTGTTAGCACATAAATTTATAAACAAAACCTTTTTATTGTCAGTAATTCTCATTTACAGCCCCACTTTGTCCCTGTTTTCCTGTCACGAATGAAAGACCAGTATCTCAATGCATCCTTAGTCTAAATTGTTCACAATGTGTAGACCCCCCTGTCCTTTTCCCAGCACTTATCATTCTAGCGTGTCTTTTTCAGATATTGTTTACAGTTCATCTTCCCAATGGCCCTAGCTAATGTCCCGATTCCAATATCCAAATAGATACATCCATTTCTCCCACGTACAATAGTCTGTCACCTGAGCAGTTCTCAGCACTCCTGCTGCCCGCACCCCGGTTTATGGCTCAGACTCAGATAGAAGTGTTAAAAGTCACTGTCGCATTGCACGCCTTTGTCTCTTTCTTTCACAGATCAGAACAACAGTTTAGTTCAATTAATTTATGTTTCAGGAAATCCAGACAAGCATTGACAATATGACAAATTATTACATGAACCTTTTCTTGATAACGTTATCTCTACGACAAATGTCAAAAAGCATAGCAATATACTGTTACTGCTAAAACCATTTTCAAAATTAATCCATACTCCCTTATTCTACTGGCGACCTCTTGGAAGAGTTACCAGATCATGAAGTTAGCACCCTAACCCCTCGCAGAAATCCCACACTCCAGTATCCCAATTTGGTAAAATATGTATCGAAACAAAAACAAAAAATGAATATCAGCAATACATACAGTTGAAGTCGGAAGTTTACATAGTCAATTAGTATTTGGTAGCATTGCCTTTCAATTGTTTAACTTGGGTCAAATGTTTCGGGTAGCCTTCCACAACCTTCCCACAATAAGTTGGGTGAATTTTGGCCCATTCCTCCTGACAGAGCTGGTGTAATTGAGTCAGGTTTGTAGGCCTCCTTGCTCGCACACGCTTTCTCAGTTCTGCACACACATTTTCTATAGGATTGAGGGTCAGAGCTTTGTGATGGCCACTCCAATACCTTGACTTTGTCATTTTTTCCACAAGTTTGGAAGTATGCTGGGGGTCATTGTCCATTTGGAAGACCCATTTGCGACCAAGCTTTAACTTCCTGACTGATGTCTTGAGATGTTGCTTCAATATATCCATATACATTTCCTGCCTCATGATGCCCTCTATTTTGTGAAGTGCACCAGTCCCTCCTGCAGCAAAGCACCCCCAGAACATGATGCTGCCACCTCCGTGCTTTACGGTTGGGATGGTGTTCTTCGGCTTGCAAGCCTCCCCTTTTTCCTCCAAACATAATGATGGTCATTATGGCCAAACAGTTCTATTTTTGTTTCATCAGACCAGAGGACATTTCTCCAAAAAGTATGATATTTTTTCCCCATATGCAGTTGCAAACCGTAGCCTGTTTTTTTTATGGCAGTTTTGGAGCAGTGGCTTCTTCCTTGCTGAGCGGCCTTTCAGGTTATATCGATATAGGACTAGTTTTACTGTGGATATAGATACTTTGGTACCTGTTTCCTCCAGCATCTTCACAAAGGTCCTTTGCTGTTGTTCTGGGAATGAGTTGCACTTTTCGCACCAAAGTACATTCATCTCTCGGAGACAGAACGTGTCCCCTTCCTGAGCGGTATGATGGCTGCGTGGACACATGGTGTTTATACTTGCATACTATTGTTTGTACAATAGAACGTGGTACCTTCAGGCATTTGGAAATTGCTCCCAAGGATGAACCAGACTTGTGGAGGTCTACAATTTTTTTTTCTGCCAAGTTAGTGTATGTAAACTTCTGACCCACTGGAATTGTGATACAGTGAAATAATCTGTCTGTAAACAATTGTTGGAAAAATGACTTGTGTCATGCACAAAGTGGATGTCCTAACCGCCTTGCCAAAACTATAAATTTGTGGAGTGGTTGAATAACGAGTTTTAATGACTCAAATCCAGAGTGTATGTAAACTTCCATCTTCAACTGTATATCACAATCCATTTGTAGTAACTGTCATACCTTTTTAACCTCACTAGCCTCCCACCTGGCCAACATCCAGTGAAATTGCAGAGCGCCAAATTCAAAAACAGAAATAGTCTTTATAAAAATTAATGAAACATACAAGTGTTATACATGGGTTTAAAGAAACTTCTTGATAATCCAACCACGTTGTCAGATTTCAAAAAGGCTTTACGGCGAAAGCATAGCATGCGATTATCTGAGAACAGCGCTCAGAAGACAAATCATTACAAACAGTAACAAGCCAAGAAGAGGAGTAGCAAGTCAGAAATAGAGAAATGCATCACTTACCTTTGATCTTCATATGGTTGCACTCCGAAGACTCCATGTTACACAATAAATGTTCATTTTGTTCGATAATGTCACTCTTTATGTCCAAAAACCTCAGTTTTGTTGGTGCGTTTTGTTCAGCAATCCATTGGAACAAAGCACGGTCACAACAGACGAAAAATCAAAAAAGTACCATAAAAGTTAATAGAAACATGTCAAACGATGTTTAAAATCAATCCTAAGGTTGAATAAATAATCATTAATATTTCAACCGGACAAAAGCTTCGTCAATAGAAAAGGAGAAACAAGAAAGACGCTCCTGATCACGTGCTGGACTCATGTCTGGAAATTTCCACTGTCCTCTCATTGAAAGTGCTGTATCTCCCTCATTTTTCAGAGTAAAAGCCTGAAACGATGCCTAAAGACTGGCCACGTGTAGAGGAAGCCATAGAGATCGTGAACTGGGTGCTAAGTATTTGTATGGTGGATAGGCTTTCAATAGAAAAACAGCCTTTCAAAATAGGGGTACTTCCTGGATGGATTTTTCTCAGGTTTTCGCCTGCCATATCAGTTCTGTTATACTCAGACATTATTTAAAAAAACTTTAGAGTGTTTTCTATCCAATTGTATGCATATCCTAGCAAATGGGCCTGAGTAGTAGGCAGTTTACTTTGGGCATGCTTTTCATCCAAAATTCCGAATGCTGCTCCCTACCCTAGTGAAGTTAACATATATTTTCCCTTCTATATGCAGCCTGAACAAAGTACCTTTGTATATTTACCCAAAGACCATGACCCAGGGAACCCATGATACAAAAACATGTTAAATAAAAAATAAACCAATTTGAATAACTAATCAACTTAGGGAGTTATAAAGAGTTGTAATAGTATCTCTAAGTAATGGTACACTTTAAATAGAGTCTGGTGTTTCTCATTAATTTTATAATTAAATCCCACCTGTTCAGATCTTTTATAGTGAGATTGATCAGGCCTCACCAGAAAGTCAGGATTCAGTGCATTCGACACCATTAAAATATTTCCTCTCCCTTTTCTTTCCCTGTCCTTCAGAACCTATTTCACAACCTTCCACACATTTCCATTCTAGTGCATACCCAATTTAAAACTGAATTGAAAAGACCCCATCCAAAATAAATCCCACAGTATCAACACCACTAACGCATATTCGTAACCAGTGTGTGTGTGTGTGTGCTGGTGAACTGTAGGTCCAGAACACACATGAATGGGCCTCACTTATCTGGTACACCATTTATGGCCTAATCCAGATACTTTTATACTTAACTGCCAAATATCACTAACTGCTCTCCTTACCCCAATCATTAAACGTTTATTTTAATCCACCCCATCCTTTATTTAGCATGTCTTAGACACAGCGACATTATCCTGTCACCGAGTCTAACAATTCACTGGTCTCTTTTCCCATGATTCTCCGTAACCACCACACAACATTAAAAAAATGTAAAGTTAACTTTAGGTTTGGTAACCCCTATACTAATTCCTCGTGACCCCTCCAACCTTTTGTCCATTCTAGAAATCTATTTCAGAATAAGACGACATGAAATATGTATCTATTTCCAAGTAAAACCACATAAAATGTCTCATGAGATCATAAAACCCCCCACGGCTTTCTGAGTTTGCAAGGAGTGTTTGGCCATATAATTAAATGTGTTACCTTTAGAATCCATTCCCCTGGCATTTCGCCTAGATTCTTCAACCCAAAATACATTTTCCTGTGGCAGATTTAGCCAATTTCTCATCGTAAGGAATCTGCGATATTTGATCCCTGGCCTCTACTAAAAAGTTAGGTATGGTGTGATCTCATACTCTACCTTCACGTAGAAATTGTAATCTATATGAACCACGTAACGATCGAACCGAGGCTACACACCGATATGTGACATTTCCTCTCCTGCTTCTCTCAAAAGGATTTGTTGTTGCTCTTTTGAAAACAATGCAAACGCTTGCCTGTCAGCATTTTCTCTGATTACAGCAGGCTCCATACCCACTTTACACTCCCTTTTCCAATTACCAAAAGCCCCACCGAAAACAAGACTCTGTCTCCCTACGCTTTGACGTTTTTCCACTACGTTTCTTTGGTTTACCTTGGCCATTGAAACTATTGTTAGTCATTTTCCCTATGGTCCTATTACCCCTCGCACACCTGCGAAGTGAGCGGAGTTTTATTCCACTCTCAAACATCCTGCCCTATTTCATCCACTACCCCCGCAGTGACTCTCTTTTTTGATCACAGCGTTTAAACCTGTCATCAAAGCAGAAGTGCGAATTCTATCAATGCACTCCTGTCTATATAATACACACCTTCTATGAACTATTTTCCAAGGTAGCACTACCCTCTTCCCCGGATTACAATTAATTGGTCCCGGCACTTAATACCTTGTATTAGAACCGTTATTATAGCGCCTGCAAATGTATTACTGGAGAATACGGATGACTTAATGTCTTATTCCAGTATTTCCTCAAATATCCCTATTATTGATAACCCATATTTCCACAATCTCTCATGGTTCACCACCCCAACAGGGCATAAAACTAACCTCTTTCACACACACACTCTCACCCTGCGCTCTCACAGCCACTGCAACTGTGCTTCCACCCTTCTTACAGGTCTGGCCAATAAACCGTTAGACTAGGGTTTTACCCTCCACAGGACTACCCTGTTGTCACGTTTTGACCTTAGTTCCTTTATTTTGTCTTTGTGTTAGTTTGGTCAGGGTGTGAGTTGGGGTGGGTAGTCTGTTCTTTTCTTTCTATGATGTATTTCTGTGTTTGGCCTGGTATGGTTCTCAATCAGAGGCAAGTGTCGATTGTTGTCTCTGATTGAGAATCATACTTAGGTAGCCTGTTTTCCCCATTTGTTGTGGGTGATTATTTTCTGTTTAGTGTTTCTTCATCACCTTACAGGACTGTTTCGGGTTTTCGTATATTCACGTTGTTGTTTTGTTCGGTGTTCAGTTGTTTCATTAAAATAATGGACACTTACCACGCTGCGCATTGCTACACCTCTTCTTCCACCAACGACAGCCGTTACACCTGTTCAGGACTTCCCCCCTCTATATGAAATTTGGCGCTCCACAGGCTTTCTGCTCGGGGCTTTATCTATGAGATTTTACCCTCCACAGATCTATTTTGCTCGGGACTTCCTCTTGAAATTTTACCATCCACAGGATCTCTCCTGCTCGGGACTTATGTGACTTACCCTCCACAGATCTATTCTGCTCGGGACTTACTCCAAATTTATAGCAGTCACATGAACTAACCCAATCGGGATTTACCCTCTAGGACTTACCCTACAGGTACCAACCAGCTCGAGTTTACCTTCCGGGATTTACCCTATACTTTATAGTACTAGCAGGAACCAACCTACTAGGGATTTACCCCCTAGGACTTACCCTACAGGTACCAACCTTCCGGGACTTACCATTTCACATTCTCAAAACCCAACAACACCAAGAGTTGTCTGTATTGAGGTACTACTGGTCATTACGTGTCTACCTGTCCATTAAAATACCAGGCTCATCAGTAGGTACAAGTACTCTGGTGGGCCATATGGAGAATTTTCCTTCTCCCCTTACTCTTACCCCTCTCTATGCCATCCTGCTGTGGGGTGAACAGTCAAAATCTCTCCGGGTACTCGTTGACTCTGGGGCCGATGAGAGTTTCATGGACACTACCCTGGTGTCAGAGCTGGGTATCCCCATTCAGCCCCTCTACATTCCCATGGACGTCAGGGCGCTGGATGGGTGCTCGATAGGCAGAGTCACCCACAATACTACTCCTATCAACCTGCCAGTGTCAGGGAACAACAGTGAGTCCATGCAGTTCATGCTCATCAAGTCTCTTCCGGTACCCGTGGTATTGGGGTTTTCATGGCTCCAGTGACACAAGCCTCTTATTGATTGGACTGCTGGTGCTATCATGGGCTGGAGCCCATTCTGCCATGCTCATTGCCTGAAGTCGGCGCAGCCTGCCCCGGGACATCTTCCTGTGGGCTCGGAGGAAGCCTCGGACCTCTCCGGGTACGGGTCTACGACTGCGTGATCGACCTTCTCTTCTGCTATGAGACTCGAAATTGACCTCAGGTACATCCTGTTTCCATTGATCATCCTTGAGATGTTTCTACAACTAGACTGGAGTCCACTTGTGGTAAATACAATTGATTTGGAAAGCAAAAACAGTCTTTTAGACATTATTGCTAATGTATACAAATATATAAAAAATAGAAGTACCTCATTTACATAACTATTCAGACCCCTTTCAGTCCACCTGTGGTAAATTCAATTGATTGGACATGATTAGGAAAGGAACACAGCTGTCTTCATAAGGTCCCACAGTTGACAATGCATGTCAGAGCAAAAACCAAGCCATGAGGTCAAAGGAATTGTCCGTAGAGCTTCGAAATAGGGTTGTGTCGAGGCACAGATCTGGGGAAGGGTACCAAAACAATTCTGCCGCATTTAAGGTCCCCAAGAACACAGTGTCCTCCATCATTCTTGAGTGGAATAAGTTTAGACTTGAACCCGATCAAACATCTCTGGAGAGATCAAATCAAATTTACAGCGAAATGTTTACTTACAGGCTCTAGCCAATAGTGCAAAAAAGGTATTAGGTGAACAATGGGTAGGTAAAGAAATAAAAACAACAGTAAAAAAGACAGGCTATATACAGTAGTGAGGGTATAAAAGTAGCGAGGCTACATACAGACACCGGTTAGTCAGGCTGATTGAGGTAGTAGGTACATGTAGATATGGTTAAAGTGACTCTGCATATATGATGAACAGAGAGTAGCAGTAGCGTAAAAGAGGGGTTGGCGGGTGGTGGGTGGGACATAATGCAGATAGCCCGGTTAGCCAATGTGCGGGAGCAGTGGTTGGTCGGCCCAATTGAGGTAGTATGTACATGAGTGTATAGTTATAGTGACTATGCATATATGCTAAACAGAGAGTAGCAGCAGTGTAAAAAGAGGGGTTGCAGGGGGTTGGGGGGGCTTACAGTGCAAATAGTCCGGGTAGCCATGTGATTACCTGTTCAGGAGTTTTATGGCTTGGGGGTAAAAACTGTTGAGAAGCCTTTTTGTCCAAGACTTGGCACTCTGGTACCGCTTGCCATGCGGTAGTAGAGAGAACAGTCTATGACTGGGGTGGCTGGGGTATTTGACCATTTTTAGGGCCTTCCTCTGACACCGCCTAGTGTAGAGGTCTTGGATGGCAGGCAGCTTAGCACCAGTGATTTACTGGGCCGTACGCACTACCCTTTGTCGTGCCTTGCGGTCAGAGGCTGAGCATTTGCCGTACCAGGCAGTGATGCAACCAGTCAAGATGCTCTTGATGTTGCAGCTGTAGAACCTTTTGAGGATCTCAGGACCCATACCAAATCTTTTTAGTTTCCTGAGGGGGAATAGGTTTTGTCGTGCCCTCTTCACGACTGTCTTATTGTGGTTGGACCATTCTAGTTTGTTGTTGTGGACACCAAGGAACTTGAAGCTCTCAACCTGCTCCACCACAGCCCCGTCGATGAGAATGGGGGCATGCTCGGTCCTCCTTTTCCTGTTGTCCACAATCATCTCCTTAGTCTTGGTTACGTTGAGGGATAGGTTGTTATTCTGGCACCACCCGGCCAGGTCTCTGGCCTCCTCCCTATAGGCTGTCTCGTCGTTGTCGGTGATCCGGCCTACCACTGTTGTGTCGTCTGCAAACTTAATGATGGTGTTGGAGTCGTGCCCGGCCATGCAGTCGTGGGGGAACAGAGTACAGGAGGGGACTGGGCATGCACCCCAGGGGAGCTCCAGTGTTGAGGATCAGCGTCGCAGATGTGTTGCTACCTACCCTCACCACCTGGGGGCGGCCCGTCAGGAAGTCCAGGATCCAGTTGCAGAGGGAGGTGTTTAGTCCCAGGATCCTTAGCTTAGTGATGAGCTTTTAGGGTACTATGGTGTTGAACGCTGAGCTGTAGAGCTGTAGTCAATGAATAGCATTCTAACATAAGTGTTCATTTTGTCCAGGTGGGAAAGGGCAGTGTGGAGTGGAATAGAGATTGCATCATCTGTGGATCTGTTTGGGCGGTATGCAAATTGGAGTTGGTCTAGGGTTTCTGGGATAATGGTTTTGATGTGAGCCATTACCAACCTTTCAAAGCACTTCATGGCCACGGACGTGTGCTATGAGTCTGTAGTCATTTAGGCAGGTTGCCTTTGTGTTCTTGGGCACAGGGACTACGGTGGTCTGTTTGAAACATGTTGGTATTACAGACTCAATCAGGGACATGTTGAAAATGTCAGTGAAGACACCTGCCAGTCAGTCAGCACATTCCCAGAGCACTCGTACTGGTAATCCATCTGGCCCCGCAGCCTTGTGTATGTTGACCTGTTTAAAGGTCTTACTCACGTCAGCCACGGAGAGCGTGATCACAGTCGTCCGGAACAGCTGATGCTCATGCATGCCTCAGTGTTGCTTGCCTCGAAGTGAGCATAGAAGTTATTTAGCTCGTCTGGTAGGCTCGTGTCACTGGGCAGCTCGCGGTTGTGCTTCCCTTTGTAGTTTGAAAATAGCTGTGCATCCAACCTGACAGAGCTTGAGAGGAACTGCAGAGAAGAATGGGAGAAACTCCCCAAATACAGGTGTGCCAAGCGTGTAGCATCATAACAACAAAGACTTGAGGCTGTAATCGCTGCCAAAGGTGCTTTAATCGGGATAGGCGGCAGTATTTTCATGTCCGGATGAAAAGCGTGCTTAAAGTAAACTGCCTGCTACTCAGGCCCAGAAGCTAGGATATGCATATAATTGGTAGATTTAGACAGTGTCTAAACACTCTAGTTTCGAAAACTGTTTGAATAATATCTGTGAGTAAAACAGAACTGATATGGCAGGCAAAAACCTGAGAAATCCATTCAGGAAAAAAATTGAGGTCACTCTCTTTTCAATGGGGTTTCTATGTGGATCTAGATTTCTGTGGCACTTGCTTGCAGTTCCTATCGCTTCCACTGGATGTCAACAGTCTTTAGAAATTGGTTGATGTTTTTCCTTTGAGAAATGAAGTAGGTCTGTTCAGAACAAGGGTCGAGTCTAGTGTACTGTTTGTTAGGGTCGCGCGACCTGAAACCTCGCTCCACTTAGTTTTTATCCGCTATAGTCACATATTTATTTATTGAACGCAGTTTATCCCGTCTTAAATGTTATTGATTATTTACGTAAAAAAATACCTAAAGTTGTATTAGAAAAGTTGTTTGACACGTTTGGAACAAGTTTACAGGTAACTTATTAAATATTTTGTAGTTATGTTGCACAAGTTGGAACCGGTGTTTTTATGGATCAAACGCGCCAAATAAATGGACATTTTGGAGATATAACAACAGAATTTATCAAACAAAAGGACCATTTGTGATGTTTATGGGACATATTGTAGTGCCAACAAAAGAAGCTCTTCAAAAGGTAAGGCCTGAATTATACCGTTATTTCTGTGTTTTGTCGCGCCTGGCGGGTTGAAATATGAATGTCATGTGTTTGTTTGGTGGGGTGCTATCCTCAGATAATCGCATTTGCTTTCGCCGTAAAGCCTTTTTGAAATCTGACACATTGGCTGGATTAACAAGTGTAGCTTTTATTTGGTGTATTGCATGTGTGATTTCATGAAAGTTTAATATTTATAGCCATTTCGCCGGATGTTGTCGAGGGGTTCCGCTAGCGGAATGTCTAGCCGTAACAGCTTTTTAACAACGTAAAGCAAAAGAGAATCTACAAAAACGTTGGTTTTTTTGCTTTGTAAATGTAATATATTACAGTTTAAAACATTTTTTTTTTACACATTTTCAAACATTTCTAAAAACCTGTTTTTGCTTTGTCATTGTGGGGTATTGTGTGTAGATGGATGAGGGAAATGGACCACACTGTGTATGTGTGTGTGTGTGTGTGTATATATACATATACAGACTACATAAAAAATAAGTGAGAATTTACAAAATTATCCAATGGATAATGATACTTTTTCCCCCAGAAAACTATAGGTCCAAAAACATAAGTTTGCACCTCCTTTTTTAATTTAGGCCACGGCTCAGGCAGCCAAGTGGACACAAGGCTCTTTGGGTCATCTCAGTCACAAATAGGAATAACTTTGCATCTGTTTCTGATTAATAAGCAATGCCATGCTGGTGAGTGGTAACATTCAAATAAACCCATTCCTGAAACGAATCATAGGCTGTCATTTCAGAGTAAAATATACCACATTCACACAGATTTGCACAAAGTGGGCAGTTTTTTGTCACTTCAAGTCCCAAAACATCATACTTTGACTAAAACAATGACTTATTGACTTAGATCTTTGTGTAGTATCATGGGTAAGCTCTGGCCATCGTCTCTCAGCTCGAAAAAGTAGATATCTACTGGTGTGGACGTTTAAGTGTACTTTTTCTCCCCCCCTACCTCCCTCCTTCCATCCCTCCCTCAGACTGACTCTCTGGAAGGCCAGCACTACAGTAAGACCAATAAGCTGGTGTCCCTCAGTGAGCAGCAGCTGGTTGACTGCTCCGGCGAGTTCGGCAACATGGGCTGCATGGGCGGTCTCATGGACCAGACCTTTGAGTACATCAAGTCCTTGGCCCCTGGAGGCCTGGACACTGAGGACTCCTATGCCTACCATGCTGAGGTGAGCATTGAACAGTGGGCAGGGTTGTGTTCATTAGGACCACACGTTTAAAAACATTTCAGTTCATTTTTTTCCATTTGGTACCTAATGAATACACACCAGATCTTGATAGAAGTTGTCTTTAGGTACAGATTTGCATCAGATGGGCTTTGGGGAGAGCCCATGGCTAAGCATTAGAAATGAAAAATGCCAAACTGACCTTAGATCAGTGTATAGATAGGATCAAATTCATCCTTCTTTCATGCCAGCCCACATCAGCCCCATACAGAGCAGTAGTAGGCTGCAGGTTTAGGCTCAATTCATAATTCATAAATGAGAATGCCTCATAAATTCCAATTAAATTCTTGAATTTAATTTGAATTGAAGTAGTAAACATGATACAAAATTGCAATTAGAATTTGAAAGAAAGGAAATAGAATTGAAAAGTGAAATTCAATTAAATTCTAATTATTCTATTCCGTAATAGGTGTAGTCTATACAATCCTACATCTTGTACATACATACATCAAACATGCTGTTATATACATGCATATAAAATATTGTTGAAACAATTGATTATAAGGACAAACTTCTAAAATGTTAATGATCAAAGAAAACAAACCTTGTATGTGAATATTCTAAGTTGTTATATTTCATTAATCACTTAATGTTCTTAAAATATGGGGTAAAAACTAAATTACCCAGAATGCATTAGTTGAACCCTCAAGTTGACCGCGAAAGAAGCCAAACAAATGAAAATGGTTGGTGGAAATATACACTGCTTAAAAAAATAAAGGGAACACTTAAACAACACAATGTAACTCCAAGTCAATCACACTTCTGTGAAATCAAACTGTCCACTTAGGAAGCAACACTTATTGACAATAAATTTCACATGCTGTTGTGCAAATGGAATAGACAACAGGTGGAAATTATAGGCATTTAGCAAGACACCCCCAATAAAGGAGTGGTTCTGCAGGTGGGACCACAGACCACTTCTCAGTTCCTATGCTTCCTGGCTGATGTTTTGGTCACTTTTGAATGCTGGCGGTGCCTTCACTCTAGTGGTAGCATGAGACGGAGTCTACAACCCACACAAGTGGCTCAGGTAGTGCAGCTCATCCAGGATGACACATCAATGCGAGCTGTGGCAAGAAGGTTTGCTGTGTCTGTCAGCGTAGTGTCCAGAGCATGGATGCGCTACCAGGAGACAGGCCAGTACATCAGGAGATGTGGAGGAGGCCGTAGGAGGGCAACAACCCAGCAGCAGGACCGCTACCTCCTCCTTTGTGCAAGGAGGAGCAGGAGGAGCACTGCCAGACCCCTGCAAAATAACCTCCAGCAGGCCACAAATGTGCATGTGTCTGCTCAAATGGTCAGAAACGGACTCCATGAGGGTGGTATGAGGGCCTGATGTCCACAGGTGGGGGTTGTGCTTACAGCCCAACACCGTGCAGGACGTTTGGTATTTGCCAGAGAACACCAAGATTGGCAAATTCGCCACTGGTGCCCTCTGCTCTTCACAGATGAAAGCAGGTTCACACTGAGCACATGTGACAGACGTGACAGAGTCTGGAGACACCGTGGAGAACGTTCTGCTGCCTGCAACATCCTCCAGCATGACCGGTTTGGCGGTGGGTCAGTCATGGTGTGGGGTGGCATTTCTTTGGGGGGCCTCCATGTGCTCGCCAGAGGTAGCCTGACTGCCATTAGGTACCGAGATGAGATCCTCAGACCCCTTGTGAGACCATATGCTGGTGCGGTTGGCCCTGGGTTCCTCCTAATGCAAGACAATGCTAGACCTCATGTGGCAGGAGTGTGGCAGTAGTTCCTGCAAGACCTGAATCCAATTGAACACATCTGGGACATCATGTCTCGCTCCATGCACCACAGGCTGTCCAGGAGTTGGCGGATGCTTTAGTCCAGGTCTGGGAGGAGATCCCTCAGGAGACCATCCGCTACCTCATCAGGAGCATGCCCAGGCGTTGTAGGGAGGTCATACAGGCATCCAGACTTCCATGGGTTGATAAATTTGATTTCCATTGATGATTTTGTTGTCAGCACATTCAACTATGTAAAGAAAAAAATATTTAATAAGAATATTTCATTCATTCAGATCTAGGATGTGTTATGTTAGTGTTCACTTTATTTTTTTGAGCAGTGTATTTGGCTATTCTAAGCACAAAGGTTAAAATAGTATGAACATTGTTTCCAGAGAAAGGTGATATATTCTTTGGTATCTGCAAGAATGAACTTTCAGATTCAATGAAATTCATGTTCTATGACTGAGTGGAATTTATTTTAATTGCACTGAATTCATTTCTACTTCCTGTCACTCAAATTCTAAGTCTACATCTTGTGGGGTGTGGCCATTTCAACTCTAATTCAATTCATGAATTGGAGTCAATTCCAATATTCTGAATTGACCACCTCCTGACTCAAGGAAGAAGCACAACAGTGACATCTAGTGCAAATGCTTAGTGGTGCAATATAATCAGACGACAAGGAGCAGGCAGTTGAGAGCATTATTTTACAATTACACATTTAGGTGTGAATATAATATATGTGCTTACTTATAATAGTTCATGCTATTTTTGACCAATTTTAAGAATACTTTATATTTTAACATAGTCTAAATAATGCTTTTCTACTGCACTTTTGCCGTAAACAATTAGCAACTACATTTCTAATGTGTATTTAACAAGGTTTTTCTATGACAGGACAAGAAGTGCCACTACAAGCCAGACAGTCTGGGTGCCACCTGCACCGGGTACGTTGACATGACCAGCGGTGACGAGAGCGCCCTGCAGCAGGCCGTGGCCACCGTCAGACCTGTGTCTGTAGCCATTGATGCTGCTATTGATGCTGTCTTTTTTTTTTAGACATGCCTCTTTCCAGATGAATAAGGTAAGACCTTTTAAGAACTGGCTCTCTCTAGATGAATCAAATTAGTCTTTTTAATACACGACTTTCTCCAACCTGGACCTACACTTGTCATCTTGGTCAAACTTTAAACAAACTATAACTTATAAAGCGTAATAAACCCTTCATAAACCCTTTATAAAACCATTTATAACCTTAACCCTTTAGCTAATAACAGGTTGTGACATCTGGTTCTTTAACAAATGTGGCATTGGTTTTATACTACCCTTTAATTAGTATGACATTTTCTCATGAATGATTTCTGAAGCATTTATGTAGGTAGGCCTTATAAAGGGCTTATGAAAGCTTCATTGAGACTCCATAAGTTATGGTTCATAACTGTGTACTGAATGATCTGTGACGTGTTTTCTTTCTTAGATGTACAGTAATACTCCCTGTGTGTTTTGTACATTGAAAGCAATGTATTGACTTGGGCGTCAAGTCATGATACATATCCTTTGCAAAATATTAAATATGTGACACATATAAACTGATACCAGGCTGATTGTGTGTACAGTATATTGAGAATAACTGAATGGTTGTTCATTCCCAGGTGTCTATGATGAGCCAGACTGCAGCAGCTATGGCACTAGTGATGATGGCCAGGACTACTGGCTGGTGAAGAACAGGTAAACAACATGCTGTATTAAATCAACCTAGGCCTATCTGATTGGTCAAGAGCAACCATAAGCCAATGGTGTTGCAGTTGCATTTCCTAATCTCAGCACTGTAAGAGATGGGCTCTCTTATTAGTTAGAATGGGATCTAATGTGCCAAGAACAAACTATGATGCTTAAAACAGGTGGTTTAAGCGGTCCAACACACTGATATCAATGTTGCTATGTCATTGCTAAATGCTAAGTGTTTGGTTGATGTGTGTGTTCTAGCTGGGGCCTTGACTGGGGAGATAAGGGCTACATAATGATGTCCAGGAATAAGCACAACAAGTGTGGCATCACCACGGCTTCCAGCTACCCACTGGTCTAAGGGTGAGTCTTTCGTGCATCAGTGTTTATTACAACTACTGTATATCTATACTCGCTTACTATCTCATTAGTTACCATAGCATTAGATCACAACTATATCTATAGTTTAATAACCAAGGGCTCTATTCAATCCGTATTGCAGAAGTTCAGCTTGACTGAAATTTGAAGGCAATTTTCCTGTGTTAGTGGAGTCTTCATCCACTGCTTTAATGACCTTTAAATTTCTATCGCGCAATCGGTAACGCTTCAGCGATACAGATGAAATAGACCCTACTAGCAGTGTCTATCCCAACTACATATGACTCAAATGATAAACATGATCAGCTGATATTAAACTACAGCTTTACTGTGTATACTCCCTCCCAGACAGAGGGGCCTTTGTGTACTGAGTAAACATTCCTATTGGATTGAAGCAGATCCAGAAGTAAACAAAACGTATATACTTTGCAAGGCCAAAAGTTAATTCCGTTTGGCAATTCAGCAGACATTTTCCCACAAACATATCAAAGCAACTTAATCATTGTCATGCACAGTGATTAATCTTCATTTAAGACAGTTTTCCACAGCATGAAAATAATCCTGCAGCAACAGGATATGTTAATTGTTATTTGGATGGAAAATCCTTGTAGGGGTTGATACAAAACGAAAATCTAGTCTGAAATTTCAAACTTCAGAAGTTTTTTAAAACTTCAAAGACACTACAAGTTCCCCTGCAACAGGGTGATCAAATAGGGGGGGCTCTATGTGATACTGATCACACTCCAGATGTAGGATCTTAATTTGAGCCAGTTTGCTACAGCAGGAAGATGATCTTGCAGCAACAGGAAATGTGAATTATTATGTGGATTATAGTTAAATGGATTTTTTTGTAGAGACTGATACATTTTACATCAGGGCAAATAAAATAAAAAGTCTGACATTTTTAATTGGAAATTACAAACTTTAGAATACTTTTTAAACCTTGAATACACTACAAGTTTGCATTTCCTGCTATGCAGGAAAATTCTCATCGACAAAACAGTGTTCAAATTAAGATCCTACATCTGTTTACATTTTTTGTGCATGTAGATATCGTTGATCTTGTTCGATAAAGCCATTGGACGTCTTTCTGTGATGTTCCTATTGGCGGATGAATTGCTAAATTAACAAGCCGACACATTTTTTTCTGGTCTCTGAAAGACTACAACTCGTGTGGGGTGGTGCCTTGTGCTCTGGGCCCCATCTCTCACCCAAGGCAGGCTTTTTTGAAAGGGAGGCAGACACTAACAGCACTATCCTTTGGGCAAAATTGAAAGAACTGACCAGACTGCAATGACTTCAAGTGATTCCTCTCATCAACACGAATTTGACAATGGAGCATTTTTTAAATGTTCATTTGGCTCCATGGTGACATTCAACCATAGATATTTCAACCAGAAGATGATTCAAAACAAATAGTTGGATTTAGCTAGAAGCTGAGCTACAGCTGATGCCAGCAGCAAGAGGGCAGATGACAAATACGGTGGCTAGCTAAGTAAGTTATTCTTACTGCAAGCCACCTCGCTAGCTAACTTTAGATTAACTACTAAAACCCATTTTGTGTATTGCTGACTAACGTTAACATACTACTATATTACAGTAGGGGGAAATTCTTATTATTAGTAAAATCTCTTCTCTTTTTAGTCGTAGATACAGGGCATTCGGAAAGTATTTAGACCCTTTGACTTTTTCCACATTTTGTTATGTTACAGCCTTATTCTAAAATTGATTAAATTCCTTTTTTTCTTCATCAATCTACACACAATACCTCAGAATGACAAAGTGAAAACAGGTTTAAGAAATTTTAGCAAATGTATAAAAAATAAATAAATGCCTTATTTACATAAATATTCAGGCCCTTTGCTATGCGACTCGAAATTGAGCTCAGGTGCATCCTGTTTCCATTGATCATCCTTGATGTTTCTACAACTTGATTGGAGTCCACCTGTGGTAAATTCAATTGATTGGACATGATTTGGAAAGGCACACAGCTGTCTACACAGTTGACAGTGCATGTCAGAGCAAAAACCAAAATGTCTGCAGCATTGATAGTCCCCAAGATCACAGTGACCTCTATCATTCTTAAATGGAGGAATTTTGGAACCACCAAGACTCTTCCTAGAGCTGACCGCTCGGCCAAGGTGCGGAATCTGGGGAGAAGGGCCTTGTTCAGTGAGGTGACCAAGAACCTGATGGTCCCTCTGACAGAGCTCTAGAGTTTCTCTGTGGAGATGGGAGAACCTTCCAGAAGGACAACCATCTCTGCAGCACTCCACTAATCAGGCCTTTATAGTACAGTTGAGTGGTGAGGCGGAAGCCACTCAGTAAAAGGCACATGACTTTGCCAAAGGCACCTAAAGGACTCTTAGACCCTGAGATTTGCTGGTCTGATGAATCCAAGGTCGAACTCTTTGGCCAAGTCTGGACGTGACAGTGAAACATGGTGGCAGCATCATGCTGAGGGTATGTTTTTCAGTGGCAGGGATTGGGAGACTAGTCAGGATCGAGGGAAAGGTGAATGGAGCAAAGTACAGAGATACTTGATGAAAACCTGCTCCAAAGTGCTCAGGACTTAGGATTGGGGCAAACGTTCGCCTTCCAACAGAACAACAACCCTAAACACACAGCCAAGACAGCACAGGTGTCTCTGAATGTCCTTGAGTGGCCCAGCCAGAGCCCGGACTCTATCTGGAGAGACCTGAAAATAGCTGTGCAAGCGATGCTTCCATTCAACCTGACAGAGCTCGAGAGGATCTGCAGAGAAGAATTGGAGAAACTCCCCAAATACAGGTCTGTAGAGCTTGTACCGTCATACCCAAGAAAACTCGAGGCTGTAATCACTGCCAAAGGTGCTTCAACAAAGTACTGAGTAAAGTGTCTGAATACTTAAGTAACTGTTTTAAATACATTTGCAAAAAATGATAAAAAATATGTTTTTGCTTTGTCATTATGGGAGAAAAAAATGTAATCCATTTTAGCATACGGCTGTCACGTAACAGAATGTGGAAAAAGCCAAGGGGACTAAATCATTTCTGAATGCACTGTATGTTTACTAAACAGCAGGCTACAATGTTACAACCAAGGGCTGGAACACAAATTATTTTTAATCGTTTTGTTCCACTGTTCCGACCAGCAAATTAATGTTCAGAATCGGTTCAAACCCCAAAAAATAATGGTTTATATCTTTCCTTTCTGCTCCTTTTTAAACCTGTGTAATCAACATTACATTACTTCACCAATGGATAGAGCAGCTTGCAATTGAGTGGGAAAGCTATGCGCATGCATTGGACAGACAAGTGTAGTGTAGGGTGCGACATGGAACTGACATTGCGTGTGAGGAGAGTGCTGGGCAACTTGTTGTTATGACATGCATTATCTGAATTAGGCCCATGGAATTATACCTACGGAGGAGCGGCTTCTTTGAATGTCTTTGAACTTTAGAGAGTTGCCTTAACTAATGTTGGACAAGAGCTAACCCTTGATCATGACTCACATTTCCATTACATTACACATAATGCCACCTAGAGTTTTTGAGAACTAGACCAGAGCTACCTTAGCTAGCTAACAAGCTTGTGTGTGCAGAGCGGCACCAGAATTAAAATGAAAACACATCTTACCTTTTGTAGTTAATACATGCAATGTGAAACGTGATAACTAATAGTATCCTTAACTAGCATTGAAAATGTTTATCCATTCTCTAATTAAAAATCTCTCTCCCTAATTTCTGAATCACGTCTGTAATGTCATTAGCTACAGTAGACGATGCATGCTTCGGAGGGAGGGGGAGGGGCAGATGGCCTACACGCTCATCTAATAACTTAGACACACACCAACTATGGAAGTCTGTTCGGGTCGTTGCGAATCAAAAACATACAGGTTAAATAACCCTATTTGACCCGTCAAATAACACTGGACTGACTAACTGACACTGGAAAACGTTTGAGTGACTGTGAGGGCTTTGCATTGGCTCTTCGTTGCATTTTTTTGTGGGACTGGAATAAAAATGCCCGGAATGTAAAATAAAGTTATCATCTGGTTCCCATGCTTTTTAAATAATGGTTCTGTTCTGGAACCGTATAGATCACTTTTGTTCTTGGTACTAGTTTTGTTGCTCTAAAAATGTAATTATTTTCCAGTTTTACTGAACCAGTTACAACACCTGGTTACAACCAGCCACCTAAAGCTAGGTTTACCAGCAAATGTTAGCACATGACTGGAGTTGTCTAGCTAATTAGCCTGGTGCCTGCTAACTTGTTATTGTTTTCTTTCTATTAGGCTAGATATTGTTCTAAATGTAATCTCTGTGCCTGTGCACATGCATGCACGTTCAATTAGTCTACGCTAATGTTGATGTTATGCTGGTACAGTTCAACTGTCATTCAAACTGTACAATAGACTATCAGTTATCTTTTTTTGTCTTACAAACAATACCGTTTGGTGCCTGGGATTCTTCCTGAAGATGGCACGTAACAGAATGAATTTGTCTGTGTGTGTTATTGTATCATCCGTATCCCGTGAACTGTATCTCTCTTGATGGATTGGACATTATGCTGGATTTGAAGCAGAAGATGACTCAAGGGGAGCTGAATGGCAGTTTGATCATGACAACACTCCTCCCACAGGCTGTGCAAGTATTCCCTGAACTTTACATACTGTATCTTACTGTGTTTCTTTGTTAATGGCAATTTCATCATGAGCACCTCTCCCATCATTTGCTGATCACCAGTTCTCTTGGCTACAAATTGTTACACCAGATAGTGATTTAACTTGTTGAATCTAGGGTTGTTGTTTTTTTGTTTAAAAATAACGTTCCCAAAGTAAACGGGCTATTTTTCAGGACCAGAAAATAGAATATGCATATAATTGACAGCTTAGGATAGAAAACACTCTAAAGTTTCCAAAACTAAAGATATTGTCTGTGAGTATAACAGAACTGATATTGCAGGCAAAATAATGAGAAAAATCCAATCAGGAACGCAGCGGTTTCTAAATAAGAGTCCCTTCCTATGCTTCCCTATTGAGCAGTGAATGGGATATCAACGAGAACTTTTTCTATGGCTTCCTTAATGTGTCTAGTATCAGAAGACAGTTTCAGGCTTTTATTTTGAAAAATGAGCCTGAGCGACAACATTGCGTCAGTGTCCACCTGATGGCTCTGTGTATTTCTCACGCAAAAGACAGAGGTAGCCATTTTTCCACCCAGTCTTACTGAAAAAAGCTCTGTCCGAATGGATATTTGAAAAACACCTTGAGGATTGATTATAAACAACGTTTGCCATGTTTCTGTCGATATTATGGAGCTAATTTGGAAAAAAGTTTGGCGTTGTAGTGACTGCATTTTCTGGGGTTTTTTCATAGCCAAACGTGATGAACAAAACGGAGCTATTTCTCCTACACAAATAATCTTTTTGGAAAAAATAAACATTTGATATCTGAGTCTCGTCATTGAAAACATCCGAAGTTCTTCAAAGGTAAATGATTTTATTTGAATGCTTTTCTTGTTTTTGTGAAAATGTTGCCTGCTGAATGCTAGGCTTAATGCTATGCTAGGCTATCAATACTCTTGCACAAATGCTTGTGTAGCTTTGGTTGAAAAGCATATTTTGAAAATCTGAGATGACAGTGTTGTTAACAAAAGGCTAAGCTTGTGTTTCAATATATTTATTTCATTTCATTTGCGATTTTCATGAATAGGAAACGTTGCGTTATGGTAATGAGCTTGAGGCTATGATTACACTCCCGGATACGGGTTTGGAGTCGCAAGAAGTTAATCGACCTGGCGTGTCGGATTTCAAAAAAGCATACCAAGCGTTTATGTAAGGACATCTCTCTCAGCGGACAAAACATTACAAACAGCTAGCAGCCAAGTAAATTGGTCACGAAAGTCAGAAATGCAATAAAATGAATCGCTTACCTTTGATCTTCAGATGTTTGCACTCACGAGACTCCCAGTTACACAATAAATGTTCCTTTTGATTAAAGATTATTTTATATCCAATATACCTCTATTTGGTTGGCGCGTTATGTTCAGAAATCCACAGGCTCGAGTGGTCACGACCGGGCAGACAAATTCCAAATAGTATCCGTAAAGTTCGTAGAAACATGTCAAACGTTTTTTATAATCAATCCTCAGGTTGTTTTTACAATATATAATCGATAATATTTCAACCGGGCTGTAGCTTCTTCAATAGGAGAGAGAGAGAAAATGTCTGCTCCAAGCTGTTGCGCATGCAAAACGCTGCTGGCACATAGCCATCCAATGACGCGATGTGATCTTTCTCGCTCATTTTTACTAATAAAAGCCTGGAACTATGTCTAAAGACTGTCCACACCATGTGGAAGCCATATGAAAAGGAATCTGGTTGATATCCCTTTAAATGGAGCGAAGGCAGGCAATGGAACAGAGAGCTTTCAGAAAAAACAGCACTTCTGGGTTGGATTTTCCTCAGGTTTTCGCCTGCAATATCAGTTCTGTTATACTCGCAGACAATATTTTGACAGTTTTGGAAACTTTAGAGTTTTCTGTCCTAATCTGACAATTATATACATATTCTAGATTCTGGGCCTGAGAAATAGACCGTTTCATTTGGACACGTTTTTCATCCAAACATCAAAATACTGCCCCCTACACTCAACAGGTTAACCAATTGGGACTATTTTGTGTACGTCCATTACATGAAACCAAATAAAAGTCTATTTAAATGACAGGTACTAATGCAACAAAATAGGAAAAACATGAAGGGTGATGAATACTTTTGGCAAATCTTACCATGACCATCTTGTTGCTCCTCTCCTATAGGCAGAAACTATAACAGGAAGCTCCCGTGCTTATGGTCTAGCCAACACTGGTTAGAACAATCGGATTCCACGCTTCAAGATTGCTTCGATCACGTGGACTGGGATATGTTCCGGGTAGCCACAGATAATAGAGCGCGTTTATAAGGAAGTGTATAGGAGATGTTGTATCCATCGTGACTATTAAAACCTTCCCTAACCAGAAACTGTGGATTGATGGCAGCATCCGCGCAAAACTTAACACGTACTACTGCATTTAAACATGCCAAGGTGACTGGAAATATGGCTGAGTACAAACAGTGTAGTTATTCCCTCCGTAAGGCAATCGAACAAGCAAAGTGTCAGTATAGAGGCAAAGTAGAGTTGCAAATCAACGGCTCAAACACGAGACGTATGTGGCAGGGTCTACAGACAATCACCGATTACAAAAAGAAAACCAGCCCCTTCTTGCTTCCAGACAAATTAAACAAATTCTTTGCGCGCTTTGAGGACAATATAGTGCCACCGACGCGGACCGCTACCAAAGACTGTGGGCTCGCCTTCTCTGTGGCCGACGTGAGTAAAACGTTTAAACATGTTAACCCTCGCAAGGCTGCCAACCCAGATGGCTTCCCTAGCTGCGTCCTCAGAGCATGCACAGACCAGCTGGTTGGTGTATTTACGGACATATTCAATCAATCCCTATCCCAGTCTGCTGTCCCCACATGCTTCAAGATGGCCACCATTGTGGAAAGCTAAGGTAACTGAACTAAATGACTATCGCCCTGTAGCACTCACTACTTTTATCATGAAGTGCTTGAGAGACTAGTCAAGGATCATATCACCTCCACCCTAGACCCACTTCAATTTGCTTACCAAACTCATCATTAAGCTTGAGACCCTGGGTCTCGACCCCGGCCTGTGCAACTGGGTCTTGGACTTCCTGACAAGCCGCTCCCAGGTGGTGAAGGTAGGAAACACTCCACTCCGCTGATCCTCAACACTGAGGTGTGTTCTCAGCCCTCTCCTGTACTCCTGTTCATGGTCCACGCACACAGACAGTGTGGTGAAGAAGGCTGAAAAAATGTGTCTTGTCACCGAAAACCCTCACTAACTTTTACATGTGCACAATTGAGAGCATCCTGTTGGGCTGTATCCTCGCCTGGTACGGCAACTGCACCACCCACAAACGCAAGGCTCTCTAGAGGGTCTGCATAGCGCATCACCGGGGGCAAACTACCTGCCCTCCAGGACACCTACAACACCCTCCAGGACACCAACAAGGCAAAAAAGATCATCAAGGACAATAACCACCCGAGCCACTACTTGTTCACCCTGCTTCCATCAAGAAAGCGAGGTCAGTACAGGTGGAAAAAGCTGGAACAGAGAGATTGAAAAGCAGCTTCTATCTCAAGGCAGACAGATTGTTGAACAGCCACCACTAGCACAGAGAGGTGGTTGCCTACCTACAGACTTGATATCCTTGGCCACTTTAATAAATGGAACACCTGTCACTTTAAAACATCTTAGGGGTGCAATCCCTTTAACGGGATCGATATGGCAACAGCCAGTGAAAGTGCAGGGCGCCAAATTCAAAACAGAAATCTCAGAATTAAAATTCCTCAAACATACATGTATCTTATTCCGTTTTAAAGGTAATCTTGTTGTTAATCCCACCACAGTGTCCGATTTCAAATAGGCTTTACAGCGAAAGCACCACAAACGATTATGTTAGGTCACCACCAACTCACAGAATAATTCAGCCATTTTTCCAGCCAAAGAGAGGAGTCACAAAATTGCACAAATAGAGAACAATTCATCACTAACCTTTGATCTTCATCAGATGACACTCATAGGACTTCATGTTACACAATACATGTATGTTTTGATAAAGGTCATATTTATATATTTTTAAATCTGTGTACATTGGTGCGTTATGTTCACTGTTGTAGTCAACAGAAATCAGAAATCACATTATAAATATTCCTTTACCTTTGACGATCTTCATCAGAATGTACTCCCAGCAATTCTAGTTCCACAATAAATGCTTGATTTGTTCGATAATGTCCATTATTTATGTCCAAGTAGCTACTTTTGTTAGCGCGTTTAGTACACAAATCCAAACGCTCGTGCAGGTCCATCCGAACGTCGGATGAAAACTTCAAAAGTTATATTACAGGTCGAAGAAACTTGTCAAACTAAGTATAGAATCAATCTTTAGGATGTTGTTATCATAAATCTTCAAAAAAGTTCCAACCGGAGAATTCCTATGTCTGTAGAGAAGCCATGGAACGCAGGTCGCTATCATGTGAAATGCGCGTGACCAGGACCTGGCTCTCTGCCAGACCACTGACTCAAAGAGCTCCCATCCGGCTCCACAACACAGTAGAAGCCTCATTCAAGTTTCTAAAGACGATTGACATCTAGTGGAAGCCCTAGGAAGTGCAACTTTATCCATATCCCATTGTGTATTCAATAGGGGCTTGGTTGAAAATCGACTAACCTCAGATTTTCCACTTCCTGTTTGGATTTCTTCTCGGGTTTTTGCCTGCCATATGAGTTCTGTTATACTCACAGACATCATTCAAACAGTTTTAGAAACTTCAGAGTGTTTTCTATCCAATACTTTCATCCAAGCTAATACTGCCCCTGCAGCCATAAGAAGCTAAATTAATAATGCCACTAAGAATGTTTACACACCGTATCTCGCATTACTCATTACATACAGTTGAAGTCAGAAGTTTACATACACTTAGGTTGGAGTCATTGAAACTCGTTTTTCAACAACTCCACAAGTTTCTTGTTAAACTATAGTTTTGGCAAGTCGGTTAGGACATCTACTTTGTGCATGACACAAGTCATTTTTCCAACAATTGTGATACAGTGAATTATATGTGAAATAATCTGTCTGTAAACAATTCAAGTGGGTCAGAAGTTTACATACACTAAGTTGACTGTGCCTTTAAACAGCTTGGGAAATTCCAGAAAATTATGTCATGGCTTTAGAAGCTTCTGATAGGCTAATTGACATAATTTGAGACAATTGGAGGTGTACCTGTGGATGTATTTCAAGGCCTACCTTCAAACTCAGTGCCTCTTTGCTTGACATCATGGTAAAATCAAAAGAAATCACCCAAGACCTCAGAAAAACAATTGTAGACCTCCACAAGTCTGGTTCATCCTTGGGAGCAATTTCTAAACACCCGAAGTTACCACGTTCATCTGTACAAACAATAGTACTCAAGTATAAACACCATGGGACCACGCAGACGTCATACCGCTCAGGAAGGAGACGCATTCTGTCTCCTAGAGATGAGCGTACTTTGGTGTGAAAAGTGAAAATCAATCCCAGAACAACAGCAAAGGACCTTGTGAAGATGCTGGAGGAAACAGGTACAAAAGTATCTATATCCACAGTAAAACGAGTTCTGTATTGACATAACCTGAAAGGCCGCTCAGCAAGGAAGAAGACACTGCTCCAAAACCGCCATAAAAAAATATGTTGGCAGAACTGAATAAGCGTGTGCGAGCAAGGAGACCTACAAACCTGACTCAGTTACACCAGCTCTGTCAGGAGGGATGGGCCAAAATTCACCCAACTTATTGTGGGACGCTTGTGGATGGCTACCCAAAACGGTTGACCCAAGTTAAACAATTTAAAGGCAATGCTACCAAATACTAATTGAGTGTATGTAAACTTCTGAGCCACTGATGAAAGAAACAAAAGCTGAAATAAATAACTACTATTATTCTGACATTTCACATTCTTAAAATAAAGTGGTGATCCTAACTGAGATTAAAAGATTAAATGTCAGGAATTGTGAAAAACTGAGTTTAAGTGTATTTGGATAAGGTGTTTGTAAACTTCCGACTTCAACTGTATGTATATAATGTATACTGTATCCTTCAATATCTATTCTTTACTATCTATTGCATCTTAGCCGCTCTGTCACTGCTCATCCATATATTTTATACTTAAATATTCTTATCACATCCCTTTACTAGATTGTGTGTATTAGGTTTTGTTATGGAATTTGTTAGATATTAGGTTTTGTTGTGGAATTGTTAGATATTACCTGTTAGATACTGCTCCACTGTCAGATCTAGAAGCATAAGCATTTCGCTACAATTGCAATAACATCTGCTAACCATGTGTATTTGACCAATAACATTGGATTTGATTTAAGATTAAGTAAAACATTAACCAAAACATGAGCAAAGTAGAGTTGTGTGAACTTTCTGCATATGGCTAGACTGAAACATGTTTTATCAAATTGGAGAGCCAAGGTGAAACGGTAACAAGTGCACCTTAACCTGTTACGCTGTAAGTAATGGTATGTGCAATGAAACTAGCTAGACCCATTCAGGCTGTAACCATCCAGGTAGAAACTAATATTGCATAGCATTAACATTACAATCAGGTCAACACAGATAAACCGACACGAAAAAGTGTTGGGACCAGCACCGCTGTGGAAAATAGGAATGTAGGCTACTGCGTTACTAACGTTAGCTAGAGAGCTAAGTATGGCCACATGACTTACTCAAAACCTTTTTTTTGTAGCATTTCTCCTGCCGTGTTCGCTAACTGAATTAAATGCCTGGTATTGTCATCAGCCTGTAACAATTTGAACACAAGCCATGGTATTTACAACAAGTAGCAAGCCAAAGTTAAATATGAAGTTGTCACTCAACAGCAAGCAAGTAACCCTGTAGCTAACGTAACTGTTCAAACAGTTATTACTTCCAGTCCTACTATAGCACGTACTGTAGCTAGCTAGCTAGAGGCATGGCAGGCAGCAGGCTGCAGATCTCTTTTCAATGATGTAACATTACGATAAAGTTGTGATCATTTTAAGGAAAACAAAAACGACTTACATTTGAACACCACCGCAGAAGATTCGCTTTTTGCCATCTTTCAAGTTGTTTTGTTATTTACTTGAAGAGATCTAGGCATTTAAAATATGCTTGATTTTTCAAAATGTCACATACTATTAAACCATTTTTTTTTCTCAAATACTCGAACAGAACATAATTTAGGATGCAAGTATGGGTATTTGGACACTGACAGTGTGTGAGAGAAGGATAGGAGGAGAGAAGCAAATGATTTGATTTGGTTAAATCCTCCGTTAACAGTCGAAGGCTATGTGGTCTCACAAAATACTATTACCGGCAATCAATTTAAGTTAGAACCCTTCCCACGGAAACTAATTAGGGGATATAATTTGCCTTTTTGATTCCAAGCACAGCCAACCAGAGAGGGGGTCCAATCTACATTGTGCAGAATGGAACGGGTGAAAACATCAGGTGTTGTTGGAAGCAAAGTAACCACGCTTATTGATCCATCAATTTAGACAGCACAGAAGAAGAGAGACTGAGCAGGAAATAATGCTGTATTAATGAATGTGGTATTTCATACATGGGAAAACAACAAGAAATGGAAGGATCCCACAGTAGCCATTTTGAATCAGCCAGTCAAAAAGGGTACTTTGGAGATAATCATTTTTATGTTGAATAAATTAATGTGATTTTTATTTTTTTCAGAATCTAGACATACTCAATATTTTAAAGCCCACTATAAGGAGTATAATGACACCATTATGTTCTGATCTGTATCATTCTTCACCATTTTCAAAAAATGTAAATGTAAAAAGACTGTCAAACATCCTTCCTCTCAATTAAGTTTCTCTGAGAATTGGCGGAATAATCAGATATCAAAAGTCTTTTTTAGGGCACGCTGTGATGGAATCGCGCTACGTATACACAGGCCTTGCTCATTAGGAAGGCTTTATGATCTGATTGTATCAGTGTATCAAGTGCAGTTGTTCACAGCCAAATGCTGATATTTTGCCCAATTATTGCCAAATGCTCTAATTTGTCATAAGACCAATAATGGCAAACGATTAGAATTGGGCTGCCTGTGTAAATGCAGCCATATAGGCCTACACTCAGAAGATTGGCTTTAGGGCCTTATGTTGTATTGACATGATAGAGCTCAATTTTAAATCCCTAAGAAATTATACCTTCTAACCACCCACTGTCTGTGTTCAGTAGATTAGAAACAGTTTGGCATTTAAGTACATCTATGTTCAAGAAGCTAAATCAAATATCCTTTACATGTAAACTGCATCATCTTTTGCCATTCAATGCTACAAGCTACTCACCAGTACCAATAAGTGATGTGGTCACAGGATGTGACTGACACATTACTGAGTCAGAAGAGCAGCAACTAGAGCAGAAATATGCAGGTCGCCATTTCAATCAGTAGATGGCAGCAACTGAATGCTTCTGAGATATTCCCACCACTACCATCAACAGCTAACTACCATCCACAGCTACAGCAGCCCACCTCGACCTTCACGAGCAACAAAGAGCCATCACTGACATCAGTAATAGTAGAGCAGTGACAACGCACGCACGAGCGTGCACGCACACACACACACACTCAGAGCAACATACAGTACAGTACTAGGTGGAGCTCAGAACTTTCTTACACCACATGTCCACATTCCCAAGACATTGTCTCATGTCAACAAACAGCACATGTCACGCACCGAAACGTCTGGTCGGCCTAATAAAGAGTGTCACACCGCATTCCTGCCCCCTTTGACGCTGCCCTTCACTCGGGATGGAATCAGGTGCCAGTCAAGCATTTCAGCCATCTTGGATTGTGGCGGTGGCAGCCGCTGCCGCTCCTCTGGGACCCCAGATGGGACTGTATCATGTATGCGCTGCTCGGCAAAGGCGGGATATCAACTTCCCTTAATCCATTTGGTGTTGCGTGTGGGGAAATGGGATGTCAAGTGTGTTTGTCACATTAATGGGAAACATGTGCAATTGTGACAGACAGGAGGTCTCTATAGTGCGCTCCACTGGCTCGCGCACACACACAAACATACACACACACACACACACACACACACACACACACACACAAATACACAGATAGAGGGAGCGAGGGAGGGAGGAAAGAGAGGAAGAAAAGAGGTGGGGAAAGGCATTCCAGCTAAGAAAGCATCCAATATTGGCCAATACAAATCAAAACCACAAAAGAAGCCAAGAAAACCCTCCCTTAATCTTCTTCTCATCCCAGCTGCATTTCTTGGATGGAATCTGTCGGCTTTCTTTGAGTACTGAAATAATGATATAAATGCTTCATAAATAATCCTGGCAATCCCAGTTTGACACTCTCATAGATCGCTATGTTATTGTTGCAAATGTATGTTTGATTTTTTAAATGCATTTTATTGTCTGCATGACATCATCTTACAAATAAACTGTAGTCTCTCGCACTCTCTCTCAAACACGCACACACACGTGCACACACACACACAATTCAATAAAAACAACCTGTTCGTTAGTCTTACAGCACGTTGTGGGGTGGGTGATGTTGAAAGTATCTATCTAGGGCTGGGTGGTAGAGAGGTAGGTGTGTGTGTGTGTGTGTGTGTGTGTGTGTGTGTGTGTGTGTGTGAGTGAGAGAGAGAGGAGAGGTAAAAGGGAGGTACATTACTGTATCATCTCTGCTAGCAAAGAGGGAGTTCCCACATGAATACTTCACTCCCATCCTCCCACTGCGCATGCAGCATGTACACTATGACACTATGACAGCACCCCACAGATACAATGGAAAGAAATGAGATTTGTTTGTTATTTGTTATTTTATTCAGATCCACATTAGCTGTTGCTATTGCAGCAGCTACTCTTCCTGGGGTCCACGCAAAACATAAAACATGACCTAATATACAATATTAACAGACAAGAACATCTCAAGGACAGAACTTAATACATTTTAAATAAGAAAATATATCTTACCTGTACTGACAAAACACTAAGAAAACAGAGACCTATGCTCTAGGCCTGCACTTAGTAGCATCTATCAATTAGATGTCTTCTTTTGAAGGCCTTTCATTGAAAACGTTCAAAAGAGAGATCAAAATAAAGTGGGGATTACTTGGTCTCTCATGGCTGGATGGCACAGCTGGATCTGTTGGCTCACATTCACATTCACACAGGGAACTGCATGAATAGGGTGGAATGTAGCCTAGCGGTTAGAGTATTGGGCCAGTAACAACAACGGTTGCTAGTTTGAATCCCAGAGCTGACAAGGCTGACAAATCAGTTGATGTACCCTTGAGCAAGGCACTTAACCCTAATTGCTCCAGGGTCGCCGTTGATAATGGCTGACCCTGGCTGTGACCCCACTCTCTGAGGGTGTGTCAGGGGGAGTTGGAATTTGCTAAATAACTAACAGGACAAATATAAACACCAACCAACCAATTTTATTATTATTACTACTACTACACACTATTGGTGTACGTTGAGCCCAACTGACAGTTAAGCAACAGGGTCAAACATCTTGTGTGTGTGTGGGGTGAGTGGAGGGGTGTGAGTGTGTGGGGGGGTTTAGTGTGTGTGTGTGTAATACTACAATTGAGGCCAGAGCAAAAACAACTGAGTAATGATGTGTTTCATCATGTACTGTACAACCAAAATGGCATCCTGAGGCTAGGGGTCAGAGGTTAACATGGATGGAATTCCAGGGTATCCATCATGGAAACAGCGGTCATATCTTTAACCGCGTTATGCTTTATTATGGCCCTAGACTTCTCACTCCTTTTGGAACTGACCCACTCTTTGAAGTTGAATTGTCTATGTACGTATGTCTCTATACATCCTCCATCGCTCCGCCTCGCTCTCTCGATTCCTCAGCTGTTTTTGCTCTCCCTCTCTGTCTCCCCTCTCTCATCGATGGACAGAGTTAATCAGGCAATTAAGATCTAATTAAAAGAGACTGCAGAGAGACGTAAGGGCTCTGACAGCTTGTTGTGGCTAGAATAGTGGTGTGTATGTGTGTTTGTATAATGTCTTGGCCGCGCGCACACACACACACACACACACAAAACCCACCACACACTCACACCCCTTCACTCACCCCACACATACACAAGATGCTTGACCGTGTTGCATGGCTGTCAGTTGGGCTCAGCATACACCAATAGCGTGTAGCAGTAGTAATAATAATAATAACACATAAACACACGAACATACAATTGTTATTCTCAATAAACAGAGGTGTGGGCGATAGAGAGCATAGGTGACAAACAAAACAATGAAAGTAACAAAATAAACTTCTTACTGTTTGAAACAAACTCATATAATACACTGCTGTTGCCTCTTGACCAAAGGCTATTTGTCAAACCTGGCACATCAACAGAGATCTCTGCTTGAGTCAATGCAATCCCTCCGCCGGGCGAATTCTACAATCTAAAGCAGCTTGACAGGAAAAATAGAACAACACCTGATTTAATCTCGGAGACCCTTGTCTCCAGAGAGCAATTTCACAACAGGCAAGAGAGAGAGGGGGCTTCGAATCCAAATGAATAAGAAGACATGACAGCGCGCAAAGAGAGAAGGCCACGAAGACAGCATCATGCTCCCGTCGCTCTTGTCACTCTTATCGCTCTTTTCACTTTCGTGGCTCTTGCATTGCCTAGCCATGCTTCGTCCAGAGTGGCTCACCATGTTGTTGCTATCAAGCCGACAGGTAGGTATCAATAGCCAAGTAGGGTTTGGAAGCTATAGTGAACTTAGATTGGTCAATCATGCTGAGTATTTGCATAACGTTCAGCTCACACCCTTTTCACGATCCCTTGCCCATGCTCGCATTGTCCAATGGTCTCCTGCCCACTTCGCTTCTTCAATTGAAAATTAGTGGCTTCCGTTGTTTCATCGCCCAACATTGTACGCAGTTAACACAGGCTGTTATCGCTCTCGTCGCTCTTGATACTCTCATCGCTCTCGTCACTCCCAGACCCTGGGCATCGGATACGGGCAGTTGCGTTTCACATAGTAGGAGAGGATAGGGGGAGGAGGAGTGAGGAGAAGAGGACCTGCTAAAATGGACCCAGCTGTTCTAGTCCAACTCACTTCCTGTTTACATGGGGTAATCCTACTCTGACTTCTTTCAATAAGTAGGGGATTAATTAGCAAGAGATAAAAATGACAAAAAAAATATTGTTTAGCTGGCCAAGGGGAGGAAGACTGTTTGGCATCTGTGGATCTAGGTAAAGCTCTCTGTTAGCTTATTGCAACTGGCTATGGGTTGTGGCTATGGTACACCTGCAACGTGGTATATGTAGTTGTTCATGTGCACGTACACATACAGAGTTTGTATCTTTCATGTGGGAGAGCATACAGGGAGTCGCCCCTGGAGATATACTGGGAACTTTGTCACAAATGGCACCCTATTCCCTATGTAATACACTACTTTTGACCAAGTCCTATGGGCCCTGGTCAAATGTAGTGCACTACATAGGGAATAGGGTGCCATTTGCAACACAAACTTGCTGTCTCCTCACTGTTTCTCCTCGGGGCAAATCAGCCTCCAATTCATTCATGTGTTGGGAGAGAAGGAGAAGAGTGTCAACCTGTATGCCAGGTGGAAAGCCTATGTTTCCCAGCACGCTCATGGCTTCTGAGTAGGCAGAGTAGGCCAGCAGGCCCGGTTGTAATATGGAGAATAAAAGCAGACCAGCAGGCCTGGTTGTTCCCCTTGGCATACTCCCGGATTAGAGCGGTAGTCCTGGACAGACTTGGGATGGGAGTGAAGGAGGGAAGGATTCAATGTACAGTAGAAAGCGAAGGAGGGAGAGACAAATTGGGAGGGAGGAAGGGAGAGAGAGAGGGAGGGGGAGCGATCTCACGGGATATGTCATTTCTCCTCCTTCTTTGTCTCTTGTTTTATTCATCCTTTATTCTCTTGCAAGTAGCTGTCTGGTTTTCTCTGTCGGTTTCGCTCTTGCCAACAACACACATCAACAGTAGACATGTGCACTGAAACAAGAACACTAATAAACACATACACGGTAAAACAAACATGGTAACACACACACACACACACACTCACACACAAATACCAATCTCTTATACATAGTAATAAGGGAGCTCCTTCAAGCCCAAAGCACACAATCAGTATAGGTGGAAGGTGTCCAAAATAATATTTACCCTTGATTTAGAGGCCATTTAAGATGCATTAGCTCCTTAGTAATTATGAGAAACTCAATTATAACAATCCTCTGAAGACTAGAACCAAACTGGAGGGCTTAGGTTTTTAAGCAATGGTGTTACAAAACCAATAACTACCCTACTGAGTTTTTGTGCACTCATGTGGTGGATTGCAATAAACAGGCAGAACCTGAAGCTAGCTCAAAAAAAATGTTACCTCCTCTGAAAATCTGTCAAGTTTTTAGGCCATATCGTCACGGCAGAGGGCATTGCAACCGACCCAGGAAAAGTGTCTGCAATCAACGACATCACAGCAGCTGACCTGATGGAAAATGGCCTAAAACCTTGACAGATTTTCTGAGGTAACATTTTTTTTGAGCTAGCTTCAGGTTGTGTTCCTTAAGGCGGGAGAACACCATTTCAAGACGGTCCAGGGCTTCCTGCTCACTCTTCCCGAAAACCAGGAGATCATCCAAGTAGCACAGGAGGGACAAGTAGTTCTGATCGCCGAAGATCGAGGTCATCATTCTGGCGAATGTTGCTGGGCTGTTACATAACCCCTGAGCCATTCTGTTGTACTCAAATGAACCTGTGGGTGTTGTGCACGCTGTGTAATTGCGGTCAGCTTCATGTATGGGGATGTTGTAGAATCCCGAAGTCAAATCCATAGTACTGAAGAAGCAGTTCCCTCCAAAATCAGCGAGAGCATCGGCTTGATGGGGCAATGGGTATGCATCTTTACGGTGTCCTTTGGTTCAACCATCTGAAATCACTTCCAAACCAGGACAAGGGGGAGGCCCACTCACTACTGGACTTTCGGATGATTCCCCACTCCTCCATTACCTCCAACGTCTGCTTCAGTTTCTGGTAGTCGGATGGAGAGACCCTCCTGTACGGCAGGCTGAAAGGCTTTTCATCTTTGAGTCGGATACGGTGGATGACGTTCTTTGCTTCTCCACAGTCAAGTCGGTCCCTGGAGAAGATGCCTTCATACTGAGCAATAAGGCCCACTAGTTTTCCTTTCCACATATCAGACACTTCACAGGACTCTGTCATCTTCTGTTAAGCCCAACTCTTCCAACTTTTGTAGATACTCCTTTGTCCCTTTTCCACTAACTGAACATTCTTTCCCAGCTTGGGTGACATTCTGAAGAGCAGACTGGACCTTACTGGGGTTCTCAGCATGGCTGGAATAGAGCTCTAGGTCTTCTAGGGCTAGGCATGGGTGAACATCAGCCAACTTGGAGAACAATAGGGTGGTCCAACATGTTGATCCCTTTCATGGGGACCCACTTGTCACCCCTCAAAGGACATACAGTGCGTCCTACTAGTACACTTCTTGGTGCAGATCGTGCTGTAGTGGCCTCTATGACTACAGTACTAGCAACTGATAGCGGCACCTTTTCTTTCAGTTTTCCCCAGACCAAATGTTCATGTTGAGACATGAGAGTCACACTCTGCTTGAGCATTACAGTTCCCACTTTGTCTGGTATTTTGTCACCGTGCCAGCGGTTCACGTTGGCTAGCATGCTGAGTAAAAGTCCATGTGAATCTCCTTTGGCAGGTTTGGAGAGGCTGTCCCAATACCACTTTGTTTTCTTAACCCGTTGCATTATGTGTTTTATGGCGTTCGATCCAACTATCATATTGTCTGTCTGTCCAGGTACAACTAAAACAGACACTGCCATCTTGCAATCTAAAAGATCAATGTTCAAGTCATATTCATACTTAGGCTGTGCCTGGTTGCCCCCGCAGCCTACAAGAACTACTTGAGTTGGCTTTCTAGACTCATTACATTACATCTCAGAAGTGTGTCTTCAGCTGACTCACTCAACGAACAGGTCATAGACCCACTATCTATCAGAGCTTGAAGTTCTACAATTTCTTGCACCATTACTGGATCATAGAAAAGACTGTCAATACTCTCTATTTTCGGATAAATCGCCTCGGTTTTCATTGTGTTTCCAGTCCTTATATCCGTGATGTTCTGCGGGGGTGTAACATGTTCGCCCACACTGCCCCCCTCTTGGAGTGAGCATGTTAGTTTAGCGGGCCCAGGGGGAGCCTCGGCAGTTGCCTCTCCAACTTGTTTTCTTGCTGGACATTCAAAGCCTCTGTGGCCTGTCCTGTGACACTTGAAGCATAAGCCCTCCTTAAGGCAGTGTGACTGAGTTGAATGGTCTGAGGCCTTACAAATTCTACAGGGACCAGCAGCTGTATTAGTTTGTGGCGTTCTGGCCGAAGTTCTCCTTTGATTCTGTTCCTGGGTTGACAGGAGCTTTTCCAGGAGAGAAATCACTTTGTTCAATGGAGCCTGATCACTGTTAGTGGGCGTGGCTGAATTATCTTGACCGACTGCTTCTGGTTGAGTCATACATCAAGCATTGGGGGTCATCACAACTTCTACCTTGGCAGTACTTTGCGCCCTGTGTCTGGCTGACTGTTTGTCTCTGTGATGGCTGTCAATCATTGCCTGCAAATCTCCCAACGGTCCAATTTTCAATAGGCATGCACCTAAGAGTGGCATGCAGTGCTGGATCAGGGCAGTGCTTAACAAACATCATGGTCACCTCATGACCTGGATCATCCACTCTTTTTCCCTGTCTTTGCAAGCATTCATTGGCAAGGTCAATTGCTTTGTTCAGTCTAACCCAATAATCCAAGCAGCTCTCCGACTGTCTTGGAAAGGTTTCATAGAAGTATCCTAATGCAATTGTGGATGAGATTGCTTCTCCAAAGTGCTGCCTCAAGATATTGTATATGGCTTCAGGGTCTCTGCTTATGTTAACGAGAGGGTTTCCACGGAGCCCAATTCTGACTATGTCTTTAGCCCGCCCCAAATGTCTATCCTGTATCTCTTGCCCCTGTTCTGATATACTGCATCCCTTCTTTTTCAAGTAAGCTTGCATAAGTTCTTGCCATTCAGTCACTGTGCACCGGTCTGTGCGATCACCCCGGAAGTGGGGTGGTTCTCTGACGTCTGACTTCAGAATTAGGTTGACCTTTGACCAATCAGGTATTTCAACTATTGGTTGGGGAGGGGGAGTGCTTGCACCAGCCCCTGCTAGACTAGCGGCAATTGATTTCCTATTTCACTGCCCAGTTGTTTGACTAACTCTGCTATGGCTTGCAATTGGGTTCGGTTTTCATTTTCACCCCCTACTAGGCTTTCTGGGACTCTTCACTGTTATCCTTACCTGATTGGCTACTGCTAACATGCTCTGGTTGGCTACTGATAACACTTGGCACTCTAGTATCGACTGCTGGGTATCTAAGAGGACTGGCTCTAGCACTATGTTCCACCATACTGGCCAACTGAGCCCCCCGCCCCACCCCAGTGGCAATACCTTGTGGACCTCTCACAGTAACACCAACCGGAGTAACATGTACATTGTTATCACCAACACCTGATATGTCTTCTCTCTCCTGTTCTGTAATCTCATACAACTGAGGTGTACGCAACATATTGTCCAAAGTTCACCTTGCCCTCAAATGTTCTAAACGTGTGATGTTGATCCAGTTCTGTGTAGGGGTCCCCCGGCGATCTGCTGCAGCTGATCTGTTGATCCGCTTCTTTTTTCACCCCCCTTTTGACCTCCTCCTTTTTCCGCAGCAACCAGTGATCCGGTGTCAACAGCATCAACGTAACAGTCTCTGACCAAGAAATGAAGAGCGACACCACGGCTGTCTTTTAGGCTTTTATGTTGATCTGCAATAAATCAAATCAAATCAAATCAAATCAAATCAAATTTATTTATATAGCCCTTCGTACATCAGCTGATATCTCAAAGTGCTGTACAGAAACCCAGCCTAAAACCCCAAACAGCAAGCAATGCAGGTGTAGAAGCACGTAGTATCACAATAGTATTGTGAAAAGACAGGACAGGAACACATCAGTCTCCAACTCACCGGCTGACAAGTTGTTCTTTCTCTCTCAGTGTTTTCTTAGACTCACACTCATACAAAAAGCCATAATGTATACTATAAAATAATAACCAGTCCCTAATAGAAGGAATGTATCATCTTAATTATTAGACAATAGAACCATACCTGCAATAGTATTGTGAAAAGACAGGACAGGAAAACATCAGTCTCCAATGCATCATCTGACAAGTTGTTCTACACAGGAGTATGAAGAAAGGTAAAACACATATCCTGTCTCACATCTCCAATACATTGCTAGGTGCTTTCAGTGTTGACAGTACCAAAATACAACAACTCATGTACAAAAACACTGCAACATAAACAACATAAAGTTACAACGTGAAATCGCCTCTATTCCATTTAGACCGTAGAGGACCAAACTACATCTCCCATAATGCAACGCCAGCACCAGCCGGCAGCTCAGCTAACCGTCTGCATCACAAAACGGCATGCTAGCTAGCAACAGCAGCACTTTTAGCACTCTGTAAACTATATTAATAACAACAATAAAACTCTGAAGGTTACATGATTCAATAGTCTCACACTCCCTTATAACAATATATACAATATATACAGCATTAACTTTGGGATATTTCACGTTATGGACTTCTACAAAGGAGTAATCTGCAACACATACCTTTCTCTCTGTGTTTTGGGCTCCAGGAGAACGGGAGCAACGGGTAGTACCAGGGTGTTAGTAGGTGACGCAAGCACCCAGATGAAATAAAATACATTTAATGAAACAAAACCCGAAGATGTTAACATCATTCAGCTACTGTAGTTCCCTACCTAACTTCAACAGGCAGCACCAGTAGCGCAACAATTAAAAATAGACACCAAAAGTAAAGTTCCTGGTGATCATAGCGATCTGACTCCCCCCTTCTGTCTGAACTTGGAATATTCCTGTTTGCGGGCTTTGTTCACTGACCCTCAACCTGGTTGTTCTGTTCTGCATTGTGTACTATTCTAATAATTTGAAATTTGATGGAATAACCATTTTAACTCTACTACATTTAACCACATTCACTATTCAGACTTGAGATAAGTTGACTTAATATGGATTTACAGGGATAGTTCAGGATTTTGGCAATTAACCCCTTCTATCTACTTTCCACAAGTCCTATGAACTCGTGGATTCCATTTTTGTCTCTGTGTGTAGTTTAAAGGAAGTTGCTAAATAGCGTCAGCGCAATTGCTAACCATGGAAATAGATAGCATATTAGCTGTCCCTACAGACTTCAAGTAATTGCTCTAATGCTAGTTATCATTGGTCCGCGAAACTACCTCTAACTTCCTTCATACTGGATGCAGAGACATAACAATGGTATCCACGAGTTCATCTGACTCTGGGGAAGTAGATACATCCTATACTATCCTTTAAGTCAATAAAGCATAAAAAAATGAATCTCAAGTCTGACTATGCAGAGTGTAAAACCACAGAGATTGGGATATATAGTCCAGAAGGGGTGGCGGTGTTTTCTAACCTGGCAGCAGAAGGCATGTGTGGCATTTGCCTGCTTTCGCGTGGGCGCCCGTGGGTCATATTGCTGTGCCCTCCCCACACTCTAGGCCTGATGGTGACCAGGAATGGTGCTGGCTGTCCCCCTACCGCTGGTGACGTCATCCCCCGGGACCATACTAGCAGAGCAACAGGGGAGAGAGAGAGAGAGAGAGAGAGAGAGAGAGAGAATGAGAGTGCCTGCAAAGGAAGGCAGAGGGAGCCATTGGGCTTTGGTATAGCCTTAACTTGGCAGTCATAAGCCATTGGAGTAGACCATGTAATCTTTATTTAACTAGGCAAGTCAGTTAAGAACAAATTATTATTTACAATGATGGCCTACCCCGGCCAAACCCGGACAACGCTGGGCCAATTTTGTGCCGCCCTAACACAGCCAGATGTGATGCAGCCTGGATTCAAACCAGGGACTGTAGTGACATCTCTTGTACTGAGATGCAATGCCTTAGACCGCTGCACTACTCGGGAGCCCATAATTGAAACCTAAAATGCTTTACAGTCAAGGAGAGATGACCTTAACTCAAAACTCTTGTGTCATGAGAGTACCAGGATCCCAAAACCAAAATTGGGCGGATACCTAGAAAATTGTTTATGTATGGTGCCAGAGAATCAACAATCAAAACTGTTTGCTTGCCTCATTGGTTACATCTCAGCATTAACACCATGGAGTGTAAACCAATGAGAGTGGTAGGGGTTAGCATGCTGTATATTTATACCATCCCCTTAATTTGCCCCATGTGACTTGCTCCTCAGTGAATTGAGGCATGTCACTGAACTGTAGCATCATGTAGACAGACAAAAGTTTACATGTATCTCCATTCAGGTCTGTGATCCTCAGCACCTTGGGAATAGCTAATTGAGTTGATGAAGGTTGGAAGATTGGCTGAGGAAGATGGCTGACAAAGTGTCTCTTTGTCATGATGGCCCATGTGTGTGTGTGTCTGTCTGTGTGTGTGTCTGTGTGCGTGCGTGCATGTCTGTGTGTGTGCGAGTGCCAGTATGTACCGCTATGGAACTTAAAACTTCTTCAGGCTAGGGTTTATTTTTCTCCACTTCCTGTCTGACTGATGTGCCCAAAGTAAACTGCCTGTTACTCAGGCCCAGAAGCCAGGATATGCATATAATTGGTAACATTGGATAGAAAACACTTTGAAGTTTGTAGAAATGTTAAACTAACATATGAGCCTATAACACAATAGATATGGTAGGAGAAAATCCAAAGAAAAACCAACCAGATAGTTATTTTTTTGAAAGAGCCCATGCTCTTACAATGGAAAGTATGGGGGCATATCCAAATGCAGCTCCCAGATTGCAATTCCTATGACTTCCACTAGATGTCAACACTCTTTATTCAAGGTTTCAGGCTTGTTTCCTCCAAAACAAGGGAGAATTCTGAGTTTTAGTATTGGGACTCAGAGATGGAAATCAGTCTGTGCATGAGATAAAGAGGATGCGCACCTGCTAAAATCGTTTTCCTATTGAACGTACTTCTTTCCGTATGAAATATTATAGTTTAAATACATTTTAGGGTACCTGAGAATTGAATAGAAATGTATTTTGACTTGTTTTAACAAAGTTTAGCGGTAGCTTTTTGGATTCCTTTCTCTGCATGGATTACTCAAATCGATGGCGCCAACTAAACTGACTTTTTGGGATATAAAGCAGGATTATATCTAACAAAACGCCACTACATGTTGTAGCTGGAACCCTTTGGATTGCAAATCAGAGGAAGATTTTCAAAAAGTAAGTGAATATTTCATCGCTATTTGTGATTTTATGAAGCATGTGCCGGTGGAAAAATATTTTGGTGGGCCACCGTTCTCAAACAATCACATGGCATGCTTTCGCTGTAAAGCCTATTGTAAATCGGACAGTGCAGTTAGATTAACAAGAATGTAAGCTTTTAACTGACATAAGACACTTGTATGTACCTAAATGTTTAATATCCATATTTTTTATGATTATTTATTTGAATTGCGTTCTCACCAGAATTTCACCGGACGTCGTCGACAGCGGGGCGGCTCGCCCTAATTAATGAGGCCCTGTGATGGATGCTGTGCCAGACACACGTCAACTCCAAACCCTCTTTTTTCCCCAGAGACCCTGGCTTCCTCATAGGTAGCAGTCCCACTATTTGGACAGTCCCATATAGATGATCTACAGATGGTCATACTATCAACAAACTATCTGTTGATAAGCAACTACTTGCTAAGGTTTCAGTTAGAGTTAGGTTGAGAGTAAGGTTTAGGGTAAGGGTTAGGGTTAGTGGATAGTTAGTTGAAATGTTGTTCACAGTTATTGAACATCTACTGAACATCTACAAACAATCTACAAACCATCTACTTGGGACAATCTGAAGAAAGCATTACCAGCATCGCTCCCTTAATTGCAACCCTCTCTTACATTCCTCTACCCAGCTTTGTTGTTCTGAACTCCACCGTCTACCTCTGTATACTGTACTTCCTCTCTTTCTTCGTCATTTGACATGCGTCAACTAATGGTGATTGTTTGCAAGTGCTACGTGTTGGAGTGGGGTGGGGTTTTGGCTTTAAATGCCCAGTGTTTAGCTGATTTATTTTATCCGTGTACAGGTTGGAGTGCTCTAAAGGCAAAACCCCGCCCCACTCCAACAGGTATCACCTGCAAACAATCACCATTCGTTGACGCATGTCAAACCAGGAAGAGCAGCTGCTGCATGTGCAACAGCTAATGGGGACCATAATAAACTAAACTAAACAAGGTATTCTGCTCCCTGTAAAGTGGGACTCTCTAAGTAAAGGCAGAGAAGAGGAGCGTTGACCTGACTGTGAGGCTGAGACAGGGACACACACGGCAGGTAGCAACCGAGCAACACTCTGACACTGAAACTCAGCGCACAGTCATCCATCACCACGGCAACGCTGCCTGTCGGAGCCCGCAGCCTGGAGACTTCAGGGCGGGGGCAGATGGGAGGGGGGATGCAGCCCCTAATGTTCCAGCGGCATGGCCGGAACCACAGTAAGACAGGGGCAGGAGGTACAGTATGTGCACTGACACACATTGAATATATTGTTTTAAACAAATCAGGTATTTCAGCAGTACATTTTACTACTATAATTCCAAATGGTAGCACATAGTGACTCTTTCCAAGTTGTCCTATTTAAGCAGATGGAGAATGATGATGTGGTATTTAAAGCCACATCAATATATATATATATATATATATATAATAAATAATTTGGGTGTACCAATAAATGTATGTCAAATTGATAAATTTCTGAGGTAAAAATATTGAAATGTAGTGTTCAGCAGTTTTCAAACTATACACGTTACAGTAACTAGGCACTACATAATTTTGTTTCAGTATTTAGCAGTTTTGAGCAGGTTGTTTATTTTATAGTTATTTTTATTTTAACAAATTACAAGAAAATCATGCGAAAAATAAAGTGAATATTGCATGTTAAAAGCAAATACTTAGATTGTATATGTATCCAAATTGAAAGAGTGAACAAGGTACTTTGTTAATTTGTTTGTTGAACTTAGAAATATGAGTCATTTTGATGATGTGTTTAGATTTTTGTCCTTAAGAGTTGTGAAAATGTACCACATACAGTTGAAGTCGGAAGTTTACATACACTTAGGTTGGAGTCATTAAAACTTTCAACCACCCCACAAATTTCTTGTTAACAAACTATAGTTTTGGCAAGTCGGTTAGGACATCTACTTTGTGCATGACACAAATCATTTTTCCAACAATTGTTTTCAGACAGATTATTTCACTTATAATTCACTCTATCACAAATCCAGTGGGTCAGAAGTTTACATAGACTAAGTAGACTGTGCCTTTAAACTGCTTGGAAAATTCCAGAAGATTAGGTCATGGCTTTAGAAGCTTCTGATAGGCTAATTAGCATAATTTGAGTCAATTGGAGGTGTACCTGTGGATGTATTTCAAGGCCTCCCTTCAAAACGCAGTGCCTCTTTGCTTGAAATCATGAGAAAATCAAAATAAATCAGCCATAACCTCAGAAAGAATTGTAGACCTCCATAAGTCTGGTTCATCCTTGGGAGCCATTTCCAAACACCTGTAGGTACCACGTTCATCTGTACAAACAATAGTACGCAAGTATACTCACCATGGGACCACGCAGCTGTCATACCGCTCAGGAAGGAGACGCTGAGATGTCTCCTATAGATGAACATACTTTTGTGCGAAAAGTGCAAATCAATCCCAGAACAACAGCAAAGGACCTTTTGAAGATGCTGGAGGAAACCGTTACAAAAGTATCTATATCCACAGTAAAACGAGTCCTATATTGACATAACCTGAAAGGCCGCTCAGCAAGGAAGAAGCCACTGCCCCAAAACCACCATAAAAAAGCCAGAATACAGTTTGCAACTGCACAGGGGGACAAAGATTGTACTTTTTGGAGAAATGTCCTCTGGTCTGATGAAACGAAAATAGAACTGTTTGGCCATAATGACCATCGTTGTGTTTGGAGGAAGAATGGGGACGCTTGCAAGCCGAAGAACACCATTCTAAGTGAAGCACAGGGGTGGCAGCATCATGTTGTGAGGGTGCTGGTGCCCTTCACAAAATAGATGGCACCATGAGGATGGAAATTTACGTGGATAAATTGAAGCAACATCTCAAGACATCAGTCAGGAAGTTAGAGCTTGGTCGCAAATGGGTCTTCCAAATGGACAACGACCCCAAGCATACTTCCAAAGTTGTGGCAAAATGGCTTAAGGACAACAAAGTCAACATATTGGAGTGGCCATCACAAAGCCCTGACCTCAATCCATTAGAAAATGTGTGGGCAGAACTGAAAAAGCTTTTGCAAGCAAGGAGGCCTACAAACCTTACTCAGTTATACCAGCTCTGTCAGGAGGAATGGGCCAAAATTCGCACAAGTTATTGGGGGACGCTTGTGGAAGGCTACCTGAAACATTTGACCCAAGTTAAACAATTGAAAGGCAATGCTACCAAATACTAATTGAGTGTATGTAAACTTCTGACCCACTGGGAATGTGATGAAAGAAATAAAAGCTGAAATATACCTTTCTCTCTACTATTATTCTGACATTTCACATTCTTAAAATAAAGTGGCTATCCTAACTGACCTAAGACAGTGAATTTTTACTACGATTAAGTATCAGGAATTGTGAAAAAACAGAGTTGAAATGTAGTTGGCTAAGGTGTATGTAAACTTCCGACTTCAACTGTAAGTCCGGGTCGCGGGGTAATTGCAGTCGAGTCGCAAAGAAAAATAAGAATGGTTACCAAAAATTAGGAGTACAGATAATTTTATGGGATAATACAAATGTTTTTGACTAAATGTATGTATTTGTTGTCTTAATTTTGATAAGAGAGATGACAATGCAACGATTAAGGTTATTTGTTGATGTGATTTTATAGTTTTGTCATTAGATTTGGTGTGGGGTGGGGTTACCAGCATTTATAGCCCTATAAATATTTGTGTGTGTGTGTGTGTCTCTTTTTTTGTTGTATGTCTCACAAATATTCATCAGCGTTTTCAAGTCATATGTTAGTGTGAGCATATTTATGTGTTTCCTTTTGAAGATGCTGTTTGGTGGAGGACAACTGATAAACATCAAATCAGACAAAACACAGTCTGAGACTTTGAGCGGTAGTTTGATAGAGTTGCTCATATTTTGATTGTATGAAAATACTTCAAACTGTCATCAAGCTTATTAAAATCAACAGTAATTGTTTGTCTAACACATTTGAATCCAAATGACAATTAAACCTGATGATCTCATCGACGGTGTCGTCAGCAGATTAGGGAACACAAACCAATCATAGTCGGCGAGATGAAAAGGAATAAGAAAACAATGATATTATAATATTATTCATCTTAATCTTGATTGTTTACGATCTTTTGGCCAAAACCACTGAGGGATTGTGGCTAGTTATAAAACCCCAAACGCCATTGAAACCAAACCATCCAGCTTGGTAAATGTTTTTGCAGTCTGGTAGGCCTACAAACTGTACAGTTTGTGATTAGCTTTTTCCCCAAGAGTTGAAAAAGTACCATGAGTTTCAACTAACTGGAGTCTGTTCTTGGGCTCTGGTACACTTGAGTGTTGGCCTCGATGGAATTTGATGAAGCAAATGGTTTATTAGATCTTGAGCTCTGGGGTTTACCAAAAAAATGTCATTTTTTCCCCAAAGGCTTACATGACAATGATCAGAATAGGAAACTGTACACAGTACAGTCAAATGAGTGAACCTTTTCATGAACACATTTACCAATCAAACCAAAATGTATTTCCAAGGGCAATCACAACACCAATCAGAATGTGGAACTGTAAAGTAGATGTATTTCCAAAGGCATATGCACAACCAATAAGAATTGGTAACTGTACACAATATATTGCATAAATCTTTTCAGGAATACATAAACAGCCTGAACAGTCAGTCTCTTTTGTGTCTTCAATTCCTGAAACTATACAATTACAGTATGGTTGGTGCACTGAACACTAGGGATGGGCATTTGAAATTATTTGATCGGTGACAGTTCTTGTGGAACCTCAGTTCTGTGCACGCCTGTAATTGCTATTTGATGTTGAGGAAGTAGCATACCATTGTCAGTGCTGACTGGAGGGCTAAATGAGCGAGCTCAATGCACTGTCATAAAAAACTACATTGCATAGGGGTACTGTGATGCACATTCAAGATCATTTGTATCTATTAAACATAATTCCTTGGCATATACTTCTCCCTTTATTTCTAAATGTATTTGGCTGGTATTTTAGGAGTCTCTGTGTGTGTGCAAAATGGACCATAAAGTGGCCTTCTTTTAAACAGGTTTGGTGGTGAGATTGTATTTCTGACTGTAATTGTAACTATGTTCGTCTGAGGAAGAAGGAGTAGACCAAAGCGCAGCACGTGTTCATATTTCCTTTAATTAACTGAACATTAAATACAAAAGAACAAGAGCATAAATGAAACCGAAACAGTCCCGTATGGTGCAAACACTGAAACGGAAAACAACTACCCACAACCCATAGTGGGAAAACAGGCTGCCTAAGTATGGTTCTCAATCAGAGACAACGATTGACAGCTGCCTCTGATTGGGAACCATACCAGACCAAACACCTAGAAATATAACACACAGAACCAAAACATAGAATGCCCACCCCAACTCACCTAGAAATATAACACACAGAACCAAAACATAGAATGCCCACCCCAACTCACGCCCTGACCAAACTAAAATAGAGACATAAAAAAGGAACTAAGGACAGGATGTTACAGTAATAAAGCCCTTTTGTGCTGTAAAACTAATTCTGATTGGGTGGACCTGGCTCCCCAGTGTGTGCACCCCTACCCAGTCATGTGAAATCCACAGATTAGGGCCTAATTCGTTTATTTCAATTGACTGATTTCCTTATATGAACTGTAACTCAGTAAAATCTTTGAAATTGTTGCATGTTGCGTTTATATTATTGTTCATACATTATATACATTTTTTTAACCTTTTATTTAACTAGGCAAGTCAGTTAAAAACAAATTCTTATTTACAATTCCTTAGACCGATGCGCCACTCGGGAGCCCGAGTGCACTGGGTATACTAAAACATCAAACTTTGCAATGAAAGGTTCTGTACGTACACTGAGTCTACAAAACATTAAGGACACCTGCTCTTTCCATGACATAGACTGACAAGGTGAATCCAGCTGAAAGCTATGATCCCTTATGGCACTTCAGACATGGCTTGTGAATGGGCAAGACAAAATATTTAAGTGCCTTTGAACAGGGAATGGTAGTAGGTGCCAGGCGCACCGGTTTGAGTATGTCAAGAACTGCAACGCTGCTAGGTTTTTCACGCTCAACAGTTTCCGTGTATATAAAGAATGGTCCACCACCCAAAGGACCTCCAGCCAACTTGACACAACTGTGTGAAGTATTGGAGTCAACATGGGTCAGCATCCATGTGGAATGCTTTCAACACCTATGCCCAATGAATTGAGGCTGTTCTGAGGGCAAAGGGGGAGGGTGCAACTCAAAGGAAGGTGTTGCTAATGTTTGGTATAATCAGTGCCTTCGGAAATTATTCAGAACCCTTGATTTGTTTTCCACATTTTGTTAATTTACAGTGTTGGAATCGGCTAAACTTTGAACATTGAGATATTGAATAAATTATAGAGAAGAAGAATCCTTGAATAGGAAGAGTGGAAGAGAATGGGTTTTGTGTCAGAAGTTAAGGGCTCTCTGTAAAAAGCCAGAAGGCTTTGGAATGTGTTTGATGGAGGAGAGGAGAGCGATTTGTTGATATAGGGAAGACAGATGGATATCTGTGGATTAACCAATAGAGATAAATGTTTTGCTGTCTGATTACAGCTGTACAGAACCTTTGGGAAGAATTCAACTTGGTTAAAGCTTCTCTTGTGTCCGTGAGTTATTTACTCTGAAAAATAAGAACCTAACAGTCAACAGGATTCACCACGATTTTTAATCAAACCAAAGAGTCCAGATCAGTGGAACAGGAGCCGGCACAGCAAATAAGGTAGGCAAGTTCCTACAAATGTTACAACTCATTTTGACATCTTGGGGAGATGAGAATCGTAGGCTGAATAATTATAGGATACGGACCTTGAGAGACTGAGTTAATTCGGCAGGCCCATTGTGTAACGACCTGTCGTAGCTTTGTGGTATATGCCAGTACCATATAAGTAAAGAGTAAGTCCCAAGCAGGATAGATCCTGTGGAGGGTTAGTCTCATAGCGAGTAAGTCCCGAGCAGAATAGATCTGTGGAGGGTAAATCTCATGAGTCCCGAGCAGGATAGTTCCTGTGGAGGGTAGAATCTCATAGATAAAGTCCCGAGCATAAGCCTGTGGAGGGTAAAATTAAATAGAGAGAAGGGACGTCCTGAACAGGGTAATCCTGTGGAAGGTAAAACAATGGTGTAACGGTATATAGACCCGTAAGAAGGGCAAAAGGCCAAGTAGCAGTGGCCATGAGAGCGCAGGGTGTGAGTGAGTGTGTGAAAAAGGTTGGTTTATTCCCAAATGAGGAGAGGACGCGATGAGAGATGATGTGGGTTATCAATAATAGTGATATTTGAGGAAGTACTGGAATATGCTCAAGTAATACATTTGCAGACACTATGGTATGGGTACTAATAGAAGGTATTAGGTGCCGTGATTAATTAATTATTATTCGGGGCGCACAAGCATTCTACCAATTCGTCTGGAATATGGGTCAAATTGAGCAAATTAGATCAAATTGACAACCTTTTCCTGCTGACAGTGAATTCAAATCAAATAAAGAATTCAGGGAGGCAATTATGACTTGGCACAAGGACATAAAATCAGAATCAAAGCTCAATATACCAGCGTTTTGATGTCAGCATTCTATCAACAGAAAATGTATAACGATAAACCCATAAAGTGTAACACTAGTACACCACTACAGAAGGACTGGGAATGGGAGTGTAATTGTTAACATTTTCGCTTCTGCTTTGATGACGGAGTTGAACCCTGTGATCAAAACGGTAATTGCGGGGGTAGTAGATTTAATTCAAGACGATGTTTTGAGAGTTGAATATGACTCCGCTCACCTCGCAGACGTGCGAGGGGTTAATAAGGCCATAGAGAAAATCACCAACTATGGTTTCAATGACCAGGATAAAACTAAGAACCGTAGCGAAAAAACATCAAAACGTAAGGAGATGGCTCCCTGTTTTAGATGTGGGACGATCGGGCATTGGAAGAATGAGTGTAAGGTGATACTGGAACCCAGAGCATTAGCAGGGAAGGCAGCTATACAAGAGTTTGCATCTTTTTCAAAAGAGCAACAACTACTTGTTTTGAGGTTAGCAAGAATGGAACTTTCACCGAGAAGTGTATAGTTCTGTTCGATCAATAAGTGGTTCATAGAGAATACGGTTTCTATGTGATGGAAGACGTATTAGATCACGTTTTACCTAACTTTTAGTAGAGTACCGATGGGATTTACAAATAGTCCCACGTGGTATCATTTTGCATTGAAACAATCGTTAAAAGGGTGTCAATTGTAGGTTCTGTGTTGGTACAGTACGTGGAGGATTTGTTATTAGCGTCAAAAGACGAAGAAAGTCATATGCGAGACCGTACCACATTGGTAGACAATTTAGCGGAACATGGTCATAAAGCATGTATGAACAAGCACAACATGTTACTAGTGCAAGATGGACAAACTGGGAGTTAATGTTAAATGGGGAAAATGTACGATTTCATAAGATCGGTGCTTTGAATCCTGCGTTGTTAACGGCGTCGCATGGGGAGGGTGAATCGCATACATGTGACCCAGATCAGATTACTCCAAAACCTAGGCCTGATTTGCAAGAAACAGCATTGGAATCAGGAAAAGTATTGTATACAGATGGCTCTAGTGACATGGCAAGCATTTGGAGTAATTCATGATTTGGGTACATTGTGGTCACCACGGGGCATGTTAGCAGCGACAGGAACACCAATGGTCTGGAGGTAGATGCATTATTAGAACAATGTCAGTTAACCAGTAAATTAGCAGTGGTGAAATGTGAAGCCCATACAAGTTGTACAGATAAAATCACCATAGGTAATCGTAAAGCAGCCGAAATGGCTAAGGCGGCTGCCTTGGTGAGAGAAAGTGTTATGGAGCCACATGTATATATTTCGGATTCCTTACAATTAGACATTGGCTAAATTTGTCACAGGAAAACTTATTTTGGGTTGAGGATTCTAGGCAAAATGCAGGGGAATGGATTTGAAAGGTAACACATTTAAATTATATGACCGAACACTCATTGCAAATGAAGAAGGCCTTAGGGTTTGTCTAAATCATTAGACATTTGATGTGGTTTTTATTTTGAAATACATTTACGTTTGATGTCGTCTTATTCTGGAATGGGATTCTAGAATGGACGAAAGGGTGGAAGAGTTACAGGGAAGTAGCATTGGGGTACCAAACCTAAAATGAACTTTACATTTTTTGATATGGTATGATGGTTATGGAGATCCATGGGGAAAAGGAGACCAGTGAATCATTAGACTCGGTGGAGAGATACTATCGCCGTGTTGTGGGATTTATTGGAAGGAGTCTTTTCAATTCAGTTAAAATGGGTATGCGGGAGGATGAAATGTTTTGAAGAGGTATTTAAATGGTTTCCCGAAGGACAGGGAAAGAAAGGGAGAGGAAACATTTTAATGGTGACGAAAGCCCTGAATATGAAAAATTCCTAATGAAGAATGATCAACTTCATTAGGAATTAAACGGAAGGGGGGTTTCAGCATAAAATTCATGAGAAACACCATTCTCTATCCAAATTGTACCATTATTTTAGGAGATAACTATTATTTCTGTAGGGAGTTATAAAGAGTTGTAATTCTAAATGGTTTATTTTTGATTTAACATGTTTTTTTTTTAATCACGTGTTTGAAAGGGGTAAATGACCAGTTCCCTGAGGTCCTGGTCTTTGGGGTACTTATACAGTGGTACTGTGTTCAGGCTGCATATAGAAAGAGAAATATATGTTAATAAGGGGTGACAGTAACTTCAAATGGACTGTCATATATGTAATGCTATTTTCATGATCTGGTAAGTCTTCCTAGAGGTCGCCAGTAGAGTAAGGGAGTATTGACTAATTTAGAAAATGTTTTGTTTTGCAGTAACATTATGTTATGCTTTTTGACATTTGTCTTAGAGATGGTATAAAGAAAAGGTTAATGTCATAATTCGCCATATAGTCAATGTTTGTCTAGTTTCCTGAAACAGAAATGTAATGAACGCAACTGTTGTTGTGATCGGTGTTTTTTTTTTTAGGTTATCGTGGAAAGTGACGTCAGATCGTGTTTCAATGCATGGTAGAAAAATTTGACCTGATCTTTCTTTACCAGGCCACTCATGACAGGAAAACAGGGACAAGGGGGGACTGTAATGAGAAGAGTTATGACCGGCAAAAAAAAAGGTTGTTTATAAATGTATGTTCTAACGGGGGGGATGTGTGCGGAGTTGATAAACTGGAATTTGAGCCCTAGACTCAAAGTAAGCACTGAGGTCAGTCATTCTAAATTCGGGTTGGATAAGTTATAAAATGTTTTCGTTGTGATTGGGATACTGAGAGAGAGATAATGGCTAAAGCACGATGAGGGGCTGGGGCGCTGCTAACATTTATGTGGCCGAGAGAGTTTCTAGAAACTTATCTCTAAGTGTCATCGTAAGGGGAGGTCATTTGTTTAGGGGAATCACTGGATGACAGCTTAGGACAACCATGAAAGTTTAACATTTTTTTACCCTGTATTCAGCGTATTTATGTTACACCGCATTAATGAGTTGTGCTGAGTTATTAAACATGTACTTTGTTTCTCTTTTCTTTTCAAGTCAATATGTTTTTAGGTTTCGTGGAACATGAGGGTGTTTCATTGTTTCAGAGGAGGGAATGATACATATTGACTGAGTTGAGAATGTGTTAGTATGTTTGTAAATGTAGAAAGTGCATTAGGAGTATAGTGTGTTATGGGTTAGATGTAATGATTGAGGAGTATAATTCCCAGAGACTGAATATTATTACAGGAGATAGCTCATAGAAGAAGGAGAGCAGCTAACTGTACACAATATGGGGATTTAATTGAACGTTACACATACCCAGATCATTGTCACGTTCTGACCTTAGTTCCTTTGTTATGTCTTTGTTTTAGTATGGTCAGGGCGTGAGTTGGGTGGGTTGTCTATGTTTGTTTTTCTATAATTTGGGATTTCTGTGTTCGGCCTAATATGGTTCTCAATCAGAGGCAGCTGTCAATCGTTGTCACATTTGAGAATCATACTTAGGTAGCCTGGTTTCACTTTTGAGTTGTGGGTGTTTGTCTTCCATGTCAGTGTTTGTTACCACATGGGACTGTTTAGTTTATTCACGTTTATTGTTTTGTTCCAGTGTTCTGTTGTGTTTGATTAAACATTATGGACACTTACCACGCTGCGCATTGGTCCTCTGTTCCTTCTCGCTACGGACGAGATCCATTACAATCATGGTGAAAGTAGAAGAGATAGTGCTGTCATTTCAGACACTATTGTCAACTTTCAGTAATGAGTTTGTCACAGAACACTTGAAAGAATAGCAACCAATCCCTGTATACAGGAGGCCACATCACCAGAAGGGAAGTTTGCTGTGATAATAGCATCACATCTCCTGCAGGGTGTGATTGAGAGACATGTGACTCAGAGTTTTTGTACGTTTGGATACTCTTCCAATGCCACTAATTTCTCCCCCATTTCTGACAGCTAGTAAACACTTGACATACTGTACCTCCCAGTAGATTGGGACCGAACCACGGTAAATGGTAAATGTCAGAAGGTGGCTGCTTATCAACCGTTGTGGCCCAAAGTCTACACTGTAGCAAAGGTGTTTAAAAACGGCTGAGGGGTAGATCGGCCTTGGGATTAGAGATGTGTACCTAACTTAAGCACAGGCTTGTATTATCCGCAGGTACCAACTGTAGCAGAATACAGGAGGTCAGTGGAGATGTTGGTGACTAGAGACCAAGGAATAAACTGGGAAACAGGTAGGGGGTATCTGAAAGTTCAGTCCTAGACGTATCAGTAAAACATGAAGACAATAGGAGAGCAGGAGACAAATTCCGAGCAATATCTATTCTCACAGCAGTCGCTGTAGGGACAGTAACAGAAGGAGCAGTACTAGTAGCGAAGAATGCTATATTGATAGCATGGAATTGGACTACTGCGCAAATGAGGGGTATTGTGAGACTATAATCATGGGCCATGATGGAAGGAGCAATCGTTACTTTTGTAGCATTGTTGGGATATCAGTTTATGATGACTTATGTCACATAGATTGGTTACTAGTAACTGGGGGACCGATGGGATGACAGGGGATACGGTTATTCAAATATCACAAATTATGTTGTCAGGAAATAACATATCAGGAAATATGTCAGGAAATGCATATCCTCAGGTGGAAGCAGAGATATAACCAAGGGCATGTACTGAATTCTGGAGATTGAGTGTACATCAAGAGACACCAGGCGGGGGTGATGGAGCAGCATTGATTTGAGAGACACACTACTTCGAACAGTACCTACAGTGGTTAAGATCGGGTTGGGTCTGGGAACTACTATAAACATCATAGTTGGTTTGGAGTTTAGCTGCTTTATGGGTTAATGCATCATATGATAGAGGATAGAGGGGTAATTGTACTGTGAACAAAATGTTGAAGGCTTTGATGTGAGAGCAGATACAGTGCTGAGTTCCCTCAAGAGGATGGAACGTGGATTAGGGATAGACACGTGCATATCAGGTGTTCGTGCCGATCAGGTGAAATGGAGAAGATGGGGAACAAAGTGAAAATTACATGACTTGGGAACACTTCTCGGAACCTGGGACCTAAAGGGGAAGACTGGGCGAACGCATGAGGATGCTTTTTAGAGCTTTCATTTTTGTGGAACCCAACAGGAAATTATCCTGGAGGCATAGAGTCAGGTGAAGAGAGAGTGGGAATTGTCATGGTTTCAGACAGACGGATATCTGTGGATTAGGTGAAGGAGGGGTTGAGGTCAGGAGGTGAGGGGTGAGGTCAGTTCCCCTCAAGGGAGTAATCAGGGTTAGTATCTGGTTACCTTCATTCTCTTGGGCATAAACTTTGGATTGGAGAGAGGGAGTGTCTTAAGTAGGATGTATATAACTAATAGAGATAAATGTTTTGCTGTCTGATTACAGCTGTACAGAACCTTTGGGAAGAATTAAACTTGGTCAAAGCTTCTCTAGTGTCCGTGAGTGATTTACTCTGAAAAATAAGTACCTAACAGCAGCCTTATTCTAAAATTGATTAAATAGTTTTTCCCCTTATCAATCTACACACAATACCCCATAATGAAAAAGCAAAAACCTTATATATATATATATATATATATATATATATATATATATATATATATATATATATATATATATATATATATATATATTCTAATTTACATTTTTATGAAATATCACATTTAAATAAGTATTCACAGCCTTTACTCAGTACTTTGAAGCACCTTTGGCAGTGATTACAGCCTCGATTCTTCCAGGGTATGACGCTACAAGCTTGGGACACTTGTATTTGGGGTGTTTTTCCCATTCTTCTCTGCAGATCCTCTCAAGCTCTGTCAGGTTGATGGGGAGCATTGCTGCACAGCTATTTTCAGGCCTCTTCAGAGATGTTAGATCGGGTTCAAGTCCAGGCCCTGGCTAGGCCACTCGAGACTTGTCCCGAAGCCACTCCTATGTTGTCTTGGCTGTGTGCTTAGGGTCATTGTCCTGTTGGAAAGTGAACCTTCGTCCCAGTCTGAGGTCCTGAGCGCTCTGGAGCAGCTTTTCATCAAGGATCTCGCTGTACTTTGCTCCGTTCATCTTTGCCTCGATCCTGACTAGTCTCCTAGTCCCTGCTGCTGAAAAACATCCCCACAGCATGATGCTGACACCAACATGCTTCACCGGAGGGATGGTGCCAGGTTACCTCCAGACGTGACGCGTGGTATTCAGGCCAAAGAGTTAATTCTTGGTTTCATCAGACCAGAGAATCCAATTGGCTGTCATGTGCCTTTTACTGCTTCCGTCTAGCCACTCTACCATAAAGGCCTGATTGGTGGAGTGCTGCAGAGATGGTTATCCGTCTGAAAGGTTTTCCCATCTCCACATAGGAACTCTAGAGCTCTCTGAGTCACCATCGGGCTCTTGGTCACCTCCCTGACCAAGGCCCTTCTCCCCCGATTGCTCAGTTTGGCTCGGCGGGAAGCTCTAGGAGTATTGGTGGTTCCAAACTTCTTCCATTTAAGAATGATGGGAAGCTAATGTGTTCATAGAACCTTCCATGCTGCAGAAATGGTTTGGTACCCTTCCCCAGATCTGTGCCTTGATACAATTCTGTCTCTGAACTCTACGGACAATTCCTTTGACCTCATGGCTTGGTTATTGCTCTGACATACACTGTCAACTGTGGGACCTTATATACGTATACAGTTGTTTGCCTTTCCAAATCATGTCCAATCAATTGAATTTACTACAGGTGGACTCTAATCAAGTTGTAGAAACATCTCAAGGATGATCAATGGAAACAGGATGCACCTGAGCTAAAATTCGAGTCTCATAGCAAAGGGTCTGAATACTTATGTAAATAAGGTATCCGTTGTTGATTTTTAAATTAATTTGTCAAATATTCTATAAACCTGTTTTCACATTGTCATAATAGGGCATTGTGTGTAGATTGCTGAGGAATTTTCTTTATTTAATCGATTTTAGAATAAGGCTATAAAATTCAAGGGGTCTGAATACTTTCCGAAGGCACTGTAAAGTCATTCATGTGAATGACAGGAAATTAGCTTTAAAACTGCAACATTTTCTCTTAACCTCATAACAAAATGTGTAGAATCGCAGGAAATTAGTCCCCCACTCCCCCAAAAAAGCAGGAAATCTGGGAATCCTGGGAGGGGGCCCTTAATGTTCGTAAGATATACTTTTGGTCTTGCTCTTTGTAAGGTGAGTACGTGTAGGGTTTGTTAGGGGGATGACATCAAAGCAGCACAGTTAAGAGGCATCTCTCGTGATCATACAAAAGCATTATGTACCTGGTAAGGAGCATGGTGGTAAGCAAGCAAAAATTAGCTGGCTCCATTGTTGTACTTTTCGAGTTCTGTGCTAAAACAGGGAAAATAACACTCCTACTGTAGGTTACATTGACAGCTGGGATGAGAAGAAGATTAAGGGAGGGTTTTCTTGGCTTCTTTTGTGGTTTTGATTTGTATTGGCCAATATTGGATGCTTTCTTAGCTGGAATGCCTTTCCCCACCTCTTTTCTTCCTCTCTTTCCTCCCTCCCTCGCTCCCACTATCTGTGTGTGTGTGTGTGTGTGTGTGTGTGTGTGTGTGTGTGTGTGTGTGTGTGTGTGTGTGGTGCATGTTCATGTGCCAACGTGGACATATGTGTATGTGTGTGGTAGCCTAAGAGTGGGCTTTACAGTCCTGAGTTGCCAGGACTGTAAGACCAGAAAGGAGAGAGGGAGGGTGACTGACGACTGGATCGTTCCACCATATTGGTGCCTTTTGAGAAGTGTATCTTGGAGAGAAAAATAAATGTTTGATTTGACATAATTTTAACATTCTGTCATAAAGCGCACATAAAAAATATTTTTGAGTAAGTCTCTAAGAGCTTTGCACACCTGGATTGTACAATATTTGCACATTATTATTTTAAAATTCTTCAAGCTCTGTCAAGTTGTTTGTTGATCATTGCTAGGCAGCCATTTTAAGTCTTGCCATATATTTCAAGATGATTTAAGTCAAAACTCTAACTAGGCCACTCAAGAAAATTCTTGGTAAGCAACTCCAATGTATATTTGGCCTTGTGTTTTAGGTTATTGTCCTGCTGAAAGGTGGATTTGTCTCCAAGTGTCTGTTGGAAAGCAGACTGAACCAGGTTTTCCTCTAGGATTTTATCCCCCCCCAAAAAACTTCCTAATCCTTGCTGATGACAAGCATACCCATAACATGATGCAGCTATCACCATACTTGGTATTCAGTGATATGTTGTATTGGATTTTCCACAAACATAATGCTTTGTATTCAGGACATAAAGTTAATTTATTGCAACTTTATGGGGCCATTTTACTTTAGCACCTTATGCAAACATGATGCATGTTTTGGGATATTTGTATTCTGTACAGGCTTCCTTCTTTCTGTCTGACAGTCTGTCATTTACGTTAGTATAGTGGAGTAACGACAATGTTGTTGATTCATCCTTAGTTTTCTCCTATCACAGCCATTCAACTCTGTAGCTGTTTTAAAGTCACCATTGGCCTCATGGTGAAATCCTTGAGTGGTTTCCTTTCTCTCCGGGAACTGAGTTAGGAAGGACACCTGTATCTTTGTGGTGACTGGGTGTATTGATATTATGTGACTTGTTAAGCAAATGTTCACGCATTAATTTATTTAGCCTTGTCAAAACAAAGGGATTTAATACTTATTGACTCAAGACATTTAAGCTTTTAATTTTTTATTAATTTGCAAACATTTCGAAAAACATAATTCCACTTTGACATTATGGGGTATTGTGTGTAGGCCAGCGACAGAAAATCTCAATTCAATCCATTTTAAATTCAGGCTGTAACACAGCAAAATGTGGAAAAAGTGAAGAGGTGTGAATACTTTCTGAAGGCACTGTATATCAGACTTGTACAATTCCTTATTGGTGCACTATTTCTACTTAACATATCAAAGGGACTCAAAAAGGCACTCTTTTCGTGGAACGACCTGACTATAGCAGAGAAGCTTCTAACAGCTCTGTGTGCCTGCGTGTCTCTAATAAAACACCATACAGTATATAAAACATTTTCCACAATGCTACAGGAGTGTTTACTCCTGACCTACCATTTAATTCAGCCTTTAAATCAGGCAATTCTCGCTGGAAAAAGAATGCGCGCAACGTCAACACTCCCGACAGCACAACTCTGCATTTGGGCATGACAGAGCCAGAGGAGAGGGGTGACAAAAACAAAATACAACAGAAAAACATGGCTGCTGTGTTTATTTTCAAACCAACATTATTAAAGCCCACACAAATAATTCCAATTAACTCTGCTGGCGAGCAACGATTACAGCCTCACTGCTGCCTGAGACACCTGCCCGCTAGAAACGTAACACATATTTAATATTTTTAGGCTCTGATAAATATTGCGCCGCACCCAATCACCACTGAGGTGCTATGATGATTGAGCTGCTATGGGAGGGAGGGAAGGAGAGGAATAAAATTTTTCATCTGCCCTTTGTGTTTTTCTTCCATCGTTTATCTGCAGAGGTCAACAGCTGTGGTCAGTGTGTGTATCCATTTACTTGACCCCACGTGTACACAACCATCCGTTCTGTGTCTCTGTGTGTGTGTGTGTGTGTGTGTGTGTGTGTGTGTGTGTGTGTGTGTGTGTTTTGCTCTGTGGTATGCCAATGACAGATATCAGCTCGCAAAGTGGCATGAGTCTTCTAAAACAGCACAGCGTTCTTCAATGCACCCTTAACCTCACTACGCCACACAGTTTCTGCAGACAAGATACAAGATAAAAAGATAACACCTATAAAAAACGCTCATAGAAGAAAGCACAATATCCAGCTTGCCCTAATTTATCCACATAGTAAACACAAGCAACACCCAAACATCCACCACATCAATCAAACCCAAGCCAAGGCATCCTGAGGCCCAATCAAAACTCTCCACAGGACAGTTGTAGTGGAGTAATACACAAGTCTGCAGAGTCATATCTCTCCACAGGGCCCTGTTTGGTGAAGCGGAGGGATATGAGCGTTACCTTGGCTGACTGGTAGTGACAGGGCCAGCCAGGGGAGCTACAGTAGCTAGGCGCCCAGGGTGTTATGATGGATGGAGCAAAGCCTGTGTGTTGAACAGGAGCTCTTCAAACCCTGTTGTCTGTTCTCTGGGCCTGGTATACTGCCTGACTGGCTGTATACACTTCATACTGTGGATGTCAACACTGAGAAGAGAGGCTCTGTCTCAAATGTTACCTTGGATGAAATTCGCTATCATTCACAAGGATGGAGAGATTTGAGGTGTCAAATATGTGTGTTTGAGGTGTGTATGTGCAGTAGGGTTGTAAAGTTCTCGTGACTTTCCCTATTCACAGGTTTTCCAGAAATACCGGTTGAAGGATTCACAGATTTTCTGCTTATTCACATCTGATTCCAGGAATCTTCCAACTGGAATTTCTAGAAAATCTTGACATTTGTGGGAATATTTACTGGAATTTTGCAACCATAGTGTGTAGCATGTATATGTTATTGTCACTGCAGTGTTTTTAATGTTGACATACAGTGCCTTGCGAAAGTATTCGGCCCCCTTGAACTTTGCGACCTTTTGCCACATTTCAGGCTTCAAACATAAAGATATAAAACTGTATTTTTTTGTGAAGAATCAACAACAAGTGGGACACAATCATGAAGTGGAACGACATTTATTGGATATTTCAAACTTTTTTAACAAATCAAAAACTGAAAAATTGGGCGTGCAAAATTATTCAGCCCCTTTACTTTCAGTGCAGCAAACTCTCTCCAGAAGTTCAGTGAGGATCTCTGAATGATCCAATGTTGACCTAAATGACTAATGATGATAAATACAATCCACCTGTGTGTAATCAAGTCTCCGTATAAATGCACCTGCACTGTGATAGTCTCAGAGGTCCGTTAAAAGCGCAGAGAGCATCATGAAGAACAAGGAACACACCAGGCAGGTCCGAGATACTGTTGTGAAGAAGTTTAAAGCCGGATTTGGATACAAAAAGATTTCCCAAGCTTTAAACATCCCAAGGAGCACTGTGCAAGCGATAATATTGAAATGGAAGGAGTATCAGACCACTGCAAATCTACCAAGACCTGGCCGTCCCTCTAAACTTTCAGCTCATACAAGGAGAAGACTGATCAGAGATGCAGCCAAGAGGCCCATGATCACTCTGGATGAACTGCAGAGAGCTACAGCTGAGGTGGGAAACTCTGTCCATAGGACAACAATCAGTCGTATATTGCACAAATCTGGCCTTTATGGAAGAGTGGCAAGAAGAAAGCCATTTCTTAAAGATATCCATAAAAAGTGTCATTTAAAGTTTGCCACAAGCCACCTGGGAGACACACCAAACATGTGGAAGAAGGTGCTCTGGTCAGATGAAACCAAAATTGAACTTTTTGGCAACAACGCAAAACGTTATGTTTGGCGTAAAAGCAACACAGCTCATCACCCTGACCACACCATCCCCACTGTCAAACATGGTGGTGGCAGCATCATGGTTTGGGCCTGCTTTTCTTCAGCAGGGACAGGGAAGATGGTTAAAATTGATGGGAAGATGGATGGAGCCAAATACAGGACCATTCTGGAAGAAAACCTGATGGAGTCTGCAAAAGACCTGAGACTGGGACGGAGATTTGTCTTCCAACCAGACAATGATCCAAAACGTAAAGCAAAATCTACAATGGAATGGTTAAAAAATAAACATATCCAGGTGTTAGAATGGTCAAGTCAAAGTCCAGACCTGAATCCAATCGAGAATCTGTGGAAAGAACTGAAAACTGCTGTTCACAAATGCTCTCCATCCAACCTCACTGAGCTCGAGCTGTTTTGCAAGGAGGAATGGGAAAACATTTCAGTCTCTCGATGTGCAAAACTGATAGAGACATACCCCAAGCGACTTACAGCTGTAATGGCAGCAAAAGGTGGCGCTACAAAGTATTAACTTAAGGGGGCTAAATAATTTTGCACGCCCAATTTTTCAGTTTTTGATTTGTTAAAAAAGTTTGAAATATCCAATAAATGTCGTTCCACTTCATGATTGTGTCCCACTTGTTGTTGATTCTTCACAAAAAAATACAGTTTTATATCTTTTTGTTTGAAGCCTGAAATGTGGCAAAAGGTCGCAAAGTTCAAGGGGGCCAAATACTTTCGCAAGGCACTGTATTTATGAAATGTGTTTTCACTTTATTGGACTTGTAGGATATGTTTCTGTTTATTTGTGTCTGCAGCCTAAGAGTGTGGAGGTATTCTCGTGTGTGTGTGTGTGTGTGTGTGTGGTTTTTTTAACCTTAACAAGGGCCCCAGGACCAGTGGAATCAAAATAGCCCCATAACAAAGATCCACCACCATATTTTACACTAGGTATGTGGTTTGTTTCTGCTAATGCATCTGTATTTCGATGCGAAGCCCACCACTGTGCATGGCCAAAGAGCTCTATTTTCATGTCATCTGACCATAGCGCCGGTTCCAATCGATGTGCCAATACCGTTTAGCAAACTCCAGGCGTTTACATTTGTTGGATGATACTAGAGCTCTTTTGTCACCCCCTTTCCTCACTCCCGCTCTTCCTTATCTGTGTCCTTCTACCTCCTGCTCTTGCTTTCTCCACCTCTTTCTATTTCTCCCATGTCTGTGGCCCTCTCTCCTTTTCCTTTCAACACTTTTTTCTTTATCTACAATACATCCCTCTCTCCCTCTTCCTCTCTGTCTCCATCTTTTCATCATATCAAAGTAATGTAAGCATCCATGAGACAATAAGGAAAAGACTCTCAAATTAGTGAAGCAATATAGAGCTTACTAAACACTAATGAGTATCCCCATAACATAAAAGGGCTGTACATTTCTGTTTTTATACATAGCTAATCAGTCAATTAAACTCCTCTGCGTTGGCCTTGGTCGTAATCCACCTGTCTTAGACTACCTATACCCTCCCTCCCTCAAACAAAAGTGACACAAATCTGTTTCTTCTCCTTCCCCCTCTTTCTTCACTTTCAGATGTGTCTCATTTATCTATGAGACCTCGCAGGGCGTCAGCCCAAAGCGCGCCTCAATCGATCAGGAGGTCTGGCAGGCGTTTTTGGAGTGGCCGTGGGGAGTGGCATGCAGTGGCCTTCTCGCTCCCTCCTCCCCATCCGCCCCCACATTCCCCTGTCTCTTCAGCGCCCACACTCCCCTCCCTATCTGCCCCCACACACTACCCGCAGGCATGGGGCTGGTGGAGCTGCTGGTGTGACAGGTACAGGAAGAAGAGAGGAGGAAGAGACACGACGCCGCCTCTGTTGCCGTGGCAGGGTCTAATTAGCGCGTTGCCATGGGACACCAGGGCAAGGGGAGGAGGAGATGTGATGGTAGGATTGCAGGGTGGGCTGGGAGATGTTAGAGGATTAGAGGGAGGGCTGGAAGGGAGAAGAGAGGAAGAGTGAGGGGAGAGTTGTACTGCTCACATAGGCTCAGGTGAGACTAGTCCACAGGCCCTTACACAGCAGGTTCTAATGAGAGACTCAACATCTAGGTGTCAGAGGCACAGGAAGACCCTCCTAATCAAATCAAAGTTCATTGGTCGCGTACACAGATTTGCAGATGTTATCGCAGGCGCAGCGAAATGCTTGTGTTTCTAGCTCCAACAGTGCAGTAATGCCGAGCAAAAAAAAAAAAACAAGACACCCATAATCCAGTAAAATAAAATAAAAAAGTTAAAGGATGAGCCATGACTAGAATACAGTATGTACATATTAAGTGGGTTAAACAGAATGTAAACATTATTAAAGTAACCACTGTTCAATGAGTCTATGTACATAGGGCAGAAGTCTCTAAGGTGCAGGGTGGAGTACCAGGTGGTAGCCGGCTAGTAACAGTGGCTAAGGTTCAGGGCAGGGTAATGGGCGGAGGCCGGCTAGTGGTGCCTGTTTAACAGTCTGATGGCCTGGAGATAGAAGCTGTTTCTTAGTCTTTTGGTCCCAGCTTTGATGCACCTGTACTGTCTCCACCTTCTAGATGGTAGCTGGTGGACAGGCCGTGGCTTGGGTGGCTGAGGTCCTTGATGATCTTTTTGTCCTTGGTGATCTTCCTGTGACACCGGGTGCTGTAGATGTCCTGGAGGGCAGGCAATGTGCCCCCAGTGATATGTTGGGCTGACCGCACCACCCTCTGGAGATCCCTGCAGTTGCGGACGGTGCAATTGCCGTACCATGCGGTGATACAGCCCGACAAGATGCTCTCAATGATGCATCTGTAAAAGTTGGAAGGTCTTAGCGGCCAAGACAAATTTCTTCACCTTCTCCCGGTAGGCCATCTCATTGTTGTTGATAATCAGGCCTACCACTGTTATGTCATCAGCAAACTTGATGATTGAGTTGGAGATGTGCGTGGTCACGCAGTAATGAGTGAACAGGGAGTACAGGAGGGGGCTGAGCATGCACCCCTGTGGGGCCCCTGTGTTGAGGATCAGCATGGCGGAGGTGTTGTTGCCTACCTTCAACACTTGGGGTCCAGGACCCAGTTGCACCGAGAGGGCACTTGGAGGTTGAGCTTAGAGGGCACTATGGTGTTGAAGGCTAAACTGTAGTCGATGAACAGCATTCTTACAAAGGTATTTCTCTTGTCCAGGTGGGACGTAGGATGCTGTGAGAGGGGTGTGAGATGAGATAGCACATTTGTTCGTGTGTGTTTGTGTATATGTACACATCTTTCTGTCTGTGTTTTTGTCTATGTGTGTATGTGTGTGTGAGTGTCAAGACGGCCAGGTGGCCCTACACCACAGCTCTCATTGATAAGGGATGAATAACAGTAATTAACTGGAAGAGAGGTGTTTAATAGACAGCATGGGCAATGCTAAATCACTCAGCATACGTGAATAGGATTCTCCTACTGAGTTTGGATATCTCCAAACTAAAGACCCAGCTACATAAATACCCTAATTAGATCGTGCCTGTCTCATCTTAACCAATTTGCTTTTCCTCCTCATAGGCAGTATTCTGAGGCTATGTCCGAAATGGCAACCTATGGGCCCTGGTCAAAAGTAGAAGAAAAAATTCTGAGGTCTTGGCTGATTTCTTTTGATTTCCCCATGATGTCAAGCAAAAAGGCACTGAGTTTATAGGTAGGCCTTGAAATACATCCACAGGTACACCTCCAATTGACTCAAATTATGTCAATTAGCCCATCAGAAGCTTCTAAAGCCATGACATAATTTTCTGGAATTTTCCAAGCTGTTTAAAGGCACAGTCAACTTAGAGTATGTAAACTTCTGATCCACTGGAATTGTGATACAGTGAATTAAGTGAAATAATATGTCTGTAACCAATTGTTGGTGCACAAAGTAGATGTCCTTAACCGACTTGCCAGAACTATAGTTGGTTAACAAGAAATTTGTGGAGTGGTTGAAAAGCGAGTTTTAATGACTCCAACCTAAGTGTATGTATACTTCCGACTTAAGTTGAGTTTGTGTGTGTGTGTGTGTGTGTTTTACTTCATGTACACTACCGGTCAAAAGTTTTAGAACACCTACTCATTCAAGGGTTTTTCTTATTTTTACTATTTTCTACATTGTAGAATAATAGAGAAGACATCAAACTATGAAATAACATATATGGAATCATGAGGTAACCACAAAAGTGTTAAACAAATCAACAAACAAAAAATATATTCTTTATTGCAGCCACCGTTTGCCTTGATGACAGCTTTGCACACTCTTGGCATTCTCTCAACCAGCTTCATGAGGAAGGCTTTTCCAACAGTCTTGAAGGAGTTCCCACATATGCTGAGCAATTGTTGGCTGCTTTTCCTTCACTCTGCGGTCCGACTCATCCCAAACCATCTCAATTTGGTTGAGGTTGGGGGATTGTGGAGGCCAGGTCATCTGATGCAGCACTCCATCACTCTCCTTCTTAGTAAAATAGCCCTTACACAGCCTGTAGGTTTGTTGGGTCATTGTCCTGTTGAAAAACAAATTGTAGTCCCACTAAGTGCAAACCAGATGGGATGGCGTATCGCTGCAGAATGCTGTGCTATCCAAGCTGGTTAAGTGTGTTTTGAATTCTAAATAAATTACAAACAGTGTCACCAGCAAATCACCCCCACACTATCACACCTCTTCCTCCATGCTTTAAAGTGGGAAATACATATGCAGAGAGCATCCGTTCACCCACACCGCGTCTCCCAGACACGGCGGTTGGAACCAAAAATCTCAAATTTGGACTCCAGACCAAAGGACACATTTCCATCAGTCTAATGTGTTTCTTGGCCCAAGCAAGTCTCTTCAACTTATTGGTGTCCCTTAGTAGTGGTTTCTTTGCAGCAATTCGACCACGAAGGCCTGATTCACACAGTCTCCTCCAAACAGCTGATGTTGAGATGTATCTGTTACTTGAACTCTGAATCATTTATTTTGGCTGCCATTTCTGAGGCAGGTAACTCTAATGAACTTATCCTCTGCAGCAGAGGTAACTCTGGGTCTTCCATTCCTGTGGCGGTCCTCATGAGAGCCAGGTTCATCATAGCACTTGGTGGTTTTTGTGACTGCACTGGAAGAAAGTTCTTGATTTTTCCTGTATTGACTGACCTTCATGTCTTACAGTAATGATGGGCTGTCATTTCTCTTTTCTTATTTGAGCTGTTCTTGCCATAATATGGACTTGGTCTTCTACCAAATAGGGCTATCTTCTGTATACCACCCCTACCTTGTCACATCACAACGCATGAACCTTTCCGCTCTCCTTGAAGTTCTTAATGATCTGATAAATGGTTGATTTAGGTGCAATCTTACTAGCAGCAATATCCTTGCCTGTGAAGCCATTTTTGTGCAAAGCAATGATGATGACACGTGTTTCCTTGCAGGCAACCATGGTTTGAAGCTTCTAGTCTGTTATTTGATCTCAATCAGCATGACAGAGTGATCTCCAGCCTTGTCCTCGTCAACACTCACACCTGTGTTAACGAGAGAATCACTGACATGATGTCAGCTGGTCCTTTTGTGGCAGGGCTGAAATGCAGTGGAAATGTTTTTGGGGGATTCAGTTCATTTGCATGGCAACGAGGGACTTTGGAATGAATTGCAATTCATCTGATCACTCTTCATAACATTCTGGAGTATATGCAAATTGCCATCATACAAACTGAGGCAGCAGACTTTGTGAAAATTAATATTTGTGTCATTCTCAAACTTTTGGCCACAACTGACGTGGTGTATTACAGAGACCCGTCTTTGTCTAATACATTCAGAGTCTCACAGCCTGACAAAGAATAAAACCACATTTTCACAAGATTTCACACACACATGGGCTCGATTCGGTCTTATGTAGCAACATTTGAAATTGTGTTTTTTTACATTGGATAAAAGTATAGACTCAAAGCTAGAAAATGGTATACATACACTACAGTTGAGGAACAATGGGAAAGTAATTCTGCTTTGATAGTTTATAAACTTGTAACCTCACTTTTGAGAAAATGGACCTTGAATGTTTTGGTACCTACTGGAGAGCTCTTCTTTGTCTACACCTATTCAGCATCGTTTACACCCTCTTAGGCTTTAGCTCCATCCATCTCTTTAAGGATTCACATGTGAGGCTATGTACTAAACAACCAAAGGTTTCAAGACTGAAGGCTGGCTTATACTACGGGTGAGTATGAAAATGTAATCTGGAGTGCTAGAGTGTACTCTGTGCGTGCGTAAATTCAGAGCGTTGTCAGATTGGCCTTTTGTAAATTCGGAGTATTTAGCTCTCGTTGCGTTCAGAGCGCACACTAGACGCTCTGGCCGAGGAGTAGGGTTGATCTAAGCGTTCTGTCCAAACAACAGCAGTCAAGCAACTGGCTAATCTATCAACAGTTGTCGCAGTGACATCATAAACATTCTATTGAAATAGTTACTTGCATAGTTTAGTATTTTGTTTAGACATGTATCTAGCTAGTAGCTAGCTAGCTAAACAGTGAACTAAACAATGAACCATTATCCCAACTCATAACATTACTAACCTGCATGAATCTGCAGGTAACTAATCAACCAGGTTCAATGTTAGCTAGCTAACATTAGGTTATAACTAGTAATGCAAATGGCTCTGAGATACGAATAATATTACTACACAGATCATACACATAACGTTAGCTAGTGTCATGACGTTGGCCTCTTTGAGTATAGCAACCCCATCCCCCTCTAACTGCCTCCCCCCTTTCCTCCTTCAACTAGGCTGCTATGGTCAGAGGTCGTAAATTCCTCAGAAGACCCTGGCTCATGGCCACACAGTATTAGAGATAGGGTAAACTTTCATAGAGGTCAAAGGAAATCCTTCCACCGCACAGAACTTGAGGTACGAACAAATTTCATGTTCCGGAGAAAGTGTAAAAGATCGGTGAAGAATCCAGCTACGAACTGGTCTGTTTGTCACAACTTGGGAAGCTCATGGAAGATGGTGTGGCCACATTTCCATAACACTGTTTATATAATAGCCTCAGATATGAGGTTTACATCTAATTGTTGTATAAGATGAATGAGTGAGTATGATACTGTTTACACAATTTTACAGTGTGATTTTGGACTGTTTAATGAAGGAAAACTCAAAAAGGGAATTTGATTTGAAATAAATCAGAGGACCGCCGCTGAGCCCAGTTAGGGTCAGACATCCTGGGACAGCCCTTTTCTGCCATTCCGAATAAAACCCAACTTTGAGAAATTATCACCAGACCAAGTTTTTCTCCATTAGAGGAGGACAAAGGTTGTAGACCATTGCTGAATCTTTTAACCATACCACGTGGTTAAAGTCTTAGACTATCGATACCGACAGAATAAGAACAAGTCTATGACATTGATTACTAGTGTGCAGCTAGGAATTCGGTATCATTGAACGCGAAGAACGACAACCGCCGAAACATCCATCATACAACGAACGTCACTTTGAACTATCCCCTCTAACCGAGAGAGAGAGGGAGAGAGACGGACAATTCTACGAAAGACACAAACTTTTCACAAGCGTTCAAGATGACACACTGACACAATTAGCATTCTAATTGTTATAATTAACTCTGTAGTGACGACTTAGTCGACCCCCCCATTTCCCCTTTGTCTAACAAGCCGCCATGCCGGTTCAGCCCACTAGGGCACATTTTCCTATAATTTAATGTAACCACATTTACCATGTTTGTTTGTTTATGCATTTCTGTGAATTACTTAGTTAGTAATAAATAAATGATTTAAGACAATTGATGTATGGATGACTCATAGTGAAGACTGGATTCGTGCAGATACCTAACAATTTACGACATTTGGAATGAGACTAACGTGAGGTAAAATAAATTAATCATTAATCAGAAGAATATTGATCAGATATGAAAATATCTGAAAGGTTATATTGAGAAATTATAACTTTGTAATCTGAATACTTTCCTTGGTGCCCCGACTTCTTAGTTAATTACAGTTACATGATTATTCAGTTTAATCGCGTAATACTAATTACAGGAATCTTGGATAAAAACTAAGTCTTCAATTTAATAATAGTAAAGACACGACACTAGCTAACAGGACACTTTAAGAAGGAAAGAAATTCCACAAATGAACTTTTAACAAGGCACACCTGTTAATTGAAATGCATACCTCATGAAACTGGTTGATAGAATGCTAGGTGGCTATTTGAAGAATATAAAATATATTTTGATTTGTTTAACACTTTTTTGGTTACTACAAGATTCCATATGTGTTATTTCGTAGCTGTGAAGTTGTCACTAATTCTACAATGTAGAAAATAGTAAAAATAAAGAAAATCCCTTGAATGAGTAGGTGTTCTAAAACTTTTGAACGGTACTGTATGTACATGTGTGTGTGCATTGTGTGTGTGCATTTCGATACAGTATGTGTATGTTTGTGGGTGTGTGCAGGCACCCCGAGCCATTTCTTATCACAAGCAGTTAAAAAATGTACAGTTGTCTTTTTTGTCAGAATACACAGCTATAGACAGTTAAAAGAGGGCAAGAGAGATGGAGGAGGAGATAAGAAGTGATCAGATAAGAGGTAAGAAAAGGGAGGGAAGGGGCAGGGGATTTTGACTTTATAAATGAATGCTTTTCCCTTTGCTGGGGAGACCTCTGACACTGCCTCTGGGCAGGAGTGTATGTGTGAGAGGTGTGTGTCTGATCATTTATCTTTCTCCATTCCTCCTTCCCTCCATCGCTCTGGGAGGTCATGAATATAGATGAAGGCTGATGCAGAGGGGAGAGGGGAGGGCCATGCTCCAGCACTTCCCACACCCTGCTGGCACATGCACATGTGTATGTCTGTGTATACATGCACAAGTGTGTGTCCATGTTTAGCTTTGAATAATATATTTCGCAATCAACTGTGCCTCACTCCCTAACTCAATGTATTTGCCATGTTTTGTGTTGCACAGTGAAAGTCAAAAGGTCTAATACACTGCCTCATCCAGGGTTAAAGCTAATGATACATGTTCCCCTCCTGACAATGAGACAGGCTAATGATGCCACATATGATAAAGCTGTTACCCTGTCTTTTGGACAACGCCATGGATGGACCATGCTCAAATCTGGGCGCTCATCCACCAAATTAATATGACTGTCTGTGTGTCTGTCCCAGCGTGTGCATCGCAACCACAAATTGCCCTGCTCACAGAATATTTCATTCATCTGGAAAATAGATTTTTTTTAATTAGTGTGTGTGTGTATGAGAGAAAAATATTTGACAGCTTGTCTGACAGCTTGTCATTTTCCCAGTCTTCTCTTTCTTTATTTTTTGAACAATTAAGAGAGACAATGCTTCCCAAGGAATGTGTGATAGAAACGAGGTATTTTGACAAAATCCCTGCTTTTACAGTAGTTAGTTTCACTATATGATTATAATGCCATACAAATAAAGCAATGACAATCTTAAAAAAAACATCAGTCAATCTAGTCAATCAATTATAGAATAACATATTCAATATAGTAGTCCCATGCAGAGACAGTCATTTACAAAATAGGTTACATCCAAAAAGCTAGACCACTTACACAATGTCATGACTTTGTTTATCTCACTTCTTCATGCTCTATTTCCAGCTAAAAGATATTGATGCCGAAACAAACAGTTCAAACTATCGTGTCAAGCCAGACTGAGACATTTTCATTTTTACTGTTGATGTTTTCTTCCCACTCTTTCCTCTGTTTGTGCATTTCTCATTTGTGCAACTTCCTACTCGGAGACAGAAATTAAAAACTATTTTTGACAGCCACCAACAACAATAGTTGTCATGGATTTGGCAGAAATCCAGAATAAATATCTCAAGTTTGGTTGAAATACTCTACTATAGGCAACAATACTGTTATGAATGCTCTAGCTGCTTTAAGAAGGATGAGACCGCTTGTGGAACAAAGAATGAACTCTATGATGACACATGCAACGTCGTGATTCTCTACCTGTCTACCCTAAGTGTGCGTTTGTTCAATTCCATTCACAGATTTTAAAGGAAGGTACATTTAAATCCACAGTGAAGAGTGTACACATTCACACTTAAGTAGAAAGGTAGACAAATAAGATGTAGAGATACTGGCCTGTATATCTCACTGCTGCCACCAAATGTAAGAATAGCCTTGGCCTCCTACATGTTTACCAGATGACAGGCAGATGGACCGTTGCGGCCCCACTGATGACCAGGTGGCTTAGCCACAACATGAGCCTGGTCGGTTCCGTCGGTCAGTCCTAATCCCCCAAGCCACTCTCTGTGGTACCATGAACTCACCACGCCAGGTCTGCATCACCTGGGTAAGCCAGAACACTCCCTTCCCTTCATCTCTCCATCCCAACAGAGCTGGCCATCTGTGATTGCAATGTACATGGGATGGCATACCAGGCAGACTGCATAGATAAGATGGGCCTCCTGTGAATATGGAAATAAGCATACTTGTTTTAAAAGCGCTAAATAACTGTCAGTGTGTCACCAGAAATGTATTTCTGTATGTATATATATATATGTATGTATATATTTATATTATATACCTAAAATGTTAGTAATTTAGCGAAATTAAGTGCCTTGTTCATGGGCACATCAACCTAGTCAACTCGGGGATTCAAACCAGCGACCTTTCGATAACTGGCACAGTGCTCTTAACCGCTAGGCTACCTGCCACACCACGTTGCCACATGTCCAAATGTGCATGCGAGGAAGGTCAGCTTGTGTGTGTGGGAATATGATCTATATTATAGGGAGAAAAAAAATCCACTTACAGTACAGTGGTATTGCGAGATTTGGGGATTTAGGTCTTTTTTTTTTTACTAACCCAGAGTCAGGTGAACTCATGGATATCATTTGTATGTCTCTGCTTGTAGTTTGAAGATAATTGACGTTAGTACATCGTTAGCTTAGCGCAATTGTTGGACGTTTCCGGGTCCTCCTCTCAAAATCAGGGAAATAGACCTTTAACTCAGGAATGGTAAACTTTGATGGGGGTGGGGGCCACAAAAAAATCTGATCTCATCATGAGGGTCCGCAGTAGCTCGCAGGTCTGTGTACCCACATACCCACACATGCAGTCAGAGCCAGCCATAGCCTTTTGGGGGCCCCTAGAAAAATGTTGTTGCGGGGCGCCGCCACCTTGCGAGCAAAACATTTTAGTGGCCCTCCTCTTGACATTAGAGAGAACAAATTGTTTTAGAGTTTATTTTCCTGCAATTCTACACATTTTGCCATGGGGCGTAGAGAAAATGTTGCAGTTTTAAATCAAGTTTGCTGCAATTCTACACCTTTTGCCATAAAGTGGAGAGAAATGTTTGCCATTTTTAATATGATATTTGAGTGAAAGTGACTAACAAAATCCATGGGGGCCACTCGGTCATTAATTCGACCATGATTACTACAAGTTTGGATAGCTGGCCGCTAGACTAACTTACTAACCTTAAAAATGTTTGCTGATGTGCTAATTGAGTGACTGTCATAACCAAACAAAAACCGCTGATGCACAAGCAAATTTTGAAATTGTACCTTGATTCTACTATTCTAGCTCTCAACAGTAAGTTGAGACCCCGACTGAGTTCCTAATTTTATATATATATAAATTACTGAGAGTTACAGTTAATCTAAGGAAATCAGTCAATTGAAATATATTCTTTAGGCCCTAATCTATGGATTTCACATGACTGAGAATACAGATATGCATCAGTTGGTCACAGATACCTTCAAAAAAAAAGTAGTGGCATGGAACAGAAAACCAGACAGTATCTGGTGTGACCGCTATTTGCCTCATGCAGCGCGACACATCTCCTTTTGCATAGAGTTGATCAGGCTGTGCATAGTGGCCTGTGGAATGTTGTCCCACTCCCCTTCAATGGCTGTGCGAAGTTTCTGGATATTGGCGGGAACTGGAGCATGCTGTCGTACACGTTGATCCAGAGCATCCCAATCATGCTCAATGGGTGAAATGTCTGGTGAGAATGCAGGCCATGGAAAAACTGGGACATTTTTGCTTCCAAGAATTGTGTACAAATCCTTGCGACATGGCGCCATGGTTTATCATGCTGAAACATAAGGTGATGGCGGCAGATGAATGGCACAACAATGGGCCTCAGGATCTCATAACGGTATTTCTGTGCATTCAAATTGCCATCAACAAAATGCAATCGTGTTTGTTGCTCATATCTTATGCCTGCCCATACCATAACCCCACCACCACGGGGCACTCTGTTCACAATGTTGACATCAGCAAACCGCTCGCCCACACAACACCAAACACGCTGTCTGCCATCTGTCCGGTATTGTTGAAACCATGCCATTGAAGGTGAGCATTTTCCCACTGAAGTTGGTTACGACTCCGAACTGCAGTCAGGTCAAGACCCTGGTGAGGACGATAAGCACACAGATGAGCTTCCCTATGAAGGTTTCTGATAGTTTGTGCAGAAATTCTTCAGTTGTATAAACCAATAATTTCATCAACTGTCCGGGTGGCTGGTTTCAGACTATCCCGCAGGTGAAGAAGCCTTATGTGGAGGTTCCTGGGCTGGCGTGGTTACACATGGTCTGCGGTTAGACGTGCTGCTAAATTCTCTAAAACGACGTTGGAGGTGGCTTATGGTAGAGAAATGAACATTAAATTCTATGGCAAAAGCTCTGGAGGACATTCCTGCAGTCAGCATCTCAATTGCACACTCCCTCAAAGCATGAGACTGTTGTGGCATTGTGTTGTTTGACAAAACTGCATATTTTAGAGTGGCCTTTTATTGTCCCCACCACAAGATGCACCTGTGTAATGATCATGCCGTTTAATCAGCTTCTTGATATGCTACACCTGTCAGGTGGATGGATTATCTTGGCAAAGGAGAAATGCACATTAACAGGGATATATATATTTATATATATGTACACACACTGAGTGTACACAATATTAGGAACATCTGCTCTTTCCATGACATAGACTGACCAAGTATATCCCAGTGAAAGCTATGATCCCTTATTAAATCTACTTCAATCAGTGTAGATGAATGGGAGGAGACAGGTTAAAGAAGGATTGTTGTAGACAATTGCCTTTGAGAAAAGCCTTGAGACAATTGAGACATGGATTGTGTATGTGTGCCATTCAGAGGAAGAATGGGCAAGACAAAATATTTAAGTGCCTTTGAACAGAGTATGGTATTAGATGCCAGGAGCACCGGTTTGAGTGTGTCAAGAATTGCAATGCTGCTGTGTTTTTCATGCTTAACAGTTTTCATGTGTATCACGAATGGTCCACCATACAAAAGACATCCAGCCAACTTAACACAACTGTGGGAAGCACAAACTGAGGCTGTTCTGAGGTCAAAAGGGAGTGCAACTCTATATTAGGAAGGTGTTCCTACTGTTTTGTACACTCAGTGTATATTGTTATTATTATTTATCCACAAGCCTACAAAAGTGGGGCCACCAGTTGCCCATCCCTGTTCTAAGTACTCCAAAGCTGGGTGGTTGGTCATTTATAGACTTCCAGGAATTGTGCTAAGCTAACGTCAATTATCTTCCAACTGCACACAGAGACATACAAATGGTGTCCATGAGTTCATCTGGCTCTGTGTAACTAGAAGAAATACCTAAATCCCCAAATCTCTCAGTATCCATTTAAGACTTCAGCTTTTGACCCTGAAGGAGCCAGAAAGTATAAAACAACATTGGGCTCCCGAGTGGCACAGCGGTCTAAGGCACTGCATCTCAATGCTAGAGGTGTCACTACAGACCCTGGTTTGATTCCAGGCTGTATCACAACTGGCTGTGATTGGGAGTCCCATAGGGCGGCACACAATTGGCCCAGCGATGTCCGGGTTAGGGTTTGGCCGGGGCAGGCTGTCATTGTAAATAAGAATTTGTTATCAACTGACACTTTCATAGTTAAATGAGGGTTCAATAAAACATTACAGAAAGTTGTAGAGGTTCGGGCTGAGGGACATGTTAATCGTTCCACGAAAAAAAGAAAAATCTAAAACGAGACAGGCCATGACAAATTGATGCAAGTTAGAAGCAATGCCAAAAAGGGAAAAAGCTTTTCAAACCATATGGGGCCAAAACAAAGTCATAATTTATGGCAGGTATAAAAAGCCTTTAAAGCAGCCTCAGTCATGATCAAACCTGCTGACACTTGAAAACTGTGCCTCTCAAGGGTAGAGCTGTATATTTCCTCCTTGTAAAGGAGACCTTCGCATGGACTAGACTCTTTTTAATGATTGACTGCACCAAAAAAAAGCTATTTCTTTGTTTGAAAACAGCCTATATGTCATCGAGGTGAGTCAGAAACATGTATTCTAGTGTCAAAACTTGCTACAACGTGTAGATAGGATAACTTTGGTCATAACGTCAGTCACGTCCAATCATTTGTGAGTTCGTCATGACATACACAAGGGTTGGGTTGGATTCCAATTATGTCAACATACATGCCCAGGTTTTAACCATTAACATGTGGTGGCAAAGCCTAGGGAGAATTGCTGCCACAGATTATTTTTGGCAGTAGCTTGATGTGCAATGCACATATTGCTCTGGAAATGCTTTAGTGAAAATAGGCTTCCATAAAGTTGTTCAACAAAAAATATATATAAAAAATGTGTCACATGCTTCGTAACCAAAGGGGGAGACTAAGTGAAATGCTTACTTCCCAAAAATGCAGAGAAAAAAAGTATTAAATAAGGACAAGGAAATAATTAACAATAATGATGAATTGGCTATATACATGGGGTGCCAGTACCTCGTCGATCTGCAGGGGTACGAGGTAATTGGGTTAGATATGTACAGTCGTGGCCAAATGTTTTGAGAATGACACAAATATTAATTTTCACAAAGTTTGCTGCTATAGTGTATTTTAGATATTTTTGTCAGATGTTCCTATGGAATACTGAAGTATAATTACAAGCATTTCATAAGTGTCAAAGGCTTTTATTGACAATTACATGAAGTTGATGCAAAGAGTCAATATTTGCAGTGTTGACCATTCTTTTTCAAGACCTCTGCAATCCGCCCTGGCATGCTGTCAGTTAAATTCTGGGCCACATCCTGACTGATTGTAGCCCATTCTTGCATAATCAATGCTTGGAGTTTGTCAGAATTTGTGGGGTTTTGTTTGTCCCGCCTCTTGAGGATTGACCACAAGTTCTCAATGGGATTAAGGTCTGGGGAGTTTCCTGGCCATGGACCCAAAATATCAATGTTTTGTTCCCAGAGCCACTTAGTTATCACTTTTGCCTTGTGGCAAGGTGCTCCATCATGCTGGAAAAGGCATTGTTCGTCACCAAACTGTTCCTGGATGGTTGGGAGAAGTTGCTCTCGGAGGACGTGTTGGTACCATTCTTCATTCATGGCTGTGTTCTTAGGCAAAATTGTGAGTGAGCCCACTCCCTTGGCTGAGAAGCAACCCCACACATAAATGGTTTCAGGATGCTTTACTGTTGGCATGACACACCTTCTTGACACCAGGCCATCCTCCAAAAGTCTTCACCTCACTGTGCGTGCAGATGCACTCACACCTGCCTGCTGCCATTCCTGAGCAAGCTCTGTACTGGTGGTGCCCCGATCCCGCAGCTGAATCAACTTTAGGAGATGGTCCTGGCGCTTGGACATACTTGGGCGCCCTGAAACATTCAACCGCTCTCCTTGAAGTGCTTGATGATCCGATAAATGGTTGTGATTTAGGTGCAAACTTAATGGCAGCAATATCCTTGCCTGTGAAGCCCTTTTTGTGCAAAGCAATGATGATGGCACGTGTTTTCTTGCAGGCAACCATGGTTTGAAGCTTCCAGTCTGTTATTCGAACTCAATCAGCATGACAGAGGGATCTCCAGCCGTGTCCTCGTTAACACTCACACCTGTGTTAATGAGAGAATCACTGACATTGATGTCAGCTGGTCCTTTTGTGGCAGGGCTGAAATGCAGTGTTTTTGGGGGATTCAGTTCATTTGCTTGGCAATGAGGGACTTTGGAATTAATTGCAATTCATCTGATCACTATTCATAACATTCTGGAGTATATGCAATTTGCCATCATACAAACTGAGGCAGAAGACTTTGTGAAAATTAATATTCGTGTCATTCTCAAAACTTTTGGCCACGACTGTACACTACTGTTCAAATGTTTGGGGTCACTTAGATATGTCCTTGTTTTTGAAAGAAAATCACATTTTTTTGCCCTTTAAAATAACATAAAATTGATCAGAAATACAGTGTAGTTAATGTTGTAAATGACTACTGTAGCTGGAAACGGCTGATTTTTAAAGGAATATCTACATAGGCGTACAGAGGCTCATTATCAGCAAACATCACTCCTGTGTTCCAATGGCACATTATGTTAGCTAATCCAAATGTATCGTTTTAAATGGCCAATTGATCATTAGAAAACCCTTTTGCAATTATGTCAGCACAGCTGGAAACTGTTGTGGTGATTAAAGAAGCAATAAAATGGGCCTTCTTTAGACTAGTTGAGTATCTGGAGCATCAGCATTTGTAGGTTCATTCTTTGTAGGTCTATTCTTGTTCTGAGAAATGAAGGCTATTCCATGTGAGAAATTGCCAAGAAACTGAAGATCTCGTACAACACTGTGTACTACTTCCTTCACAGAACAGCGCAAACGGTCTCTAACCAGAATAGAAAGAGGAGTGGGAGGCAATAGGAAGACCTTCTCAATCTACTACTACTTATACACACGGATCACTCTCAAACAAAATTCATCATGTCCCCCTATTGCAAGGTTTAAAACAAAACAAACATGATAACGTTCTCCATATTGTAAGGCATTGTTTCCATTTTAGTCTACCCTAATGTTACTCTATGTATTTATTTATTCACACAGTAAATGTCTATTATTTTAAGAGTAACACGTAATGCTTTGGAGGGATGGTTGAGTAGGGGAATACAGCAAATCATTGGTCCTATTTAACAGGGTATGGGGTTTATTTCAAAATGTATACCCATTGTGGAAGAAATCTATTAAGCATTTATAGTTTTATTGGTTAGGGGTAAGTCAAGTCCTGTACGACGCTTTAACCTTATATTTCTTAAATTATCCATGAAAGGGCGACCACCACGAACATTCCTCAGAATACTTTTTACACCACTTACATACTTCTATGTGTGGGTGATTATTATTATTATTTTTCTAGAGTTACTTCATAAGATCTCTAGTAACCCATTATAGTCAGTATTGTGCTACTTTATCTCTAGTAACCCATTATACATTTGTGTTGCATCACAAATTCCTCCTCTACCCCAGTGTTCTATTCATGCAAGGGTTTAAATATTCGTGCTAGTGTCCTATTTAACAGCATATTCGGAAATAGTACTTCAATTCGTTCATATCTTCACTTTCACTTTTCCCTATATAACTTCTGTACTTAGATATTCACATCCACACCACTCATATAAAACAACACCACATGCTCAATAACACCACGTGCTATGATTAGTAGTCCCAGACTACGATGGGCGGTGGTGGACGAACCCCCTATATAATGTTCTAGATTTTTTTAAAGTCAGCCACACAGAACTGGAAAACTCAGCTCACACTTCACTCCACATTCACACTGGAGCTAGTCCCCTGACAGCTCTCTTAACATGTCCTTTCCACACTCAGACAACCACACATAACTTTCACATCCACATTCACTTAGTACTATTCCCAAGCAGACTCGGTAATCTCCCTTATTTATTTTAGTTTTTATTTAACCTTCTTGGTGACAGGGAGCAGTATTTTCACGTCCGGATTAAATGCATGCCCAAATTCAACTGCCTGCTACTCATAGGGCGGCGCATAATTGGACCAGCTTTGTCCGGGTTAGGGTTTTGCCGGGGTAGGCCATCATTGTAAATAAGAATTTGTTCTTAAAACCTCTCTGGGCTGGCGAAAAGCCAGGGAGAATGCAGAGCGCCAAATTAAAATAAATTACGATAAAAGTTTAACTTTCATTAAATCACACATGCAAGATAGCAAAATTAAAGCTACACTTGTTGTGAATCCAGCCAACATGTCAGATTTCAAAAAGGCTTTTCGGCAAAAGCAAACAATGCTATTATCTGAGGATAGCACCTCCGTAAACAAAAAGAGATAAGCATTTTTCAACCCTGCAGGCGTGACACAAAATGCAGAAATAAAAATATAATTCATGCCTTACCTTTGACAAGCTTCTTTTGTTGGCACTCCAATATGTCCCATAAACATCCCAAATGGTCCTTTCGTTCGATTAATTCCGTCGATATATATCCAAAATGTCCATTTATTTGGCGCGTTTGATCCAGAAAAACACAGGTTCCAACTTGCGCAACGTGACTACAAAATATCTCAAAAGTTACCTGTAAACTTTGCCAAAACATTTCAAACTACTTTTGTAATACAACTTTAGGTATGTTTTAACGTAAATAATCAATAAAATTGAAGACGGGATGATCTGTGTTCAATACAGGAGGAAAACAAACTGTAGCTAGCTTTCTGGTCACACGCCTCTAACAGTACACTTCAAGTGACCCTCGTTCAAGATGGCCGTACTTCTTCATTACACAAAGGAAAAACCTCAACCAATTTCTAAAGACTGTTGACATCCAGACTGTTGACATCAGCCAGGAAGTTAAAGATTGGTCGCAAATGTGTCTTCCAAATGGACAATGACCCCAAGCATACTTCCAAAGTTGTGACAAAATGGCTTAAGGACAACAAAGGCAAGGTATTGGAGTGGCCATCACAAAGCTCTGACCTCAATCCTATAGGACATTTGTGGGCTGAATTGAAAAAGCGTGTGCGAGCAATGAGGCCTGTCAGGAGGAATGGGCCAAAATTCACCCAAATTATTGTGGGAAGCTTGTGGAAGGCTACCTGAAACATTTGACCGAAGCTAAACAATTTAAAGGCAATGCTACCAAATACTAATTGAGTGTATGTACATTTCTGACCCACTGGGAATGTGATGAAAGAAATAAAAGCTTAAATAAATCATTCTCTCTACTATTATTCTGACATTTCTTAAAATAAAGTGGTGATCCTAACTGACCTAAAACAGGGACTTTTTACTAGGATTAAGTGTCAGGAATTGGGAAAAACTGAGTTTAAAAGTATTTGGCTAAGGTGTATGTAAACGTCCGACTTCAACTGTATGGTTCCTATAGAATTATAGTCCCCACAGCATCTATAGTCCCTCAGCTTCCATAGTATCAATAGTTTATATAGTCATAAATTCTATAGTCTTTATAGACTTTATAATCTTGCCACTTTCCACACATATAGAATAGCACCTCGTGCTATTACTTAAGATTAGTGGTTGATGCCCCCCTTTAGGTTGTGCCGTGGGGGAGATCTTCGTGGGCTATACTCTGCCTAGTCTCAGGATGGTAAATTGGTGGTTGAAGATATCTCTCTAGTTGTGTGGGGCCTGTGCTTTGGCAAAGTGGGTGGGGTTATATCCTGCCTGTTTGGCTCTGTCCGGGGATATCGTCGGATGGGGCCACATTACCTCCCTACCCTTCCTGTCTCAGCCTCCAATATTTATGCTGCAATTGTTTTTTGGTGGCTAGGGTCAGCCTGTTATATCTGGAGTATTTCTCCTGTCTTATCTGGTGTCATGTGTGAATTTAAGTATGCTCTCTCTAATTCTCTCTCTTTTTCTCTCTCTTTTTCTCTTTCTTTCTCTCTTTCTTTCTCTCGGAGGACCTGAACCCTAGGACCATGCCTCAGGACTACCTGGCCTGATGACTCCTTGCTGTCCCCAGTCCACCTGGTCATGTTGTTGCTCCACTTTCAACTGTTCTGCCTGCGGCAATGGAACCCTGACCTGTTCACCAGACGTGCTACCTGTCCCAGACCTACTGTTTTCAACTCTCTTGAGACAGCAGGAGCGGTAGAGATACTCTGAATGATCGGCTACAAAAAGCCAACTGGCATTTACTCCTGAGGTGCTGACCTGTTGCACCCTCTACACCCACTGTGAATATTATTATTTGACCCTGTTGGTGATTTATGAACATTTGAACATCTTGGCCATGTTCTGTTATAATCTCTTCCCGGCACAGCCAGAAGAGGACTGGCTACCCCTCATAGCCGGGTTCCTCTCTAGGTTTCTTCCTAGGTTCTGGCCTTTCTAGGGAGTCTTTTCTAGCCACCGTGCTTCTACACCTGCATTGCTTGCTGTTTGGGGTTTTAGGCTGGGTTTCTGTACAGCACTTTGTGACATCAGCTGATGTAAGAAGGGCTTTATAAATACATTTGATTGATTGATTGGTACCCTCCTTCTACATCTTTATGTTTAGTTTTATTGGTTTCATAATGTTTTTATACAAGTCCATTTAAATTGACTTACTGGTATCAGTTGCCGTCCCTCAATTGTTCGGCGATGATGTGTCTCCTCCTGGGCACCTCACAGTTTGAGTTTGGTCTGGGCGGATCGTATCGAATTTTGGTCAGACTGCAATTTCCCTCACGCTTCTTAAAATTCGCCACCGGTTTTCCAGACCCCCACTGGAATCATCCTGTTCGTTGACGCCAAATTCTTGTAGAAATTCTTACACAGGGACACTCAAAGTCAATCTTAAATGAATCACTCTTTATTGTCAGCAAGCTGGAGAGGTCACAGTCAAACTTAGATGCATAAAGTATCGGTCAGAAGTGAGCTCTAACGGGGCAGCCCCATTAGTTCTCTTATATACTGACAAGTTATATTTCAATGATTTAGGTTATTCATCATTCATAATTAATGTTTGCTTCATTCATGTGACGACCAATACTTTGTCATGCATGTGACAGACCAACACCTCAAGAGGCTTCTAATCTCTAAGCTAAGACCTTGAAACTGAGATATCCCTTTCTCTAAACAAGGTTCTGGGCGTACTGCCAAATTGCAGATACTGATGGTGAGGATTCATTCAATCAGTCATTTGCATGAACACAGAAATTGGCTTATAGAAAAGCACAAAAAGAACACAGAAATGGGTTATTAGAAAAGCACAAACATACAATTTTCCATCACATGCCTTTTGTAAAAAATAAATGTAAAAAATGTTGTTCTGTCCTTGAGCTTCATGTTTTGTGTGGACCTCAGGAAGAGTAGCTGCTGCTTTTGCAACACCTAATGGGGATCCTAATAAAATACCATCGAGGTGGTGTTTTATTAAGTGGTGCAGGTTACTGTTTTTCATCATGAATCTTGTTCTGGAGGCAACTCTGCAGAGTGGACACTAGCTGGCACAGCCACAAAGTCCTCAAATCAGATGATTTTAAATCTAACCCTAACCTTGACCATACTGCTAACCCAAATGCCTAACCCTAACCTTAAAATAAAGTACATTTTGGTTTCCATACATTTTTACAATAGCCAATTTTGACTTTGCAGCTGCCCCGTCTAGCGGAAATTGCTTAGTTCTGCTTCAAGGACAAGACTCATCCCGATAAACACCAACCTGCTCAAGAGGTATTAGAAGAAGACACAAATTAATATTACCAATTCAATGACATCTATTGCAGGATAAATCAATGTTAGAGATTTGCTGACCATAAATGGATGTTGCATTATATCTTATGGGTTGGTTATGTAGAATTCTACTACATATAACAATATGATTAGGCTACATCTTTACATAAACAAAAGACAGAGTCTATCAGATTCCTAGTCATTCCAATATATTTAATACCCCTTGATCTTCACGATTTGGATTTGGAAATATAGATTAGCCAAACTGTTTTACCTGAGTGTAACCCAAAAACGAAGGACTTATTAGCCTACTCTGTTGTTGATGATTTTGTTGTGATGGAGGATTGATTGGGCCCATTGCTTCGAGTTGGAAAATAAATGCTGCTTTCAGAATGGCATGTTTTGCGCACTACTGAAAAGTACTCTATGCATTTGAAAAATGTTTGCCATATGCTGCATTTCCTACACGCCTATTATTTACATTTTTACTGGTGACACTTTGATATCTTGACCATTTCAGTTGCTTAAGTCGATCAAAAGTGTACGAGTTTGAGCATGTGTCGGGCACGAATTAGATTGAGCAATAAAAGCCCCAATCGTGTCCTTCTTGAATTATACAACTTTTTAACATTTTGACCGTATGGAGCACAACATCACGGGGGAGTTTAGAAGGGAGGAACTCCCTTAAACTTTTATTCCATAGGCCGTGATCTGCCTCTGCAGCAAGAGCACTGGCTGTTCACTGGTCGCAAAAACAATGATTGATAGGCAGCTTAAACTTCTTCAATTCAACCATTTTATTGATTTAAAATACACATTTACATTAGTGAATCGTTATCCACAACAACTACAATCTGCAAGGTGCAAATAACTAAATGAGAGAGGCAGCACTTCACGTCAATGTAGATATCAATAATAATTTATATTCGTATTGCCTGTAGACTACACCACTGCTGTTGTCCTTACCTCCAAATGTTTATTCAAGTTGGATCATCTTTGGATGCCGACAGTAGTCACACCATTGGATGACAGCTTGAACTGTAGCCTACAAAAGCCTATTTCTGCTCTTTTCCCGCGATCCATCGAACGCATTTGGTATCATAGTGGTCTCTGACTTGTCCTCAGACTTGCTTAGGCGAACCTCTCTGGGCTAGGGGGCGGTATTTTCACATCCGGATGAAAAGCGTGGCCAAAGTAAACTGCCTGTTTCTCAGGCCCAGAAGCTAGGATATGCATATAATTGGCAGATTTAGATAGAAAACACTCTAACGTTTATAACACAAATAAAATCATGTCTGTGAGTATAACAGAACTTATTTGGCAGGCGAAACCCCGAGGACAAACTATCCATGATTTTTTGTTGTTGAGATGACTGTGTTTTCAATTTGTTTTCTATGGGATTCTAGATTTATGAGGCATCTGGTCGCAGTTCCTATGACTTCCACTAGATGTCAACAGTCTTTAGAAATTGGTTGATGTTTTTCCTTTGAGAAATGAATTAAGTAGCCCTTTCCTTTCTGGGTGTCGAGCCAAGATGACTGTTTTGTTTGGGGCGCACTGGAACTCGCTCCACTTTCAACACAGTATATTCTGTCTTAAATTGTATTGATTATTTACATTTTAGGATGTCTAAGGTTGTATTAGGAAAGTTGTTTGAAATGTTTGGACCAAGTTTACAGGTAACTTATTAGATCATTTGTATTCATGTTGGGCAAGTTGGAACCGGTGTTTTTCTGAATAAAACGTGCCAAATAAATGTACATTTGGGGGATATAACGAAGGAATTAATCGAACAAAAGGCATGAATTATATCTGTAACGGTTTTCATCCTCCTCTTCTGAGGAGGAGTAGGAAGGATCGGACCAATGCGCAGCGTGGTAAGTGTCCATAATATCATTTTTATGAAATATAACTGAACACAGAAAACAAAAGAATAAGAGAATAAATGGAAACCGACACAGTCCTGTATGGAGCAAACACTGACGCGGAAAATAATCACCCACAACCAAAATGGGAAAACAGGCTACCTAAGTATGATTCTCAATCAGAGACAACGATCGACAGCTGCATCTGATTGAGAACCATACCAGGCCAAACACAGAAATACAACATAGAAAAAAGAACATAGACTACCCAACCCAACTCACGCCCTGACCAAACTAACACAAAGACATAATAAAGGAACTAAGGTCAGAATGTGACAATATCATTATTTCAGAGTTTTGTGTCACGCCTGGCTGGTTGAAATATGATTGTCATGTGTTTGTATGATGGGGTGCTGTCTTCAGATAATCACATGGTTTGCTTTCGCTGTAAAGCCTTTTTGAAATCTGACACTGTGGCTGGATTAACAAGAAGTTAAGCTTCATGTTGGTCTATTGCACTTGAGATTTTATGAAAGTTAAATATTTAGAATAATTTGATTTGAATTTGGCACTCTGCCATTTCACCGGATGTTGTCAAATCGATCCCGCTAACTGGATATGATCCATAAGAAGTTTTAAACTTTAGCCTTTTTAATGCTAATTTGAATGTCATTAAAGTGACCAGTGTTCAATGACTATTTTCATAGGGCAGCAATCTTTAAGGTGCAGGGTTGAGTACCGGGTGGTAGCTGGCTAGAACATTGACTAGGGTTCAGGGAAGATACTAGGCAGAGGCCGACTAGTGGTGACTGTTTAACAATCTGATGGCATGGAGATACATGCTATTTGCGCCTTTTTCACCACGCTGTCTATGTGAAGGGACCATTTTAAGTTGGCAGTGAACTTGAAGCTTTTGACCCTCTCCACTGCTGTCTCCTATTGTCCACGGTTAGCTCCTTTGTTTTGTTGACGTTAAGGGATAGGTTTTTTTCTTGGCATCACTCCACCAGAGCTCTCACCTCCTCCATGTAGGCTGTCTCATCATTGTTGGTAATCAGGCCTACCACTGTTGTGTCATCGGAAAACTTGATGATTGAGTTGGAGACGTGCGTGGCCACACAGTCATGGGTGAACAGGGAGTACAGGAGGGGGGCTGAGCACGCACCCCTGTGGGGCCCCCGTATTGAGGATCAGCAGGGCGGAGGTGTTGTTGCCTACCTTCACCACCTGGGTTCAGCCTGTCAGGAAGTCCATGACACAGTTGCACAGGGAGGGGTTCAGACCCAGGGCCCTGAGCTTAGTGATGAGCTTGGAGGGCACTGTGGTGATGAAGCCTGAGCTGTAGTCGATGAACAGCATTCTTACGTAGGCATGTCTCTTGTCCAGGTAGGATAAGGCCGTGTGCACTGGAGATTGTGTCATCCATGGATCTGTTGGGGCTATATGCAAATTATAGTGGGTGTCAGGTAAGGTGGAGGTGATAGTGTACTTAACTAGCCACTCAAAACCCTTCATGATGATAGAAGTGAGTGCTACGGGCTGGTAGTCATTTAGTTTAAATAAGTGCGCTTTCTTAGGTACAGGAACAATGACAGACATTTTGAAGCAAATGGGGGCAACAGACTGGGATATGGAGAGATTGAATATGTCTGTAAACACTCCAGCCAGCTGGTCTGCACATGCTCTGAGGACGCGGCTTGGGATGCCGTCTGGGCGGGCAGCCTTGCGAGGGTTAACACACTTAAATGACTTACTCATGTCGGCCAAAGAGAACGAGAGCACACAGACCTCATGAGCACCGCTTGATGTTGTTTTCCTCGAAGCAAGTGAAGGTGTTTAGCACGTACGGGAGCTAGGCACCATTGATCATGTAATCAGCGCTTTGTGTGTTTGTATGTGTCTTTATGTGGTATAGAGGTACCCCCTTACCCTTATGGACTTCTCCTGGGCCCAGGTGAGTAATGTCAATGAGTAAGTGCCATTCTGGCACATATCCCTTGTGAATTAGCTGTTATTCATCTTCTCTGATTGGTTATGTTCAACCGTATATTTACTGTTGCCTTCCATGACTGAATGGTGACAGTTTTCTCTGTCTCCCTCCCTCTTTCTCTGTGATAGGAACTAGGTCAGATCTGTGAGTCAGACTCCTTCATGACCAGTATATGTGATGAAAGTGGCCTGGGGCTTATCTACGCTGCCATGCCCATCAGGGGCTGGCAAACACAAGGGACAAAAGGTGATTTATAATCTTAGGGCTAGGCAATTGAAACTGGAGGGCGCGCAATTAAAATAAATAATCATGGATATTAAACATTTGGGTAAATATAAGTGTCTTATATTGGTTGAAAGCTTAAATTATTGTTAATCTAAAGCATGCCGTGCGATTGTTTGACGATGTTGCCCCACATCAAAATATTTTTCCACCGGCACAGGTTTCATAAATTCACAAATGGCGATTAAATATTCACTTACTTTTTGAAAATCTTCCTCTGATTTGTCATCCAAAGGCTCCCAGCTATAACACGTAGTGTGGTTTTGTTAGATAAAATCCTTCTTTATACCCCAAAAAGTCAGTTTAGTTGGCACCATCGATTTGAGTAATCCACTCGTTCAACATGCAGAGAAAGGATTCCGAAAATCTACCCCTAAACTTTATTTCAACAAGTCAAAATATGTTTCTATATACTCCTCAGATACCCTCAAATATAATCAAACTATAATATTTCTTACGGAAAGAAGTGTGTTCAATAGGAAATGGATTTTAGCAGGTGCGTCCTTTCTTCGTGGCTCATGCAAACATGAATTTCCCTTGACTGTCCCTGTACTAAAACTGCTATTTCTTCTTTGTTTTTTAAGTTACAAGCCTGAAACCTTGAACATAGACTGCTGACACCCTGTGGAAGCCATAGGGATTGCATCCAGGGAGCTAATTTCCAGTATGCCCTTATACTTTCCATTGTAAGAGCATGGTCTCTCAAAAAATAAAAAATTCAGGTTGGTTTTTCTTTGGATTTTCTCCTACATTATTTTAACATTTCTACAAACTTCAAAGTGTTTTCTTTCCAATGGTACCAATTATATTATATCCCCCGGGAAAGATCTAACAGCAGACATAAGGAGAGACGAGACTAAACTAGCCAGGTGTAGAATATTGAGCAACTTTTGTAGCAATGCGTTGTAGAATGAATGTTTAATGAAACACATTCCAGACACTGGCTCTTGCTATTTCAGCATAACTGTGATTTTACAGAAAAATATCAGCTATCCAGATAGACAATCCTTGTACCATCTAAATCGCAGTGAAATATATTTTCCATAACAAAAAAGCTGTTTCAGCTGTTTAACTTAGGGTTGCAATCCCATTAACGGGATGATATGACAACAGCCAGTGTAAGTGCAGGGCGCCAAATTCAAAACAACAGAAATCTCATAATTAAAATTCCTCAAACATACATGTATTTTATACCATTTTAAAGGTAAGCTTGTTGTTAATCCCACCACAGTGTCCGATTTCAAATAGTCTTTACAGCGAAAGCACCACAAATGATTATGTTAGGTCACCACCAACTCACAGAACAATTCAGCCATTTTTTCCAGCCAAAGAGAGGAGTCACAAAAAGCACAAATAGAGTAAAATTAATCACTAACCTTTGGTGATCTTCATTGGATAACACTCATAGAACTTCATGTTACACAATACATTTATGTTTTGTTTGATAAAGTTCATATTTATATTTAAAAAATCTTAGTAGACATTACGTTATGTTCACTAGTTCCAAAAACATCCGGTGATATTGCAGAGAGCCACATAATTTTGCAGTAATACTCATTATAAATGTCGATAAATACAATTGTTAGACATGGAAATATAGATATACCTCTCCTTAATGCAACCACTGTGTCAGATTTTTTTAAAAACTTTACAGAAAAAGCATACCATGCAATAACCTGAGAAAAAAAATTATCCGCCATGTTGGAGTCAACAGAAATCAGAAATCACATTATAAATATTCCTTTGACGATCTTCATCAGAATGCACTCCCAGGAATCCTAGTTCCACAAGAACTGCTTGATTTGTTCGATAATGTCCATTATTTATGTCCAAGTAGCTACTTTTGTTAGCGCGTTTAGTACACAAATCCAAACTCTCGTGCAGGTCCATCTGAACATTGGACGAAAACTTCAAAAATGTATATTACAGGTCGAAGAAAATTGTCAAACTAAGTATAGAATCAATCTTTAGGATGTTGTTATGATAAATCTTCAATAAAGTTCCAACCGGAGAATTCATATGTCTGTAGAGAAGCCATGGAACGCAGGTCGCTATCATGTGAAATGTGCATGACCAGGACCTGGCTCTCTGCCAGACCACTGACTCAAAAAGGTCCAATCCGGCTCCACAACACAGTAGAAGCCTCATTCAAGTTTCTAAAGACGGTTGACATCTAGTGGAAACCCTAGGAAGTGCAACTTTATCCATATCCCACTGTGTATTCAATAGGGGCTGGGTTGAAAATCGACCAACCTCAGATTTTCCACTTCCTGTTTGGATTTCTTCTGACATTTTTGCCTGCCAAATGAGTTCTGTTATACTCACAGACATCATTCAAACAGTTTTAGAAACCTCAGAGTGTTTTCTATCCAATATTAATAATAATATGCATATATTAGCAACTGGGACTGAGAGGCAGGCCATTGACTCTGGGCACCTTTCATCCAAGCTACTCAATACTGCCCCTGCAGCCATAAGAATTTAAAGACCGAAAGTAAAAGACTAAACTTAAGAACGGGAAGAATAGAAAGAGCACACATAGAACAGATCTACCACTTATTAGACTTTCTTTCAAGTACAATGGTAGATCTATAACTCACATGATGAATCTATAACTATTCTACATATTGCCATTTTAAATATATATTTTTTGGGAAAAGTCAAAGACGGAGGGGAGCATGACTTAGAAAATGGTAGAGTTATTTAAACTTTAAATTCATATTGGGTCAAACTATCCCCTTGGCCTTTTTAGTGTTAACCTGTGTGTCAGATGTCTTTGGAGAGTTCTCCAAGCAAGGTGATGTTTTTACTGCCAAATGGTTTTACTTGTTCTGCAGTTAAATAAATGAAGTACTTTTAACCTCTCAGTTATTGTTTTAAGCCTTTTAAATGTTTAAGAAGGCCAGCTCTCTCACATTTGGTGAGTGGGATTATCCCCAGTCCATTGGGTTGACCCATGTTTTTAAAGGCTTTTTAACTGAGCGAGGTGGACAGATCTGTTATCCTGGATGATGTCAGTAGGTGGCTGGAGATGGCTGTTTGTTAGCCCAACAGGAGGGCAGCGGAGCCCAAAGAGGGAGCAGCCATGGCGCTACGACTGATGGGGAGTGCAGTTTCTGTTCTGCCTGAAGGGGAGCATGCCATTGCCCAGGCGATGGTGACCCGGTGTGTCCAGTAGAGACAGCCTATAGCCCATTGAAGGGTGCCCTAAGTTGCCGTTGATGCCAGAGGGGGGAGCTACAGGAAACCCTAGTATGTGATGGGGGCCCTGTCTTGAGCATCTGGATGGGTTGCCTAATACATCTGAGTTTTATAACAACACTTGATATACAATCTGAAACATAGCAATGCAAAATCTTCAAAGTTTTCCTTACAAGCCAGAATGATGAATACAATTTTATTTGAACTTACACTTCCGGTTGTCTGTGCGGTTGGTCCATCATCCGCTCAGAATTTGAGACAAAATACAAAAGGTACATTTCCTTATATTAACACTTCACTCTCACTTCACTTCTTTTAGAAATCCTGTAGTGAACGTAAATGTGCGTGAGATCGCCTACATAATTTGAAGGCATTGACACATTTTGTGACTACTGTATATTGTACATTCAAATGTTGCCAGTACGTCATGGTGTCACAGCTCGGTACATCAAATCAAACCAACGTTTATTCGTTGCGTACATAGATTAGCAGATAATAAAGCAGGTGCACCGAAATGCTTATGTTTCTAGCTCTAGCAGTGCAGTAAGTGTCTTAACAGTACAAGACAAATACACAAATCATCAAACAACACCATTGGGGGATCCTAATAAATTAATAAATCACTAAAACATCATGGTCCTGATATCTCATTTAGCATTATTGTAAAAATGTATTAACAGAGGCGCATAACAGCTGAATGCTGGCCATCAAAATCCACCATTCAGCATGTTTGACATGGGCTAAGCTACAGTGGGTAGGGGCATTTTATGTAAGGCTGAATGGCACTGACTGGCCAATGTTCACCCAGCTAT